>NC_066583.1:201418259-201728616 GCF_024323335.1 Lathyrus oleraceus | reverse complement strand
TAGCAGTGATGTGTTGCTAGATACCGCTCACTGTTTATTATGTTAAATGCGTGATTTAATATAATTGCCAACGTCACGAAAACCTACAGGGTCACACACAAAGGACGGATTGATGAGAGATAGAGTAACTAAGGAATACCGTAAGGTACGGTGCCCTTAAGTGAATTATAGAACATCGTAAGGTACGGTGTACTTGAGTAGAATACGAAATATGGTAAGGTACCATGGGCTTAAGTGATTTTGGGCATATTATAAGATATGGGCCAAAATACACTTAAGTGGGCCTTTTAGCTTGAAGCCCACACAAGTGGTTCTATAAATAGAACCCTTGTGCAGAAGCATTCATTACGGTTGCATTTTCGTTTTCTCTCTCTCTCTCTCTCTCTCTCTCTCTCTCTCACACTCACTCAAAGCCTTCATTCGTACTAGCTAGCACTGTGATTGAAGGAATCCGTTCGTGTGGACTGAGTAGAGACGTTGTCATCGTTCAACGTTCGTGATCGCTTCGTGGATCTGCATCAAAGCTTTCTATCGTCACAAGAGGTAAATATTCTATCACTGATCATGACCATTCGTAAGGATCTCTAAAGGAGAAAACTTTAATTTCCGCTGCGTTTTGGACCGCAATTCTCCTTCAGAATGGTCAGGTGGTAGCTTACGCTTCTAGACAGTTGAGAGTTCATGAGAAGAATTATCCCACGATTGATCTTGAGTTAACAACAGTAGTATTCATGTTGAATATTTTGAGGCACTACCTATTTTGGTACAAATTTTAGGTGTTCATTGATCAAGAGAGTTTGAAATATTTGTTTGATCAGAAGGAATTGAATATGAGACAGAGAATATGGCTCGAGTTTCTGGAAGATTATGACTTTGGCTAGAGTTACCATTTGGGTAAAGCGAATGTGGTAGTTGATGCGTTGAGCAAGAAGTTCTTGAACATGTCAATGTATATGGTTTGAGAATTAGAGTTGATGGAACAATTCTGAGATATGAGTTTAGCATGCAAAGAAACTCCTGCCAGTGTGAACTTTTTGTATGTTGAAGCTGACTAGTGGTATTCTGAAAGAGATCAGATAAGGTCAGAAGAATGACTTAGGATTTATGGACCATTAGGTTTTGATCAATCAAGGAAAAAGTGGAGAGTTCATGATTGATGAGAACGGTGTGATGAGATCAGAGATAGAGTTTGTGTTCCATGTGTTCCATAACTTAAGAAGAGTATTCTTGAGGAAGGACATCGAAGTGGTCTGAGTACTCATCATAGTGCCATAAAGATGTATCAAGACTTGAAGAATTTGTTTTGGTGGCCCGATATGAAGAAAGAAGTCGTCGAGTTTGTTTATGCTTGTTTGACTTGCCATAAGTCAAAGATTGAACATCATAAGTCGTTAGGTCTGATGCAACCATTGATTAATCCTGAATGGAGATGGGACAACATTTCTATGGATTTTGTGTCAGGTTTTCCAAATATTGCTAAGGGCAATGATTCGATTTTGGTGATAGTGGATAGATTGACTAAATCAGCTCAGTTACTACCGTTGAAGATTAATCAGTCCTTGTAGAGGTTAACTGAGTTGTATACGGAAGAGATTGTGAGACTACATGGTATACCTTCGAGTATTGTGTCTGACAGGGATATGAGGTTTATGTCGAGATTATTAGTTTGCAGAAGGCTTTAGGTACGAAGTTGTGTTTGAGTTCTACATATCATCGCAGATGGATGGTTATACATATGGGACTATCCAATTCTTTGAAGCCTTGTTGAGAGCTTGTGTGCTAGAACAAGGAGACGCTTAGGATAACCATTTGCCATTGATTGAGTTTACTTACAATAACATTTTTCATCCTAGCATTGAAATGACACCTTATGAGGGATTGTATGGTAGGAGGTGCAGGGCTCCTTTGTGTTGGTATGAGTCGGGATAAAGTGTTTTGCTCGGACCGTATATTGTTTAATAAATAAATGAAAATATTAAATTAATGAGAGCTTCTCAGAGTCAACTGAAGAGCTGCCATGATAAGAGGAGGAAAGAACTTGAGTTCCAGGTGAGAGATCACGTGTTTTAGAGTGTTACTCCGGTAACTAGTGATGGCAGAGGCAAAAGTCCCGTAAGCTCATTATGTTTTCGTTGGTCCATAGCAGGTTTTGCAGGGGATAAGAGGAGTAGCCTATCAGATTACTTTATCACCTCTGCATGTTAATATTCATGATGTGTTTCATGTGTCTCAATTGAGGAGATATATTATGGATTTGTCCAGGTAATCCAAGTGGATGATGCGCATGTGAGAGATATCATGACTATTGAGGCATCACCCATGCAGATAGAGGGTCAAGAAGTAAAACAGTTGTGTTGCTAAGAGATTACCTTGGTGAAGGTAGCTTGGGGGGACTAGATGGCGAAAACATAACTTAGGGGCAATAGAGCCAAATGAGGGATTCGTATTTGAATCTGTTCACTTGAGGTGATTTTCAAGGACGGAAATTCTTTAAGTGGGGGAGAGTTGTAACACCACATTTTTATTAGATTAAATTAAACTATATATGTTGTGTGATTTAATTAATCGTTGTGTAGTTGTAGGGTGTAGAGAGAGAGAGTTAGAGTTTAGTAGAATTATTTAGAATTGTTTAGAATTTTAAATAATAGTAAATTTAGTGGATTTATTAATTAAAATAGTAATATGAGGAGTTATAGCATGTTTGAGTATTAAAAGAGTTAGAGGTTGATATAAGTCATTTAGAATTATTTTTAATCACTTAAAATAATAGTAGTTATTTAATTTAATTAAAATAAATTAGAACTTAAGGAGAATGGAAAACTAAGGATTTTGGGAGTAAGGAAGGATAAAATAGAGAAATCCAAATTAGGGATTTTGTATTATGAATAGAGAAGTTGAGAGAAAGTGAGGGTTTGGCCAGCATGTGAAAATTGGTTTGAAGAGGCAAGAGTAGCACTGAAAACTTATAGTTAGGGGAAAGGGAAGAACACCAATAAATTCATACTCATTTTCTGTTAGGAGAACCAAGGTAATATAGAAAAACTATTCATCTAATTAGGTGTTATACATGATGGGATAGAGAAAAAAGGTCCTTACTCTCTTTAGAGAAATTGGGATGTGAATGATTCTAAATTTGTATGATGTTTTGAAGTTGTTGGTTATTTTCAATGATGAATATATGTGCCTATATGTGTATAATTTTCTGTTTTGAGATATTGATGTTTTCCACCATGTTTGAGGGTTTGGAAGGTTTGGGGTAGACATGAATTGATGGGATTGGATGATTTTGTTTATGTTAATATGTGGTATAATGTGAATTTTCTACTTAAATCATTGAATAATTCTAGTATGTCAAATTCTGAGATTGTGGTTTTTTACGAAATCGAAATTGGAGGTCTGAAAGGCCCCCAACAGTAAAATTCACAATTCTGCATTTTGTAGGTATGAACGGCTATACTTAGCGAAAATATTTCGCTTAGAGAAATTTCGCTTAGCGAGAAAGGCTTCTCTCAACGAAGAGAAACAATACTAAAATGTTGATTTTTTATTCCAATTGTTTTCTTCGTAACTTAAGTTTCGTAACTCGGAAGGAGACCCTGTTTATTATTGTGAAAGAGGCGATTACAGGTTTCGATGTTGATCACCGGTAATTGTCCCATTCTTGATGTTGACGCTTGGATCTCGGTGTGAGGCACGTGAGTTTTCATTTGATTGAAATCTAGTTTATTATTGTGAAAAAGGCGATTTCAAGTTTTGATGTTGGTGATCGATAATTGTCCCAAGCTTGATGTTGTGACTTGGAGCTCGGTGTTGGAGCTCAGGGTTGCTGAGTGAAACCTTTGGGTTCGCATTTGATTGGAACCCGGTTCGTAATTGAACCATTGTTGGAGTCGGTAACACATGCATATGAGTTTGTCGATGTTGTTGAGATTCATATTTTTATATTGATTATGTATTGTTGTGAAGTGGGTGAAACTTGAATACATGTATGGCAGTGCATAAATGATTATGTTTGAAGTGTATTGTATTTAATCTACTCTGATTGTGTATGTGCCATTTATCATTTGAATATGTTTCTCACCCTTTCAATTTGAATGTTGCCTTTACATGGGCATCATACAGATACTCAAGAGTAGATCTCATTGAAGTAAGTGGAAGTTGGCTCTTAGAGTACTTCCTTAGTTTATCGTTTTGGTTAGTGGTGTCTTGCTCTAATCATGTAATATCGGGTTGGGGACGTTTATTTTACTTGCTACGTTGTTTATGTTGAAGTTCAAGACTAAATGTCATGAGATGATATACCGTTAATAATTATTTAATGGTGAATTTTATTGCGATGATACCATAAGTTAAGGTGAGTATGCGATGACAAGTTTTATGTGAAATATTGTAACCCGTGTTATAAAGTAGGATATGTTTGATGTGAGTGACACCCTATGTGGTTGTATTTTTTTATTAAGTTTATGCAATAATTTGTATGCGGGGTTTTAGGGTGTTAGGGTGTTACACTTAGTGTGATCTAGGGGCTAGCATTAATCCCCTACCCTTGTCTATTTTCAAAAAACTTCGATTAGAGCTAAAAGAACAATAACAATCACATTTCAGCTAGATGACATAAGTAAATGTTACCCTCAAAGAAAGATTGAAGATGTCTTGGTAAGAGTTAGCAAATTTGTGCTCCTTATTGATTTTATCATCATGGACTTTAGTGGTGATGAATATACTCTCATTATGCTCGGGAAACCTTTCCTTGCAACCGGGAGAACCTTAATTGATGTTGAAAAGGAAGAGCTAACCATGAGAGTCAATGGACATCAATCGATGTTTAGGATTTGTTGATTCATAAATAGTTCGTTAAGAAGAATGGTGAATTAGAAAAAGATTTAAGTAAGTTAGAAAAGAAGGAATTGGATAAGGGAGGTATTGTGAGTGGATCACTCTTACCCACTACAGGGTGAGTGAAAATCTATGAAACTTTGGAAGTCACGTCTAAAATTATCAAAGACAATGTGCCCTCCATAAGAAACCACATGAAGTAGAACTGAAGCAATTACCTCTTCATTAGATTCAAGACAGAAGTTACTTGTAATTATTGCCACTAACCTGAAAGAAGAACAGAGGTATCAACTTCTAACACTTTTGGGAAAGAGTAAGAGAGTCATTGCTTGGCAAATGTCTGACATTGAGGGAATCAATCACATTTGTTTGCATGGATCAAATACTTATAGAAAACAATGCCAAGAATAACATAGAAATTCAAAGAAGGTTTAACCATATAATGAATAAAGTAGTGAATGAGATCATTAAGTGGTTAAATATTAAGGTAATTGTAGCGGTAAATTCATGACCATCAAGTTATGGATAAGCTTAACGTCAATAAAACCAGAGTCGTCACCACGCTTTTATTGTTTCCAAAGGAAAAGGGAAAAGTATGAACAAAACCCAAAGATAAGAAGTTTTCAAATCAAAACTAATAAAATGCCAAAGATTACAGGTAAGGGGGTTGGTTACACAGAGGGAAGGTGTTAGCACCCAAAGTGTCCTAGGTACTCCTAGGGAGCCCTTTTTATGTGTGTATGTGTTTTTGGTATAAAAGATGTTCGAGAAAAATAGAATGTGGAGATGAAAAATAATTCATTAATTATATTTTTGTGTTTCACAAGACCTTCGGACTTGTGTCTACGTACTAACATAAAAATGAGGGATCAAAACCTCGTAGTTCATGGTAACAATTTCAAAGTTGGTGGATTGCTTTTAATAAAAGTTAGATGAAAAGGGCACAAAGGGCCAAAAATTTGAATTGGTTGTTAGTTCTTTTTGTCTTTTGAAATTTTAAGTCAATATGATTAAGTTTATTTACAAATTTTATTTATGAAAAAGGTTTAAAATTCATTGGCATAAGGCCAAAGTTTCTAATCATTAAACATGTCTAAGTTGGAAATCACAAGCAAAAGAAGTTTTTGAAAAGGGGGAGTGATCGGAAAAATAGCAAGTATACTATTTTGCTTGTTATATTAATAAAGGGGAAATTCCCCGAATGTTGATCTCAAGGACTGCAAGTTAATATTGAGTTCAATTTATCGTTCAATTAAACAAAAATTATAATTGGGGTTTTTAAATTTTAAATTATAGAAATAAAGGCAAAGGAAAATAATAATGAAAATTAAGGGTTTGTAAGGTAAGAGGAACAATGTCAGGGAAGGTGTATGATTTATCTCTGTAATAACTCTGAGTCACTATTGCATTAACAAATATCAATTACTACCATTTCTCAAGGTTATTTTCTCCCAAGTCCTTGGTGAGAAAACCTTTAATCATTCTACCCTAATTTCTATGTCCATAGGAAATTAGGGTGAAGTTAAGCTTTATTATATCAAGAATGCTCTGATTCATACAGGGTATCCCTAGTCCTAGGTGATATGTATTGTAGAGTAATCTAATGAAAACCTTATCAATGGCGGTCCAGCCTTATTGATAACCATACAATAATCTCGATTGGTCCGAAAGAGAAAGAATTAAACACATCAAAAGATTATCATAAAAACAATATTATAAATGCAATCGTAAATTCATAGTCATTACAATTCTAAATCAGGGACACCCCCTAGCATTGAGGGGTTTAGCTACTCATATTGTTCAAAACAAAGTTAGGATAAAAAATACACATTATAAGTAATTGGATGACTTAGATCTTCAATCGATTCCGCTCATGAAAACCTTCCGCTCTCTGAATTTCTTGATCTCTGTAACCCTTACTCGTCTGACAGTACTGTGTTCGCCTCGTTCCAAGATGATCTACTCTTTGGTAGAAGGTCCCCTAATATAGTGAAAAATCCCTAGGCAAAAGATGGAAGACTCTAAAACATCCTTGCAACTCAAGCCCGATAACAAAGCCCAAATACGGAAATCATACCTTGCTGTATCAGAGCGACCATGTCAATTTTGGTCTTACCTGCCACCGGAGTGTCTTCAAGTAAAACCGCATGATAACCAAAATGTTCTTCAATTTGAGTGATCATGCCTCCAACAGAGATGCCTCCGGAGTCCGCTCAACCAACTCTTCTCATATAATCAGCTATAAAGGCAGCAACATTGATGGCCTTGTTGTCCGCCATTGAGTACATACAAAATAACTCCCGCTGAGTTGCCACACCCATGTTATCACCCCGTCCGAGCAGGGTGTATACCAAAACCTTCTGGGCATAGCGAAAACACGGGTTCTGGATGATGGAGGCTTTAGCACCCTTTGAGGTGTAATTCGTCCTCCCCGTGATGGCAATCCAGAAATCTTTTGGCAAAACCCATCTGGGACCGCCCCTGGTCCGTACAGCGGGAGTCGGAGGATCCCTGCCAATTCTTCCATAGACAATTCATGATAATTATTGAACAGACGGAAACGTAAAGTCCCAAAATAGTACCTGGTTGTATCGATCCATCTCTTTTCGAGTTGGAATTCGAGCGTGCTTAAAAATTCGAGCGTGATGCGCTCATACGTTGGCGCTTCAAGGTTCATAAATTCCAGCATCCCCAATATGTGGAACATCCTGTCCACTTCAATTTTTAGCCCTAAAGCATTCAAAGTTTGCTCGCACATATACCTGGTAGGTGTGAGCTTTCATTTTCGGTGAACTTGATACCGCTTTTCTTGTTCTGGATTGTCTAATAGAATATTATGCGGATTCAGGTTTCGGCTGGGTCTCTTTCGTGACCTCGACATTTCGGCCAGTTGCTGCTTTCTTGTCAAAATCCTCCTCGGGGGCATTTTGGACCTAAAAAAAAAAGAAATTTTGGATATGTGGAATTAGAAGATTCTAAAACTGTGGTTAGGACGAGGGTGGAAAATGGAGTAAGAGTTGTGAAGGGGGTTTTTGCGATAGGGTAGTAGAAGTGGTAGATATGGAAGGTTTTAGTGGGAAGGTTTAATGGAGGTTGAAGAAGTTTTCAGAGAAAACATGTGAGGAAGATGAGAATATGAGAGAGAAGGGTAAGTGTGTGGTTAAAATCTGATTATGGGGAATGAAGATAGGTGGGTAATGAGTGGTGAGTGGATAATTAAGTGGGTGGGGCCCACCAAAAATTCAAATTTAAAAAAAAAAATTGAATCTCGTCTGCCTGACACGGGTCGTGTCAGTTGACACGGCCGCCCGTGTCAGGCCACTATTCAAAGTGCCTGTTACAGGCTTCTTGACACGGGCCGTGTCAGCTGACACGAGCGACCGTGTCAGGCCACTGTCATAAGTAAAAAAACCTTCACCCTCCAGTGCTCCTGAGACGGGAGGCCGTGTCAGCCGACACGGGCGGCCTTGTCAGGCCACTGTTTTACTCCTTTTTGCCAGTCTTGACACGGGCTGTGTCAGACTGCAATTTTGCCTGATTTTCGTATTTTCCATTCCTTTTATCCTCAGGTATCGTCCTTTCGATCAACACGACTTTAGTATTTATTGAAGTGCTTTTACTTTCCTTTGTAGAGCACTATGTAAACCTACAAAACATACACACACTGATTAAATTTAAAATTGCATGGGTTGCCTCCCACGAAGCACTTCGTTTAACATCGCATGGCTCGACGGTTATTCCTCTTTTTAGGTTAGACGAGCTTTCTCTATCATACCACCCTCCCTCCCTTGTAGGTACGGTTTAACTCTCTGCCCATTTACTTTAAACGTGTCCCCATTTTCCGGGTTTCTAAGCTCAATGGCTCCATGCAGAAATACCTTGTGTATCACAAAAGGTCCCGACCATCTCGACCTTAGTTTTCCAGGGAACAACTTCAACCTGGAATTGAAGAATAACACCAGTTGTCCTTCCTGAAGTTCTTTCTTCTGAATGCGTCGGTCATGCCATGTTTTCGTTTGTTCTTTGTATATCTTGACATTCTCATATGCTCGATTTCTGAATTCTTCTAGCGCTTGTAGTTGAAGAATCCGGGATTTCCCCGCTTTGGAAAGATCATAGTTTAGAAATTTGGTAGCCCAGAATGCCCTGTGCTCGAGTTCGAGCGGCAAATGACAAGCTTTATTGTAGACCAGTTGGTAAGGGGACATACCTCTGGGGGTTTTGAATGTTGTTCAATATGCCCATAGTGCGTCCTCTAACTTGATCGACAAATCCTTTCCCGACGCGCTGATTGTCTTTTCCAGAATCTTCTTTATCTTCCGATTCGATACTTCAACTTGTCCATTTGTCTGAGGATGGTACGGTGTGGCAATTTTATGCTTGACATTGTATTTCTTTAATAGGTTCTCTGTCAGCTTGTTCAGAAAATGGGTACCTTCGTCACTAATTAGTGCCATTGGTACCCCAAACCGAGCGAATATGTACTTCTTTAGGAAACTGATCACCACTTTAGCATCATTCGTGGGTAATGCTACGACTTCCACCCATTCTGACACATAGTCAACCGCGACCAGAATGTAATGCTTTCTAATGGACGGTGGAAAGGGTCCCATAAATTCTATTCCCCATACATCGAACAGTTCTACCTCCAACATGGCATTCTAAGGCATCTGACTTCTCTTGATATTTTACCTGTCCTCTGACATCTGTCGCATTCTTTCACTATCCCTTGTGCATCTTTGAACAATGTAGGCCAGTATAGTCCAGACTGGAGGACTTTTGTTGTTGTTCTATCTCCGCTAAAGTGTCCTCCATAATCTGAGTTATGACAAGCTCTGAGGATGTCCCTTTGTACTTCCTCCGGGACACATCTCCACACCAACCCATCTACTCCCTTTTTGTACAAGAATGGATCGTCCCACACATAAAACCTGCAATCATGCAAAAACTTTTTCCTTTTGTTAGAATCACAATCATCGGGTATTAGTCCACCTACCAAAAATTCGCGTAATCAGCGGACCAAGGGATACTCGTAACAGCTAGGATACGTTCATCGGTGAACTCATCTCTGATGGGGTGTGTTTCTTTTGTTTCTTGGATCGGAGTTATCCGAGACAAGTGATCCATAACAGTGTTTTCACTCCCCTTTTTGTCTCTGATTTCCAGGTCAAACTCTTGCAGAAGTAGAATCCATCGCAGCAACCATGGTTTTGATTCCTGTTTAACAAAAAGATATTTCAAATCTGCATGGTCAGTATACACAATTACCTTTGATCCTAACAAATAGGATCTGAACTTATCAAAAGCATAAACAATCGCAAGGAGATATTTCTCAGTGGTTGGATAATTCATTTGAGCGGGGTTCAATACGTGGCTTGCATAGTAGATCACATGCAAGAGCTTCACCTTTCGTTGTCCCAAGACTTCCCCCGCTGCATTATCACTTGCATCACACATGATCTCAAAAGGGAGAGACCAATCAGAGGCAATAACTATGGGGGCAGACATAAGTTCCTTCTTCAGGGTCTCGAAGGATTCGCTGCATTTTTTATCAAAAAGGAAAGGTGTGTCTTTCACCAGTAGGCTAGTTAATGGTTTTGCAATCTTGGAGAAATCTCTTATGAACCTGCGATAGAACCCCGCATGTCCCAAGAAGCTTAGGATGCCTTTTTCAGTCACCGGTGGTGGTAAATTAATTATTACCTCCACTTTTTCTACGTCCACTTCGATGCCTCGGTTGGGAATCTTGTGTCCTAACACTATCCCTTCACGTACCATAAAATGGCACTTCTCCCACTTTAGGATCAAATTTGTTTGCTGGCATCTTTCTAACACAAGGGATAAGTTATTTAAACATTTATCAAAAGAAGAACCGAATACCGAAAAGTCATCCATAAATACTTCCATATGCTTTTCGAGCATGTTCGCAAAGATTGATGTCATACAACTTTGAAAAGTGGCAGGTGCGTTGCACAACCCAAATGTCATTCTTCTGTAAGCGAAAACACCATAGGGGCATGTGAAGGCGGTATTCTCTTGATCTTTAGGAGCCACAACAATCTAATTGTATCCCGAGTACCCATCGAGGAAACAATAGTAGTCATGACCGACTAACCTTTTCAACATTTGATCAATGAATGGTAAAGGAGAGTGGTCTTTTCGTGTTGCAATATTCAATCTCCTGTAATCGATACAAACTCTCCAACCTGTAACAGTTCTGGTTAGAATTAACTCATTCTTCTCATTTTTAATCACCGTAGTTCCCCCTTTTTTTGGTACCACATAGACTAGACTCACCCATAAGCTGTCGGAAATAGGGTAAATTAATTATGCATCCAACAATTTTACAACCTCTTTGCGTACCACTTCTTTCATGGTTGAGTTAAGTCTTCGTTGTGGTTGCACCATCGGCTTGTGATCATCTTCCATTAAGATCTTATGCATGCATACTGTCGGGCTTATACCTTTCAAATCCTCGTTTGCCCATCCAATTGCACCCTTGTATTTTTTTAGCACTTGAATGAGTTCTGCTTCTTAGACACTTTATAAGCTGGCGTTGATAATAGCTGAGCATTTTTTTTCCGTATCTAGAAATACATACTTCATATTTGCTGGTAATTGTTTCAGATCTGCCCCTGTTTTGGGTTCTTGAGTGATTTCTGATGGTGGGGTGGTCTTAAATCTTCCCACTGGTGTGGTTTAGATCTAATCCATTCAGGTTGTTTCTCCATCATAGCGAGCACTTCAGAATCTCCCTCATCTTCATCACTTTCTAAAATCAATAAATTCAAAACACGTTCTAACGGTGATTGGGGCATTTTCTTTTCAATTTCTTGAGCAATTACCTGATCTATTATCTCTATAGTGTGGCTTGTGCCAATATCATATTTGTATTGCATCATGTTCCGCACATAAATTTTTAGCTCTTCATTATAGACTTTGAGGGTCATCGTTCCTTCCTCTATGTCTATCATGCACCGTCCTGTCTCTAAAAATGGTCTTCCCAATATGAGAGGAATCTCCTCATCTTCAGGCATTTCCATAATGACAAAGTCAATTGGAAAAACAAACTTATCTATCTTTACCAAAACGTCTTCCACTATTCCATAAGGTCGCCTAACAGAACGATCGGCAAACTGAAGCATCGTCCGAGTATCTTGAATGGTACCAAGGCCTAATTTCTTGTAGATGGATAGTGGCATCAAACTCACACTTGCTCCCAAGTCAATCAGAGTCTTCTTGAGTTTTCTATCACTAATAGTGCACGAAATAGTAACCGATCCTCTATCTTTCTTTTTCACTGGGATTTTCATACCTTGAAGAATGGAACTACATGTTTCAGTTAGGATGATCGGGTCTATATCAGTTGGGCGCTTTCTCGAGATGATGTCTTTCATGAACTTGGAATATATTGGCATTTGTTCTAGCACCTCAGAAAATGGAATGTTTATTTCAAGTTTTTTGAACATTTCCAAGAACTTCTCAAATTATTTTTTCATGTTGATCTTTCTTCTTCTGTCTCGGAGTGAAAGGGAGTTTGATGACTGGTTTAAGAACTTTTTCTTTCTCCTTGACAGACATCAGTACTACTTCTTCATCTTGGTTATTGGTTTCCTTGATTTCTAAACCCACTTCTAACAATCCATCTTCCTTCATACTGTTTTCTTCTGATGACTTTCCACTTCTAGTTACTACAACGTTAACATTGTTATACTCCCACGGATTTGTCACCGTACCACTGGGTAAGGTGCCCGAAACTTGAGAATTTGAAGCTAATTGTTGTGCTATCTGACCCATTTGGACTTTGAGATTTTTTATGGAGGCAGTGGTGTTTTTCTGATTGGTTCTAGTTTCTTCTTGGAACTGCATATTGTGAGCAGCTAATTTTTTAATGGCAATCTCCCATTCTGCCTTTTTAGGTGCTTATTGTTGCTGCTGTTGCAGAGTCCGGTATTGTCCTTGACCCTGTTGCGGAACATTCTCTCTCTGATCCTTCCAGGATAAATTAGGATGATTCTGTAAGAACAAAAAGTGTTCTACAACAGACTCCATGATTTTGATGATAACAAAGGATGAAACCAAAAATGGCACCCTAACGAAAAGTTTCTAAGTGTGCAGGGTTCTAAAGAAAGAAGAAATAAATCTGATGATGTCATCAGATGCACAACAAGATCAGATGCAAAATCTCAAGTATCAGAAGCATCTAAAGTGGAATCTCGTTTCAAGAAGCTCTGACTCTGGACAAAACTACAAAGTATCAGAAGCATCTGAACATGAAGTAAAGTCTAGAAGCTCTGACTCTGAACAAATGCCTTCTGTAAATTCTGAAGTTATCAGCGCCATCTGAACTTTCAAGAGATAACATCAGAAGCCAGTTTCTCCAGATACACAAAGACTCTAATCAGAATTGTTAATCATGATGAAGTAACGTTTAAGCCAAGTTAAAGTTCTGCAAATGGATTTCCTCAATTAGAAAGAGACGTTAATCTCCACTTCCAAGAGAGAAGATACTAATTGTGGTAAGTAGTCACTTCTAAGAGAAAAAGTCTACTGTAGAAGCTATTAATGGAATGGCGTAACTACATCTCAATATCCAACAGATTCAACGCTACTTCAACTCTACTTCAACTCCTATAAATAGAGAAGAAATCTCATTCAGTAAAAAAAAAAGAAATCACTAGCCAAAACTATACTGAAATTATATCACGCTCAAGAAAAACATCTTTGTTCTTCAAAGAATTTTCACTAAGCTTTTGCTTATCAAAGTGAAAAATTTGTTCTTAAGTTTGTAATATTTGCTTTCTTAGAAGCACTCTAGATTACACATCTTGTATCTAATTTTTATTTGATTTCCTCAAGTGACTCTTTGTAGTCTGTAGACTTGAGAGGACTAAGAGATTTTCTTCTCTCTTAGGGGTTGTTTGTAATCTTTCAAGATTAGTGGATTAAGTCCTTGTTGAAGGCGAAATCACCTTGGCCGGGTGGACTGGAGTAGCTTTGTGTTATAAGCGAACCAGTATAAAATCATTGTGTGATTTCATTTTGCAAAAGCGCTTATTTTTCAAACAATTCAAACCCCCCCTTTCTTGTTTTTCTCACCTTCAGATTCTTCCAACCTGGGTTGTAAGTGTTGGAGTAGGGATTATTCTGCTTTAAGAATTTGATCTCTTCAATTTTTTGGGGGGTCGCAAAGCAATAAACCGTGTGATGAGGTCCATTACAAATTTCACAAGTTATGGCTTGAGCGGGTTGAACTTAACCTATCTGTTGAGTACCTATATTCATAGCTTTTAATTTCTTTTCTACTTCAGTAACAATTGTGTCTTCCGGACGAAATTTATTAGCTTCCAATTTTAGATTAATTACCCCTTCCACCTGGCTAGTACACCTATCGTATAATTCTATATGCTCATTGGCAGCTATTGCTTCAATAATCCTTTTAATATATGTGGTTGTTGAGAAATTTGTTGAGCCACTAGCTGCTATATCAATCAACTGTTTTGTCTTTATTTTCATCAGAATCTGACTCTGATGAACAGGCCAACGTAGCTCTTATGGCTACCACATCCAGCAGCTCAGATGAAGAATCTGAAGAGGTATTTTCTGAACTTTCTAGATCTGACTTAGAATCATGTTTATCAGAAACTCTTACCTCTCTTCAGAAATTAAAACAAAAAGTTAAAAACATTAAAGGTCTTCTTAAAGCAAAATCTGAAGAGTGTAGTAAACTTGAGACAACAATTCTAACAAGAGATGATATAATCATATCTTTAACGTTAGAAAGAGATGAAGCTAAAACGAAAAACTTAGAATTAGAAGAAGTGTTGTCTCAAGCACCACAAACTTCAAATGAAATTATTTATAAATATGAAGAAGCCTTTCAACAATTTCTGAAGAATGGGATAAATAGGAGTATTATGGCATCCATGATTTATGGAGTAGGTCAGAATAATAAAAGGGGAATTGGGTATGATTCTGAGGAAAATCAAACCTCTACCAGTAACCAAATTAAATCGCCTTTTTCATACCACTACACACACACACAAGAACACAAATTTAAAAATGCTAGAAGACCCAAAGTTGTAAGAAACTCTGGGAAAACTAATCTGAAAGGACCCAAGAGATTCTGGGTACCGAAAGATAAGATTATCTATGTTGCAGATATCCTATGCAGCAAAGTTCAGACACCAGTCATGGTACCTGGACTCTGGATGCTCGCGACATATGACGGGAAGAAAGTCTATGTTCCAAAGCCTGGAACTTAAAGACGCTGGATTTGTAGGCTTCGGAGGAGATCAGAAAGGAAGGATCAGAGGCTCCGGAACTATTGGTAATGGTACTCTTCCCTCTATATCTGATGTTCTTTATGTAGAAGGATTAATGCATAACTTGTTATCCATAAGTCAATTAAGTGATAACGGTTATGATGTAATCTTTAATCAAAAAACGTGTAAAGCAATTAGTCAGAACGATGGCTCTGTCCTTTTCACAGGCAAGAGGAAAACAACATTTATAAAATAAATCTTTCTGATTTAAAAGATCAAAATGTTAAATGTTTAATGTCAGTTCACGAAGAGCAATGGGTATGGCATAGACGCTTAGGCCACATTAGCATGAGGAAACTTTCTCAGCTAACTAAACTTGAGTTAGTCAGAGGCTTACCTAAACTGAAGTTTTCTTCAGATGCTCTGTGTGAAGCTTGTCAGAAAGGAAAGTTTTCAAAAACATCTTTTAAAAAGAAAAATGTTGTTTCTACCTCCAAGCCTCTGGAGCTTCTTCACATTGACTTATTTGGTCCTGTGAAAACAGCATCAGTCAATGGAAAGAAGTATGGACTTGTAATCGTTGATGATTACAGCCGCTGGACATGGGTAAAATTCCTAAGGCACAAGAGTGAGTCTCACTCTGTATTCACCAGTTTCTGTTCTAAAGTGCAAAAAGAATTTGACTCTAAAATTGTTAGAGTCAGAAGTGATCATGGTGGAGAATTTGAAAATAAAGATTTTGAAGAATTATTTGATTCTAATGGAATATCCCATGATTTCTCCTGCCCTAGAACTCCACAACAAAATGGAGTTGTAGAGAGGAAGAATAGGACACTCCAAGAAATGGCCAGAACCATGATCAATGAAACAAATGTAGCAAAGCACTTTTGGGCAGAAGCTGTAAATACAGCGTGTTACATTCAGAATAGAATCTCTATTAGACCTATTCTGGATAAGACTCCCTATGAACTGTGTAAGGGAAGAAAACCCAACATTTCTTATTTTCATCCTTTTGGATGCATTTGTTTTATATTAAATACTAAAGAACATCTGAACAAGTTTGATTCCAAAACACAAAAAGGTATTATGTTAGGATACTCAGAACGCTCTAAAGGCTACAGAGTATACAACACAGAAACCAAAATTGTGGAGGAATCAATTCATGTTAGATTTGATGATAAGCTTGACCCTGAAAAGTCAAAGCTAGTTGAAAAGTTTGCAGATTTAGAGATCACTCTGGTAGAATCTGAGAAAACTCCAGAAGCAACTGTCACTCCAGACTCTGAAGAAATTAAATCTCCAGAAATTCCAAGGAAAGTCAAGAGTCGTAGCAACGTATCTGAAGATTTGATTTTGGGAAACAAAGATGAACCTGTTAGAACCAGATCTACCTTCAGAACTTCTGAAGATATTCCTCTGGGACTAGTGTCTCTGATTGAGCCTACGTCCTGTGATGAAGCTCTTCAAGATAACGATTGGGTGGCAGCTATGCAAGAAGAGTTAGATCAATTCTCCAAGAATGATGTCTGGGATCTCGTTCCTAAACCCAGAGGCACTCATGTCATTGGAACCAGATGGGTGTTCAGAAACAAACTGAACGAGAAAGGAGAAGTTGTCAGAAACAAAGCTCGACTGGTAGCTCAAGGTTATAGTCAACAAGAAGGTATTGATTATAATGAAACTTTTGCTCCAGTCGCAAGGTTAGAGTCTATTCGTCTTCTTGTATCATTTGCTATTAATCACTCTATAAAATTATACCAAATGGATGTCAAGAGTGCATTTCTTAATGGTTATATTTCAGAAGAAGTGTATGTTAATCAACCTCCAGGCTTTGAAAATTCAAACTTTCCAGAACATGTTTTCAAACTTAAAAAATCTTTATATGGACTTAAACAAGCTCCCAGAGCTTGGTATGAACGTCTGAGCAATTTTCTTCTGGAACAAAATTTTATCAGAGGGAAAGTTGATTCTACACTCTTCTGTAAAAATCATAAAAATGATCTCATGATATGCCAAATTTATGTTGATGACATTATTTTTGGTTCTGCTAATATCTCTGTTTGCCAAGAATTTTCTAAGTTAATGCAGGCAGAATTTGAAATGAGTCTAATGCAAGAACTAAAGTTCTTTCTGGGAATTCAAATCAATCAAACTCCAGAAGTCACGTACATTCATCAAAGCAAGTACATTAAAGATGTTCTGAAGAAGTTTGATATGTCTGAATGCAACTCTGCAAAAACTCCTATGCACCCAACTTGCATTCTGGAGAAGGAAGAGGTAAGCAACAAGGTTTGTCAGAAGCTCTATCGAGGTATGATAGGCTCTCTTCTCTATCTGACTGCTACTCGTCCTGATATTCTCTTTAGCGTCTGTCTTTGTGCCAGATTCCAATCAGATCCTAGAGAATCTCATTTAACAGCTGTTAAAAGAATTCTTAAGTATCTGAAAGGAACTCCTAACCTGGGCCTGATGTATGAGAAAACATCAGAGTATAGGCTTTCTGGTTATTGTGATGCAGATTATGCAGGAGATAGAATAGAACGAAAAAGTACTTCTGGAAATTGCCAGCTTCTGGGAAACAACTTAATCTCCTGGGCTAGCAAAAGACAGTCAACAATTGCTCTATCAACTGCAGAAGCAGAATACATCTCAGCATCACTGTGCACAACTCAGATGCTCTGGATGAAGCATCAGCTAGAAGATCTTCAGATATTTGAGAGTAACATTCCTATCCTTTGTGATAATACTGCTGCTATTTGTTTAAGTAAGAATCCCATTCTACATTCCAGAGCCAAACACATAGAAATAAAACATCATTTTATTAGAGACTATGTTCAGAAAGGGATAGTGACGCTGAAGTTCATTGATACAGAACATCAATGGGCAGATATCTTTACTAAGCCTCTAGCTGAAGATAGATTTCTTTTTATCTTAGAAAATCTGAACATTAAAAATTGCCCTGAGTAAAATTTGGCTCTGAACATGTAAAATGAGACTCTGATAAAAACAAATACACTTCTGCCTCTGACTCTGATACTTCTACCAAGTTAAGAAGATATCTGAGTTAGAAATCTTCAGAAATCCTTTGGTATTCCTGAAGATCAGATACATCAACACGTGGGGAACATGCGTCTAACCCTAGAACTTCTAGACAGCTGTCAAAAGAAATCAAAGGTCAGAACGCTTGAAATCTCCTCGAGCAGTGTGCTTACTGTTGGGATTAGACATTCATTTATTAGCTATAATCATTTTTCCCCCCTAGCGTGCAAATCTTGTGTTCTGTTCCAACGCAATTAATTGTGTCGTTTTGCATGTGTTTTTACCCTTAGTATATAAACACTTTCTCTCACTTTTCACACTTATCACTCTCACTCACTCTAAAACCCTAAACCCTCTCTCGAAGTTTTCTCTGCAACTCCTTCAGTTCTTCATCTTCTTCATCAATTTTCTTCATGAATCCTCAAGAGCAAGCAGTTTTTAACTTCTCCCAACAAATGGAAGCCGCTTCTAATCCCCAAACCTCAAACACTCAAACACCCATGGTTGTAGACGTTACCACAACCCCAGTCTACAAAGAACCTCACATTTTGGAACGCGAACAACACATAAACCTTTCAACTCCCTTTGAAGGTTTAGATGTACTATGTGAATCGCTGGTGGATTTTGAGAACTTAAGAAGAAACGGTGTTGATCTTACTGAAGATCTTCACAAGCAAGGTTGGGAAACCTACTTCAACAGATTGTATGGTCCAATCTATCCTCTTCTGGTGAAAGAGTTCTGGAGATGTGCAGATGCTGATGACCAGTTCATTGTCTCGTTTGTTCTGGGTGTGAAGATTGTCATCACTGAAGCGTCTATTGCTTCCTTGCTAAACATGGAGAAAGCTGGAGGTAAAAGGATTTACAACATTCCTCCAAGGTCCAAGCGCATCACAGAAGTCATTAACCCTACAATCTTCAAAGCAAATGTTGAAGGAAACCCATCTAAGAACAAGGAGCTTCATCAGAACCTCCGAGTTTGGCTGAAGATTATTCTGGGAACAATCCATCATCGTCCAGCCTCCAACTCTTCAGATTATATCAATGCTGATCAGAAATGCATCTTATACTGTATTCAGAAGGGTATCCCTATCAACCTCCCTGTTCTCCTCTTCAGATATCTGAGGGATTCAGTCAGAGAAACCAGGAATAACATGAAGCCCAGATCCTACATTCCTCTGGGTAGATTGCTCTCTGACATCTTCATTGAGCATGGGCTGGTAGATGCTCTGGAGAAGACCAGATGTATGGATGATCTGGCAATTGACGTTGGAAAGCCTCTGAATGCCAAAAATCTGAGGAGTATGGGAATCATCAAAGACATCAGAGTCAAGCCCACTATGGAAGTGACCTGGGAAGCTCTGAAGGATCAGAGGAAGATGCCTCATGGCCTTGAAAGGTTCTTCAAGAATGAACCCAGAGATGCCATTGCTATCTACCTTCAGGATCGTCTGGATGAAGGCATTGATATTTCTGATTTCCGCCTTGAAGACTGTCTGGACTCTGTAGAAGATTTGGTCAGATACAAAAGAGGTCTTTCTGAGAAGAAGATAGCTGAGGAAGCAAGGAAGGCAAAGAAAGCCAGACTTGGAGAAACCTCTGGCACCAAAGCTTCAGCACCTCTGGATGTCTCTTCTGGTAAGTCTATTCCTCCTGTCTCTTCTGAATCTATAATGGCTTCCTCTAACCCTCTCTCCTCTCAACCAATATATACCACCTCTGAAATACCACCCTCAATCACCAGAACCTCTCAACCTCCACCTGTTCTAAAAATTGCTCGTAATTTCACAACAACCTCTGACCCTAATCAACTATATCACCACAGCTCTTCATCATCCTCTGAATATGAATCACCCCCTTACCTTTCCCCTTCTTCTGACCAAGAGTTATCTGATCATGAGTCATCTGATCAAGAACACTCTGACCCAAACTCCCCAACAATAGCTGAAATTTATGCTAAAAATTTCGCTCCACAACCCTCAACACAATCTGAAGTAACCTCACCCCTCCAAACTTCACTTCCACCACAACAAACAACAACCTTACCCTCTGAAACTCAACCATCTGATCCCTTCACCTCTAATATCACTCAACCAATCCTTCCCGCTGTCCCAGAACCAGACTCTGACCCTTTAGACCTAAATCCACTATATGCTTCATCCCCTAGTCTTCAACCAAACGCAGATTCTGAACTTCAAGCAGAATCTGAACCTCAACAAACTGAACCTCAACAATCTGAACCTCAACAAACTGAACCTCAACCTCTACATCTCAGCCCTCAAAACTCTCCACCTCATTCACCTGAACCTGAACCTGAACTTACCATACCTACCCTTGAGGAGGCCATTATACAGGTTGCAGAAGCCTCAGTCCAGAAGATCAAGTCTCTGGCTAAAAACTCTGAAGTTAGTGATGATCCTAAATCTGTTAGGACACACTGGAACAGAGTCATTAGTTGGATGACCTCTGAGTCTTATAGGCTGAAGAGTATCTCTGAACAAGTCAGAAATGGCTACATCAGAGACTCTGAGGAAAGACTCCACGAGAGACTGGCTAGAGAAGCTGAGGTCAGAAGGTTAGAGGAGGAAAGATTGGCTAGGGAAGCTGAAGAAGAAGCAAAGAGGTTGGAAGAAGAACGCCTGGCAAAGGAAGCAGAACTTCTAAGGATTCAGGAAGCTGAAGCCAAGGCTAAGGAAGATGCAGAAGCCCAAGCTGCTGCTGAAGCTGAAGCTCAGCAGGCTCTGATTCAGGGGGAGTCTTCCTCTGCGATCCCTCTGATTCTTAACACTCTGAAGGAGATCAAGCAAGATCAGCAAGAGATCAAGAAAGATCAGAATGAGCTTCGTGCCAGGATGGACAAGCAAGATGCTTTGAATGAAAACATCCAGAACATGTTTGCCATGTTGCTTCAGAGACTTCCTCAACCTCCAAACCCTTAGGCACTTAGGATTTTTTTTTTTTTGTTTGCCTAAGTGTTTTTGCTTCTGTCTTTCTTTTTAGCTCTGATATTCTGTTGAATCTAATGTTTTGACTGCTGTTTGCCTTTGTGCTTTTCAATGAAGTGTTTTTCTCTTTATTACTCTTTTTATTTTTTATGCCTTTTTGATTATGCCAAAAAGGGGGAGAAATTATTAAATAGCTCTGATGAAAATTATGTCTAAAACCTTAAGCATTCTGCAACAATTATAGAAATAGTTCTGATATAAATAGCTCTGATTAAATAATAGCTCTGATTAAATAACTCTAACATTAAAATTAAGAAATTGCAGAAAGTTTCAGAAATCTCATTACTTGAAAAGCTCTGGTAAGAACTTCTGAACTCCCTAGTACTAACTCAGGGGGAGCTTTTGTCTATCTGATCTAATATTTTTTCATGTTTCATCTGATAAATTTAATTGTTTTGTCATCATCAAAAAGGGGGAGATTGTAAGAACAAAAAGTGTTCTACAACAGACTCCATGATTTTGATGATAACAAAGGATGAAACCAAAAATGGCACCCTAACGAAAAGTTTCTAAGTGTGCAGGGTTCTAAAGAAAGAAGAAATAAATCTGATGATGTCATCAGATGCACAACAAGATCAGATGCAAAATCTCAAGTATCAGAAGCATCTAAAGTGGAATCTCGTTTCAAGAAGCTCTGACTCTGGACAAAACTACAAAGTATCAGAAGCATCTGAACATGAAGTAAAGTCTAGAAGCTCTGACTCTGAACAAATGCCTTCTGTAAATTCTGAAGTTATCAGCGCCATCTGAACTTTCAAGAGATAACATCAGAAGCCAGTTTCTCCAGATACACAAAGACTCTAATCAGAATTGTTAATCATGATGAAGTAACGTTTAAGCCAAGTTAAAGTTCTGCAAATGGATTTCCTCAATTAGAAAGAGACGTTAATCTCCACTTCCAAGAGAGAAGATACTAATTGTGGTAAGTAGTCACTTCTAAGAGAAAAAGTCTACTGCAGAAGCTATTAATGGAATGGCGTAACTACATCTCAATATCCAACAGATTCAACGCTACTTCAACTCTACTTCAACTCCTATAAATAGAGAAGAAATCTCATTCAGTAAAAAAAAAGAAATCACTAGCCAAAACTATACTGAAATTATATCACGCTCAAGAAAAACATCTTTGTTCTTCAAAGAATTTTCACTAAGCTTTTGCTTATCAAAGTGAAAAATTTGTTCTTAAGTTTGTAATATTTGCTTTCTTAGAAGCACTCTAGATTACACATCTTGTATCTAATTTTTATTTGATTTCCTCAAGTGACTCTTTGTAGTCTGTAGACTTGAGAGGACTAAGAGATTTTCTTCTCTCTTAGGGGTTGTTTGTAATCTTTCAAGATTAGTGGATTAAGTCCTTGTTGAAGGCGAAATCACCTTGGCCGGGTGGACTGGAGTAGCTTTGTGTTATAAGCGAACCAGTATAAAATCATTGTGTGATTTCATTTTGCAAAAGCGCTTATTTTTCAAACAATTCAAACCCCCCCTTTCTTGTTTTTCTCACCTTCAGATTCTTCCAACCTGGGTTGTAAGTGTTGGAGTAGGGATTATTCTGCTTTAAGAATTTGATCTCTTCAATTTTTTGGGGGGTCGCAAAGCAATAAACCGTGTGATGAGGTCCATTACAAATTTCACAAGTTATGGCTTGAGCGGGTTGAACTTAACCTATCTGTTGAGTACCTATATTCATAGCTTTTAATTTCTTTTCTACTTCAGTAACAATTGTGTCTTCCGGACGAAATTTATTAGCTTCCAATTTTAGATTAATTACCCCTTCCACCTGGCTAGTACACCTATCGTATAATTCTATATGCTCATTGGCAGCTATTGCTTCAATAATCCTTTTAATATATGTGGTTGTTGAGAAATTTGTTGAGCCACTAGCTGCTATATCAATCAACTGTTTTGTCTTTATTTTCATCCCGTTAGCAAACATTTGCATTTGTTCAGTCTGATCCATATTATGAGTTGGACACGCTACTAACACCATTTTGAATCTTTTGTAGGCATCTCCAAATGATTCACCATCCTTCTATTTGAAGTTCAAGATATCATACCTTTTTCTCAGGAATACTGATGTTGGAAAGTACTCATTTAAGAATGCAGTTTCCATTTCCTCCCATGATGTGATACTGCCGGCTGGGAGGGAATAGAACCATTCTCCCACATCTCCAGCTAAAGTGAACGACAACATTCTCAATTTTTTTGCTTCATTCGTATGACCATCAATTTTCAAAGTGGTGCTCATGGTTAGAAATCTTTGTCGGTGCTTGTTGGCATCTTCATTAACCTTTCCGGTGAAAGGTTTTCTCTCCAATTGATTGATTGTGCTAGGATGCAGTTGAAAATTCATCACATTTACCGGTTGGTTGACAATGGTCAGTCTACCATCCGACGCGTCTGCATCTCCATAGTCACCTAGGAGTCTTTCTGGAGGTGGAGGAGGTGGAATCGAAGGATTATCAGCATTTGGTTCTTCTTCGGAATCGGAGTGATCAGAGGTAACCCCTTCTTTGGAATCGACTCTTGCGTTCTTGCGTCTCCGGTGAAGGTGTAACACCCTTCTAAAATACCCCAAATATTTCAATTAAAATAGCAACATATCAATCAGAGTAATTATGCACCGAAGGGTGTCACACAATCATTTCACAACCATCATCAGAATATCCTGTCATGCTCATTTATTTAATCCAAATTATAAAGTATCTGCATAATACGCAGCGGATAAAATCAATTCAATTATTCACATCATGTAACATATTACATGCAAAATGGTTCACAACCAATCAATAAAATATTCAAACATCCCTTCCCGATGTTACATCTATCAGAGCATGACCCACTAGGAGACTACACTAGACTCCAAGCACTAGCTCCTATTCAACTCACTGCTCGTTACCTGAAAAATAGGTGTAAGGGTGAGTTCCTCAATCAATATAATAAGCATTATACAACATTATGTAATGTTAAGTAACTAACGCATCAAATCACTCTAACCAGACTACACACTCAATAACGGCAGTATCAATTCAAACATCATATTCAATACCAATACAACTCATATTCATACTCAATATCAATACAAACACACGTATAATATTGGAATACATCCATTCATATTATACGCCATACACATATTATGCAATGAGACTCCATGCATGCGGTACCGACTATTTGTGAACATATAGTTCACCTCACCGTCCAAATCCAGGCACGGCTACCAAGTCCAACTAGTCCCACTCATTTGAGACCTAGTGACTCACTCACTAATTCCTCACCACGGGAATTAGCTACCACCCCTCAAGGGCTATGCTATGCACGCTAATTCACCTAGCATGCAAACATCGACAACAATCCATAATGACTAACTCACTAATTCCTCACAATGGGAATTAGCTACCACCATAAAGGCCACAATATGCATGCTAATCACCTAGCCATGCTACATCATCAACAACAATTCAAGAATAGACATATGCTCACACTCTAAGCCATAAAACAGTCTATTCACAAGTGCACACATAACTGATACATTCACAGCATCATGCATACCATCACACATCATCAGTATATTATCACATAAGCATATCATATCATGCCACATAATCAAAAACAGTATTAGCACACTCTACTAATGCCTATACTACTCAAGACCCAACAAAACAACAACAACATTACCACGATATCACATCTGGGAGTTTAAAACGCGAAATCTGCCCTTCAAACTGATATGGCGAACGCCATTAGGCTAATGGCGAACGCCATTAGCGTTACACGCTCTCATTCTGGAAAAACTGTCTGTCAAACTGATATGGCGAACGCCATTAGGCTAATGGCGAACGCCATTAGCGTTAAACGCTCTTATTCTGAAAAAAAACCCAAACGGCGAACGCCGAAGGCATAATGGCGAACGTCATTTGGCTGTTATGTGCATAGATGTTAAATTTCTACGAATTCCCTTTCAATTATCATCTAATTTCATTCATCCACTGGCTGTTATGTGCATAGATGTTAAATTTCTACGAATTCCTTTCAATTATCATCCACTATTCCACAAATTCATCATACAACAATCCAATCAGAGATAAAACAATGGTTATCACTACCCAGTACATATTATCATATAATACCCTTTAACCGATGATAAACCCCCCTTACCTGAGTTAATCCGGCAAATCTCAAGCTTCAAGCTCTTCTCTTCTCCAACCTTCTTCCTCTTGCTCTGCCTTTGCCCTTTTCCTCTTTCACGATCGCTTCTCTGTTTTTCACGTAAAAACCTTTTTACTCCAAAATGGGACTTTTTCCTTAATTCCAACTTATATATATTTTCCAATAAATAATTATCCCAATAATTATTATTCCAAAATAATAGTAATAATAATCCCAAATTCCAATTATTCAATTAAATTAATAAAAAAAAATATTAATTTAAATTAAATAATTATCTTATTTTAATTGGGGTGTTACAGAAGGGTTCTCTCGATTTTTGCATCAAAATTCAGCTGAGGGTTCTCCTCGCATACACAAATTAGTAAATTATACTATATAAATGACAGAAAAATAATTTTATTGCAGAGCAATAAAATTTTAATTGAACTCTAGAAGTGAACTCTATATTTTGGCAGTCTCCGGCAACGGCGCCAAAAACTTGATCGAAAAAATAGCAAGTGTACTATTTTGCCTATTATAGTAATAAAAGGGAAATTCCCCGAATGTCGATCTCAAGGGATGTAAGTTAATATTGAGTTCAATTCATCATTCAATTAAACAAAAATTATAATTGAGGTTTTTAAATTCAAAATTATAAAAATAAAGGCAAAGGAAAATAATAATGAAAATTAAGGGTTTACAAGGTAAGAGGAACAATGTCAGGGATGGTGTATGATTTATCCCTGTAACAACTCTGAGTCACTATTACATCAACAAATATAAATTTCTACCAGTTCTCAAGGGTATTTTCTCCCAAGTCCTTGATGATAAAACCTTTAATAATTCTACCCTAATTTCTATGTCCATAGGCAATTAGGATGAAGTTAAGCTTTATTATATCAAGAATGCTCTGATTCATACAGGGTATCCCTAGTCCTAGGTGATATCTACTGTAGAGTAATCTAATGAAAACCTTATCAATGGCGGTCCAACCTTATTGATAACCATACAACAATCTCGATTGGTCCGAAAGAGAAAGCATTAAACACATCAAAAGATTACCGTAAAAACAATATTATAAATGCAATCGTAAACTCATAGTCATTACAATTCTAAATCAGGGACACCCCCTAGTATTGGGGGGTTTAGCTACTCATATTGTTCAAAACAAAGTTAGGATAAAAAATACACATTACAAGTAATTGGATGACTTGGATCTTCAATCGCTTCCGCTTATGAAAACCTTCTTCTCTCCGAATTCCTTGATCTCTATAATCCTTGCTCGTCTGACAGTACTGTGTTCGCCTCGTTCAAAGATGATTTATTCTTTGGTAGAAGGTCCTCTAATATAGTGAAAAATCCCTAAGAAAAAGGTGAAAAACTCTAAAACATCCTTGCATCTCAAGCCCGATAACAAAGCCCAAAAACATGAAAATTTTGTGCCTGGGCTGACACGGCCCGTGTCAGCTGACACGAGTGGCCGTGTCAGCTTATTGCCCAACATGACATGCCCATGGTGATGTAACACGGCTTGGTGTTGGCCTGACACGGGCCGTGTCAGGCTTCTGCCTTCAATCTCAGTTTTCCTTCTGCCTGACACAACCTGTGTCAGGTGACACGGGTGGCCGTGTCAGGCCTCCTGTACTGAGTGTTTTTCCTTCTTTCGCTTGCCGGAACTCCTCATTGTCTTGCCTCGAGTCCCTTTATTCTTCTACCTGGACCCGTAGGACAAAAACACAAACGTCCCACGCATAAAATCACGAAAACATAAAATAAAAATTACAATTAATAGAAATGCTAAAATATCTTACGGGAATTAAAATTGACTTTAAAGGTACTAAAATGCTTGCACAGTGTCTCAAAATCCTTGGTTTCTTGTTGGATAAGTAACGAAAACTCAATGAAAATGGTGATTGATCAGGGAGAGATTTTGAAATTTAAGAAGTGGGAGAAGATGAAGAGGTTATCCTAAGCATAAATTTAAAAGTTTAGAGTTGAAAAGATCTTACCAATGGGATGCAATCCAACATACAAGAATGTCATATAGAAAACCAACTTTCCCTTTGGACTTTGAATCAAGCAATAATCCAGTAGAAATTAGTAATATCCAGACATTATGAAGATCAAGGAATCAAATAAAGGTAGCCACATCCAAGCAAGCAAATCCCATAGCTAGCAGTCTTCTTTGTCTTCTCATGTATCAGATGAAATATCCATTGATCAACTCAGAACAAAGCATCAGACACAAGATCAAAATAACAATTAGCACCAAGACAAAGTAGCAGATAAATTCAAATAAATCCCAAGACTTACATCATATGAAGGCTCAGCTCACAGTAACTTGGTCTCAAAAGGTTGGCATTGGCCAAGTCCTTTTTACACAGGGAATGTTGCCTAATCCTAAGTCCAATAGTTCAGATCAAGATCAACAGTATACCAGATATTTTTTTAGGGTTTTGTTGTTATTAGGTATTTTAAGGTCCTAAGACCACAAACAAAATCAAAATGCACAAACAATATATACAATCACAAGATATGGCTCAAATGAGCAAAGTGAAAATGATATAAACATAAACAAGTTAAATGAAATGTAAATGGCAATGAGTGATAAATGACTGAAAGTTAAATTGTATAAAGTAAATGACTTGAAAGTAAAGCAATATTAACAAGAGTTAGTCAAATATTAGTCTAGTGTTAGTGGTATTTTTTTAAATTTGATTAAGTCACTCTTTGGAGAACACTCAACCATCCATCCATCCATAAGCATGAATCCTTAAACCAAGGCATCTTCCATGAGAAGGGCTCCAACTTAGATAATTCAACAAGTATGCCTCTAGCTCTCATGAGAGGAAAAGAGGTCAAGTTTCCACATAATACCGTGAAGGTTGGGAGACTTACAACCTCACTTACTAGAATGTTATGCCTTTAGGGTCAAATTTAGCTCTATGTTAAGTAATCGTAATTGGACTTATGTAGAAGTCACAACTATCTGAGGTCGGACAATAAAAATTTAGGTGTTAATGCATGTTAGAGATTTGGTATAATAAGCCAAACTTCTAAAACATACCACACACTAAAAGAAAAATCAAGAGGGATAGACCTATCTCAGTCATACTTGTATTGGTTCATCTGACACAAGGTCATTGAACCAATTAGCCTTAAGACATTAGAGCTTTCATTAGTCAAATGAGGGAATGGGAAAGAATAGGGATGAAGATGAAGAGGGAGGGGAATGAAAGAAACACAAATTGGTCATGAGAGGAATTTTATCAAATTAAAACCATACATTCATTTTGGGAGATGAAATGTACATTTCATCAATCCCCTAAATCCAATGGTTTTAATCCAACAAAATTCAAATCAACCTTGACCAAGGCCCAAACAAATAGTCAAACATCACAAGACCATAAAAATGGCTCAACATAATTTTTACACATTTAATCAATTAAAAATCAATTTAAAAATGCATTAAAATACAATTTAATTTGGTCAAAACCTAAAATCTCTTCAAAACACCAAATAAATGGCCAAGAGATTTATCCTAGGGCAAACATGGTCAAAGGACCTTAGACAAAAAATTTCATGATTTTTGAAAAGTCAGAAGTATTTTTAAACAATTAAAAATATGCACAAAAATATTTAATTCATGAAAAATATCAAAATTAATCCAAAAAATAATTTTAATTCAGAATATGGAAGAGAAAAATATTTAAACATTTTTGATGAAAGTCCCATATTTTTTGGATAAAAAATGAAATTCTCATGAATGAAACAAAATAAAAGGATTAAACATAAAATCAGAAATTAAAATAAAAATAGAAAAAATAAGGGCCATCAGATCTCCCTCATTAATTGAGGTGGCAGATCAGATGGCCACACGCGCGTGTTCCATGGTGGACCTTGGCCAAACAGATGTACGCGTGGTAATCAAATGGAACGGTCCAGATTATAACATTTAAACTTGATCAGATGGCCAGGAAGCATGACAACACACCACCGAAGCTAGGGCTCCGGTCATCTTCTCCGGTGACCTCCACCGGACTGGTCCAACTTCATTTCAAAGGAAAATGACAAACAAGGACAGTATTTCAAAGATAAAATGCTCAGGATCACGAATCCGACCTCAATTTTCTCCGATTCCAAGTATATAAAAAGATACAGGGATTTGAATTTGAGGATCATGAACTGAGTTGCTTCGATTTGACCTCAAAGCAACTCAATCTTGTTGCCTATATTGGTAGGACTTCAGCCAACCAAAAATCATAAAGAATAGTGAAGAATTGAGAGAGAATCGAAGAGATGAAAATTCTGGAAAATCACCTTCGAGTGAGCTTCAACCTTGCTTGATCTTGCTTCCAATTGGCATTGGCTTGACTTCAGAAGCTTGTAGGAGTTGAATTGGATCAAGGAAAAGCTTGGACTCTTGGAGTTTCAATCTCAAAACAGAATGAGATTTGAAGCTCGATTTTCAAATGAAAACCTTCAAGATTATCCTCTAATGGCGAGGGTTTAGATTGCAGGTTTAAAGCTTGGGCATGAGTTCCTCAGTTCTAAGCCAAGAGGGTCTTATTTATAGGCTATGCATTTGATTTTCACACACTTCCAAAATTGGCCAAAAATAGCAATTCCCTTGCATGCTTGCATGGGTGTGTGATAGGCCCTTGAAATGATATTATCAGGTCCAAAATCACCAATGTGCAATGCTGAAATCATGTCATGTGGTCATGCAAAGGAGATTGAAAAGTGAATGTGAAATCCATCCAAATGAACCTTTAAATAAGAACCCATGCGCAAGTCCTCCATTTCTTGGCCAAATAAGATGATCTTGGACTTTTTGGAAAGGTGAGATCAAGGGGAAAAACTTTCATGTTTATCACTTTTCCATTTGATGCTTGGATCATGATGAAGTTTGAGGTGGAAGTTTGGAAAATCAAACATATTTGAAAATTTTCTAAGTACCAAGTCAAATGTTCACTTCTTCCACCTTGAATAACTTTTGTTATGGACTTCAAATGGAAAACGTTCCTTCATCAAAGTTGTAAATCTTTCAAACCTGTTAAATTTGGTCATAAATTGGACCTAATTTGGATTTTGCATGAAGGATATATGCATTTTAGAAGTTGAGGAAAATCACTTGTTCAATGGTAGTGGCCCAAAATGACCTATAATGTTTCCTCTTGGCACATGCCTTTGAAAGTTGAATTTGAACTTCTTCCAAGAATAAAAGTTGGAGAGGACATCTTGAATTTGATCATGAAACTGGAATGGCTTTCATCTTATAAAAATTGAGAACGTTATGGTCCTTGGAAGTTGACCTCCTAACTAGGGTTCAAACAAAATGACCTATAATCTTTCATCATAAAAAATGACTTTCCAAGAAAACTAGCTCTTAACTTAAACATGAAAGTTGTTTTTAATGTCATAAGGAGTAACTTTGCTCTTGGAATAATTTTCATATGATAAAACTTGTAGGAGATAGGGTCCAGGGAACCCCAGTTTTGACCTTTGACTTTCTCTGGTCAACCACCATGAACCAACTTGCAAACTTGAAATTCTCTTAATATTTGGGACTCAATAAGGATCATATATGTATAATATGATGTAATATGAAGTGTATCTTGATATGTTTGATTAAATGGTGAATAAGCTTGCTGAGGAAATCACACAAGATACCTAGATGAATTAGGGCTTCTAAGGTAAACAAGCTTCAAACTCTTGATGATTTCTTGATCAAAATGATGTGTGAAGATCATGGGGACCATATATGATGTCTAGAGTCAATGTGAACCATCTCTTGATTAGTCTTCTTGCATTGAGGGTTTCAAATCCTATATATGAGCTTGATGGAGCATGGGTGAACACACACACTACCTACAAAAGAAGTAAATTATACATTGACATATTTTTGGTATCATGGATAGTAAATAACGAAAAACAAAGTATGATATAATCAAATATGCTTGGTGACCTCTCCCAATGCAAACCCAATGAATAAGGGGTAAGGAGGATGCCAATGTGTGATCCCAAAGCCAATGCACATGATGAGACAACATGAGGGATCTTAGGGTCAAAATTGGGGCCTTACAGTAATAAATCCTATTCTTCTTCTTCTTCTTCTTCTTCTTCTTCTTAAAATGCAAGTTATTCAAGTTATATTTGTTTATGAGTATTGATCTTGTAAATATCGAAGAGGTTCGTGGACTGAATGAAGAACTTAGGTCTAATGGTGGTGTCATTGTGATGATATCGATATTTCATCATCAATTAACTTGATGGCCAATGAAATCCTTAGATAGTATAATTTTAGAAACTCCATATTGTGTCGGATCACTTTCAATTGCATAAGTTGCTAGGAAATCAATTACTTACTGTTTTTTCTGCACATTTTAGAATATATGGATTTTATGCATTTATATCGCTTTTTAAAAAATCCGATATAAAACCAAAAAATTCTATCGCGTTTTTTCAAAAAATGATAAATTTGGACACATACTATATTTTTCTAAAATGTTGTAAAAATGTCTATCACATTTTTTATTTGACCTACCGAGTATTTTAGAATTTTTTTACATGTGTTTAACGGGAGAAAAAAAAAGAATTTTTTTTTTGATGTTAAATTAATATGTAATGGTGTCAGGTCTGAAATAGATGGGTTTTAGTTAAAATCCTCTCAGTGACTTACAAAAACTCACTCAGAACAATCACTTGAGATTTTTTACCATCCACCCTACACTTAAACATGACATCCCCAATTCTAGTGTTTTTATCATAATATCTTTGTGATTTTTAATGTTTTTAAAAAAATATTGTATGTTTTCTGAATATTTCAAATATACTATTGAATTTTTCAAAAATCTATGAGTTTTTACTTAATTTTTTAAAAAGTCTATAAGTTTTTATTGGATTTAAAAAAAATGAATTTTTACTGGATTTTTCATACAATCTTTGAGTTTTTACATATTTTTCAAAAAATCTATGAGTTTTTATCGGATTTTTTAAATATACTATTTGATTTTTCATATAATCTATGAGTTATTATTATATTTTTAAAATACACAATCAAAAATTATAAAAATCTATGATTTTTTATCGGATTTTTTAAATATACTATCGATTTTAAAAAAAATAATGAATTTTTATCGAAATTTTCAAATATACTACCGAATTTTTATTGGATTTTTTTTAAAAATCTACGAGTTTTTACAAAACTTTTCAAAAAAATCCAATAGTATTCATTTTTTTTGCCTATCCAAAATGAACTCTCTAATGTTTCAAAAATTTAAAAAATTACAAAACGTTCTAATTTTATTAAAAAATTGATATTATTAACTTCGTTTACTAATAGGTGTATCCGATATGAATTATTAGATTTTTTAAAAAAATCGATAAATTTTTTCTCCTATCAATTTTTTTTAAAATAAAATAAAAATGCATATCAAATATTTATTTTTTAATTATAATATTAAAAAATTTGTACGCTTTTTTATTACACTTTAACAAAAGTATTTTAGATATTATAAAAAATTCAAAAGTGTCAAATTTAAGTATGAGGTGTCAGGTAAAAATCTCCTATCACTTGTTCTAGACCTCGCCGTGTGTGTTCAACTTCCATGCATTGTTAACACGAGAATCAAATTCGAATAAGGAGTTCACCTTATATGAATTTTGTTGAATTGTAATTCCTTATGTTGAAGCAGGCTGCTCGATAGAACAAGGAAGTGTCGAACCACCTAGTATGTTAAGTTGTGTTAGTGAGTCGAAGTGTCGAAGCATGTTGCTTCACACAGGATTTCGACTTATGCCTATTTTAGTAGTGTTAGCTATTTTGGGCTTTTATAGTTTTGGGCTTTGACTTGAGGTCCAAGTTAACCTAAATCTATAAATAAATGGAGTAACCCTTATTCTTATAATGAAGTGAAGAGAGTATTCATAACATTGTATTCACAATATTTTGCAGTTGCAAAGTGAATAAGAAGTTTTCCACAGTTTGTAGGTAGAGAGAAACTCTGGAGAATTTAATTCTTCTTCTCCTTCATCGTTCTTTACTTTATTTCTTTCTCCATTGTTCTTCTTTTCATTGTTATTGTGTGGGTGATAAAAATCTTGTTCATCAAGATTGATTGAAATTCTCCATAGGTTGTGGGGGATATCCAACATCTGGTATCTAAAGCTCCAGTTTAATCGATTCGTGGGAAGAAAATTACCATGGCAACGAATCATCCAAACGGGCATTTTCCAGCAAATCTTCTGATTATCAAGAACAACAATTATGAGAATTGGTGCAAGCAGATAAATGTTGTGTTCTGCTATCAAGATCTTTGGGATCTTGTAAATGAAGGAGTAACAACGCTTGTAGAAGATGCGACAAATCAAGAAAAGGTTGCACATAAAGAATTGAAGAAGAAAGATTATAAAGCTCTCTTTATAATCCATCAATATGTTGATGCAAATAAATTTGAAAAGGTTAGTGATGCAGAGTCAGCGAAAGAAGCATGGGAGATTCTGGATAAATCGTTTGAAGGCGTGGAGAAGGTGAAAGAGGTGAGGTTACAAACTCACAAAAGAACATATGAATTGCTTCAAATGGAAGATAATGAAAGCATAACTAATTTCTTTACCAAGGTTATGAAACTGGTGAATGAAATCAAGGTATGTGAAGAAGTGTTGACATCAAGATCTGTTGTTAGAAAGATCTTGAGGTCGTTGGCTCCAGAGTTCGACCACGTGGTAGTAGTCATAGAAGAGTCGAAGGATTTGCCAAAACTGACAAAGGAAGAGCTTCAAGGGATGCTTGAATCTCATGAACAAAGAATGGTTGAAAGAGCTGCAGGAAAGTTGAAGAGTGATATGGCTTTGCAGGCTCAATTTGCAAAAGAAAGAAAAGGCAAAAGAAGCTGGAATAGCAACAAAGGCAGAGAAGGCTACAACAATTCGACTGGTTGAAATCAGCAAGAAGGAAACTGGTTGAATTAGAGAAAACCCTAGAACCAAGGCAACCAAAGAGGTGGTGTTGCAGGTAGAGGAAGAGGTGATGGTTAAAAGCCAGACAATAGTCACATTTGGTGTTACAATTGTTAGAAGTATGGTCATTATTCTAGTGATTGTCCAAAAAAGCAGAAGAATCAAGAAACTTATGTAAAGATGGCGAAGCATGAAGAAGAAGAAGAGACGTTGCTGATGGTTACAATAAGAGATGAAGAGAGATTCAAGGACCAGTGGTACTTGGACTCAGGATGCTCATCACACATGTCTGGAAGGAAAGATTGGCTTGTCAACATAAAACCCTCAATGAAGAACATGGTGAAATTTGCAAATGACAACACTCTAGCAGCTGAAGGTGTTCGCGATGTTCTGATTATGAGGAAAGATGGCAAGAGGTCAGTAATTTCAAATGTGTTTTACATACCAGGCATGAAGAGTAATTTGCTCAGCATAGGGCAGTTAGTCAAAAAGAACTATAAGGTGTCGATCAAAGACAAGATGATGAGAGTTCTCGACTCAAATGGAAGGTTGATCTTGAAGGCTCCAATGTCTCAGAATAGAACCTTCAAGATTGAACTAAATGTGATGGAGCATAAGTGCCTTGCAACAGCAACCAACAGAGATGAATGAATATGAAATTATAGACTTGGTCATCTCAACTTCAAAGACATCAGAGATTTGAAGAGAAAAAATATGGTTTCAGGATTACCAGAAATCGACATTCCAAAAGAAGTGTGTGAAGAATGTGTGCAGGCGAAGCAACATAATAACAACTTCAGTAAGGATGCATGAAGCAGGTCGAAGGAAATTCTTAAAGTCATATACTTTGATGTATGTGGTCCTCTCTAGGTGGATTTGATTGGAGGTAACAAATGCTTTGTTACATTTATAGATGATTTCAGTCGAAAACTGTGGTCTTACCTGATCCAGAAGAAAAGTGAAGTAATTGAGGTATTTGCCAAGTTTAAATCTATGGTCGAAAGATCAAGATTTTGAGAACTGATGGTGATGGAGAATATGTGTCGAAAGATTTCGATGCATTATGTGTGAAAGAATGGATTGTGCATGAGGTGGTTCCACCCTACACTCCACAGCAGAATGGAGTTGCAGAAAGGAAGAATAGAACCATTATGAATATGGTTAGAAGTATGTTGAAAGGCAAGCATCTGTCCAAAGAATTATGGGGAGAAGCTGTGTCGACTGCGACATATATCCTGACCAGATGTCCAACGAAGAAGCTAGAAGGAATCACGTTAGAAGAATGTTGGTCTGGTGTCAAGCCTAGATTGAGTCATCTGAGGGTGTTTGGATCTATAGCACATAGACATGTGTCAGATCAATTGAGAAGAAAACTTGATGACAAGTTGACTCAGATGATCCTAATAGGATATCATTCAACTAGAGGATACAAGTTGTTCGACCCAATGAATAAGCTGTAAGAACAAAAATAGTTCTACAACAGATTCCAAGATTTTGATGATAACAAAGGATGAAACCAAAAATGGCACTCTAACGAAAAGTTTCTAAGTGTGCAGGACTCTAAACAAGAAGAAAGGAATCTGATCGCGTCATCAGATACAGAATCAAATCAGATATAAATTACCAGAAGATCAGAAGCATCTGAAGTAGAAACGCGCTCTAGAAGTTCTGACTCTGAGCAAAACAGCATATCAGAATATCAGAAGCATCTGAAGAAGAAGCGCGCTCTAGAAGTTCTAACTCTGAGCAACGGTATATCAGAATTCCAGAAGCTCTCAACGTCATCTGAAGACAACACTGGAAATCTAAAAGATCAGGACTATCAGAAGCTCTGAAGCCACATCTCAAGATCTCAGATTAACAGAGTAACGCAGACTCTGATAATGGATTTCCTTATCCAAAAAGAGTAACGGCAACTTCAACTTCAAATGGAAAGAAACTATATTTGGAAAGAAGTTATTCAGGGAGACAAACTTGTTCTGTCAAGAAACAATGAAGTTATGGCATTAAACTCTCATCAAGACTAAATATATGCCATCACTACAAACGGTCGTTTTTCACCTCTCTATAAAGAACGGCGAACCTCATTGAGAGATACACCTGAACGCACAGAATTACTCTACTCTCTCTCTAAATCCTTCACGAGCTTTTGCTCATAACGTGAAACTTCTTATCTGCTCTAATTGTTGTAATACTTGCTTTATCCTAGAAGCACTATAGATTACAAATTCTGTTTTTACCTAAATTGTTTTAATTCCTCAAGTGACTCTGTGCAGTCTGTATACTTGAGAGGACTAAGAGATCTTTCTCTTAGACGTTGGTTGTAATAATCTTTCAAGATTAGTGGATTAAGTCCTTGTTGAAGGTGAAATCACCTTGGCCGGGTGGACTGGAGTAGCTTTGTGTTATAAGCGAACCAGTATAAAATCCGGTGTGATTTTATTTTGTAAAAGCGCTTATTTTCCAAAACAATTCAAACCCCCCCTTTCTTGTTTTTCTCACCTTCAATTGGTATCAGAGCTTCGGCTCTGTTATTGATTTTCCAATCAAACACTTAACCGTGTAGAGAGATCCAGAACGAGAAAAACTATGGCCCAGACAAACGAAAGAGACAGTTACAATGCTAAGCCTCCTGTCTTTGATGGAGAGAAATTCGATTACTGGAAAGATAGAATTGAAAGTTTCTTTCTAGGCTATGACGCTGATCTCTGGGACATTGTCACAGATGGATACAAACCTCCTGTAACTAATGCTGGAGTTGAAGTTCCCAGAAGTAAGATGACAGATGATCAGAAGCGCGAATTCAAGAATCATCACAAAGCCAGAACGATACTTCTCAATACCATATCCTATAATGAGTATGAAAAAATCACCAACAGGGAAACAGCTAAAGACATACTTGACTCCCTGAAGATGACTCATGAAGGAAACTCTCAGGTCAAAGAAACAAAGGCTCTGGCTCTAATCCAGAAGTATGAAGCCTTCAAAATGGAGGATGACGAAGCCATAGAGGTAATGTTCTCTAGATTCCAAACTCTTATTGCAGGTCTCAAAGTTCTAGACAAAGGATACACAACTGCAGACCATGTCAAAAAGATAGTTAGAAGCTTGCCAAAGAAGTGGAGACCCATGGTCACTGCCCTGAAGCTGTCAAAGGATCTGAACAACATCAGTCTTGAAGAGCTTGTCAGTTCCCTCAGAAGCCATGAGATAGAACTAGAGGAAGATGAGCCTCAGAAGAAGAACAAATCTGTAGCATTAAAGTCTAGATCTGAAAGACGCAAATCTGACAGAAACAAAGCATTCCAGGCCGAAACAGAAGATGTTGATGACTCTGAACAGGAAGATTCTGATGATGAAGAAGAATTGTCCCTCATAACTAGAAGAGTTAAACAACTCTGGAAAAAGAGGAATAATAACTTCAGGAGACCAAGACCCAGAGGGGATCGATTAGAATCAACATCTAAAGGTAAAACTAACAAAGATGTTATTTGTTATGAATGTAAAGAAACAGGTCACTACAGGAATGAATGTCCTAAGTTAAAGAAAGACAGTTCCAGAAAAGAGAGCTTCAAGAAAAATTCCCTCAGAACCAAAAAGGGATTAATGGCTACCTGGGATGATAGCGAGTCTGACTCATCAGAATCTGACTCTGATGAACAGGCCAATGTAGCGTTCATGGCTACCACATTCAATAACACCTCAGATGAAGAAACTGAATCAGAAGAGGTATTTTCTGAACTCTCTAGATCTGACTTAGAATCATGCTTGTCTGAAACTCTTAGCTCATATCAGAAACTGAAACAAAAATTTAAAGCTGTAAAAGATTGCCTTGAAGATAAGTTTGAAGAGTGTGACAAACTTGAGATAACTATTTCAAAACTAAAAGATGAAAATAGAATTTTAACCTTAGAAAGAAATGCTGCAAAGAAAAATTGTTCAAAACTGGAAGAAGCGTTATCTCAAGCTCCACAAACTTCAAACACGATAATTTATAAATATGAAAAGGCATTTCAAAAGTTTCTGAAAAATGGGATAGGAAGGAGTGTTATGGCATCCATGATTTATGGAGTCAGTCAGAATAATAGAAGAGGAATCGGGTATGATCCTAAGGAAGATAAAACTTCTACTAGTGACCAACCTAAATCCCCTTTTTCATATCACTATACACACACACAAGAACAAAAATTTGATAATGCTAGAAAACCCAAAGTAATCAGAAACTCTGAGAAAACTAATCATAAAGGACCCAAGAGACTCTGGGTACCAAAATATAAGATTGTTTATGTTGCAGATATCCTATGCAGCAAAGTTCAAACACCAGTCATGGTACCTGGACTCTGGATGCTCGCGACACATGACGGGAAGAAGGTCTATGTTCCAAAGCCTGGAACTTAAAGATGTTGGATACGTTGGTTTCGGAGGTGATTAGAAAGGAAGGATCAGAGGCTCCAGAACCATTGGTAATGGTACTCTTCCCTCTATATCTAATGTTTTATATGTAGAAGGATTAATGCATAACCTGTTATCAATAAGTCAATTAAGTGATAACGGTTATGATGTAATCTTTAATCAAAAAACATGTAAAGCCATAAATCAAAACAATGGTTCTGTCCTATTCACTGGCAAGAGGAAAAACAATATCTATAAAATTAATCTTTCTGATTTAAAAGAACAAAACGTGCAATGTCTGATGTCTGTTCACGAAGAGCAATGGGTATGGCATAGACGCTTGGGCCACATTAGTATGAGAAAACTATCTCAGCTAAACAAACTCGAGTTAGTCAGAGGCCTACCTAAGCTGAAGTTCTCTTCAGATGCTCTATGTGAAGCATGTCAGAAAGGAAAATTTTCAAAAACATCTTTCAAAAAGAAAACTATTGTTACTACCTCTAAGCCTCTGGAACTTCTTCACATTGATTTATTTGGTCCTGTGAAAATAGCATCAGTCAATGGAAAGAAATATGGACTAGTCATTGTTGATGATTTCAGTCGCTGGACATGGGTGAAATTCCTAAAGCATAAGAGTGAGTCTCACTCTGTATTCACTAGCTTCTGTTCCAAAGTGCAAAAAGAATTTGACTCTAAAATTATAAGAGTCATAGGTGATCATGGTGGGGAATTCGAAAACAATTTTTTTGAAGAATTATTTGACTCTAATGGAATATCCCATGATTTCTCCTGCCCTAGAACTCCACAACAAAATGGAGTTGTAGAGAGGAAGAATAGGACACTCCAAGAGATGGCCAGAACCATGATCAATGAAACGAATGTGGCTAAGCACTTTTGGACCGAAGCTGTAAATACATCGTGTTATATTCAGAATATAATCTCCATAAGACCTATTCTGGAAAAGACTCCCTATGAACTGTGTAAAGGAAGAAAACCAAACATTTCATATTTTCATCCTTTTGGATGCTCCTGTTTTATTTTAAACACTAAAGAACATCTGAACAAGTTTGATTCCAAAGCACAGAAAGGAATTATGTTAGGATACTCAGAACGCTCTAAAGGCTACAGAGTATACAATACAGAAATCAAAATTGTGGAGGAATCAATTCATGTCAGATTTGACGATAAGCTTGACCCTGAAAAGTCAAAGCTAGTTGAGAATTTTGCAGATCTAGAAATCACTCTTGCAGGATCTGACAAGGCTCCAGATGCAATTGCCATTCAAAACCCTGAGGAAATTAATCCTCCATTAATCCCAAAGAAAGCTAAAAGTCGCCTCAACATATCTGAAGAATTGATTCTGGGCAACAAGGACGAACCTGTCAGAACCAGATCTACCTTCAAGACCTCTGAAGAGACTCCTCTGGGACTAGTGTCTCTGATCGAGCCTACGTTCTGTGATGAAGCACTTCAAGATAACGACTGGGTTCTAGCCATGCAAGAAGAGTTAGATCAATTCACAAAGAATGATGTCTGGGATCTTGTTCCCAAACCCAGAGGCACTCACGTTATCGGAACCAGATGGGTATTCATAAACAAGCTGAACGAGAAAGGAGAAGTCGTCAGAAACAAAGCTCGACTGGTAGCTCAAGGTTACAGTCAACAAGAAGGTATTGACTACAATGAAACCTTTGCTCCAGTCGCAAGGTTAAAATCTATTCGTCTTCTTGTATCTTTCGCTATAAACCATTCTATTAAATTATATCAAATGGATGTCAAGAGCGCATTCCTTAATGGTTATATATCAGAAGAAGTGTATGTCAACCAACCTCCAGGTTTTTAAAATCCAAACTATCCAGAACATGTTTTTAAACTTAAAAAATCTTTATATGGACTTAACCAAGCTCCCAGAGCTTGGTATGAACGTTTAAGTAACTTTCTTCTAGAACACAATTTTATCAGAGGGAAAGTTGACTCCACACTCTTCTGTAAGAACCTTAACAATGATCTCATGATATGCCAGATATACGTTGATGATATTATTTTTGGTTCAGCTAACGCCTTTGTTTGTCAAGAATTCTCTGAGTTAATGCAGGCAGAATTTGAAATGAGCTTAATGCAAGAGCTAAAGTTCTTTCTGGGAATTCAAATTAACCAAATTTCAGAAGTCACGTACGTTCATCAAAGCAAATACATAAAAGATGTTCTGAAGAAATTTGACATGGCCGAATGCAACTCTGCAAAGACTCCCATGCATCCAACATGCATTCTTGAAAAGGAAGAAGTCAGTAAAAAGGTCTGTCAGAAGCTTTATCGTGGTATGATAGGCTCTCTACTCTATCTAACTGCTACTAGACCTGATATTCTTTTCAGTGTTTGTTTCTGTGCCAGATTTCAATCAGATCCTAGAGAAACTCACTTAACAGCAGTTAAGAGAATTTTCAAATATCAGAAAGGGACTCCTAACCTGGGCCTGATGTATGAGAAAACATCAGAGTATAGACTTTCTGGTTATTGTGATGCAGATTACGCAGGAGATAGACTGGAACGAAAAAGCACATCTGGAAATTGTCAGCTCTTGGGGAACAATCTGATATTCTGGGCAAGCAAAAGGCAATCAACTATCGCCCTATCCACGGCAGAAGCAAAATACATCTCAGCATCACTGTGCACCACTCAGATGCTCTGGATGAAGAATCAGTTAGAAGATCTGCAAATCTTCGAGAGTAACATTCCTATCTTTTGTGATAATACTGCTGCCATTTGTTTAAGTAAGAATCCCATTCTACACTCCAGAGCTAAGCACATTGAAATAAAACATCATTTTATCAGAGACTATGTTCAGAAAGGGATAGTAACATTAAAGTTCATTGATACAGATCATCAATGGGCAAATATCTTTACTAAGCCTTTAGCTGAAGATAGATTTCTCTTTATCTTAGAAAATCTGAACATTCAAAACTGCCCTGAATAAAATGTGCCTCTGAAGCTGTAAAATGAGACTCTGACATAAACAAATAGATTCTGCCTCTGACTCTAATACTTCTACCTAGTTAAGAAGCTATCTGAGTTAGAAATCTCCAGGAACCATTCGTTTGGTATTCCTGAAGATCAGATAAAGCAAAAAAAACACGTGGAGTGACTTGTGTCTAACCTTGGAACTTCTAGACAGCTGTCCAGCAATAATCAAGGAACAGACTCTTGAGATCTCCTCGAGCAGTGTGCAAACTGTTGGGATTAGACATCATTAATGAGCCATAATCATTTCTCCCTCTAAACGTGCTAACTTGGTTTATGTGCTAAAACTCTAAATTCTGTGTCGTTTTGCATGCGCCCTATTAGGTATTTAAACACTTTTTTCTCACTTTGCACACATTTCACTCTCACACACTCTTTCTACCCCAGTTCTCTCTCAAGGCATTTCTGCAAACAGTTCATCTTCATCTCAGTTCTTCTTCAACACCATGGATACTCAACAGCAATCTGTATTCAACTTCTCCCAGCAAATGGATTCTAGCAACCTAGCTCAAAGCACCAACAACCCTACTCTAACGATTACAGGCGTAACTGCAACACCAGTCTACAAGGAGCCTCACATTCTTGACCGTGAGCCCCATATTAACCTTGCAACACCTTTTGAAAAACTAGATGTGTTGTGTGAATCCCTAGTGGATTTTGATAACATGAGAAGAAATGGCGTAGACCTCACTGAAGAACTTCGCAAACAAGGTTGGGGAAACTACTTTCAACGCCTCTACGGTCCACTTTACCCAAATCTCATTAAGGAATTCTGGAGGTTTGCTGATGCTGACGATCATTTCATCGTTTCCTACGTTTTGGGAGTAAAGATTGTGATAACTGAAAAGTCAATAGCTGCCTTGCTGAACATGGAGAAAGCTGGAGGAAGAAGAATTTACAACATCAATCCCAGGGCGAAATACATAGCTCAAGAAATCAACCCAACAATCTTCAAACTCAACGCAGAAGGCAACCCCTTAAAGAACAAGGAACTGCATCAGAACCTCCGGGTGTGGCTCAAAATCATTCTGGGTACAATTCATCATCGCCCAGCATCGAATTCATCAGATTACATCAACACAGATCAGAAATGCATTCTGTACTGCATTCTCAAAGGTCTGAAGTTATGCCTCCCTGCACTTCTATTCAAATACCTCAGAGATTCTGTACGAGAAACCAGAAATCACATGAAGCCAAGAACTTACATTCCTCTGGGAAGATTAATCTCAGATGTACTGATAGAAAATGGTCTCGTGGACCATCTGGTAAAACACAGGCTCATGGAAGACATGGCAATAGAAACTGGAAGGCCTCTGAACTCCAGGAATCTAAAGAGCATGGGGATTCTGGAGAAGGTCAACGTTAAACCTACTCTGGACACCTCTTGGGAAGCCCTAAAAGATCAGAGGAAAATTCCCAATGGTCTATGTATGTTCTACAAGGAAGAACCCAAAGAGGCAATTCTCCAATATCTCCAACGTCTAAAGGATGAAGGAGTGGACATCTCAGATTTCAGATTGAGCGAACTACCAGATTCAGCTCCAGACTTCGTGAGGTTTAAAAGAGGTCCATCTGAGAAGACATCGAAGGCGAAGAAAGTAAAGCTAGGAGAATCCTCTGAATCAAGACCTCCAGCACCTCTGCAAGAGTCTTCTGGTAAGTCTGCCTCTCCTGCTCCCTCTGTACAGTAACTTGCTTCGTCTATTCCTCTACCAACACCCCTCTACACCACATCTGAAACCCCTCCTTCAACAACCAGAACATCTCAACCACTACCAAAATTCAACCTTGCCAATACCTCCTTACCCATATCTGAAGCTGAACAAATGAATCAAACCACTTCCTCATCTTCAGCCCCAGAATCACCCCCCTACTTTGTCATTTCTTCTGACACAGAACCCTCTGACCCCGCTTCTCCCACTCTAGCCCAACTTCATACTCTAAACCGTGATTCACAACAACCACAACAACCTCCACCTGAACCTGAAGTAACCTCACCACCCACAGAACAACCAACTTTCACTCCATCTGACGTTCAACCCTCGGACCTCAATACCTCTAACATTACCCCTCCAAACACTTCCGCTGAACCTCAAACTCTCAACCTAAGCCCTCCAAACTCTCCACCGCCTCCATCTGAACCAGAAAACTCCCTGCCAACCTTAGAGGAAGAAATTATGCTGTTTGCAGGAGCATCAGTTGAAAAGGTCAAGTCTCTGACCATCAACTCTGGCATCAGTGATGATCCTGACTCTGTTAGAACACACTGGAACAGAGTCATTGGCTGGATGACATCTGAGGCCTTTAAGCTGAAGCACATCTCTGAGCAAGTCAGAAACGACTTTATCAGAGATGCTGAGGCAAGACTACAGGAGCGCTTAGCCAGAGAAGCTGAGGAACAGGCCAGAAGGGAAGAAGAAGAAAGAGCAAGACAAGAAGAACTTCAAAGGGTATGGGAAGCTGAAGCCAAAGCTCTAGCTGATGCTGTTGCTGCTGCTGCTGAAGCTGAAGCAAAGGCTGAAGCTAAAGCCGCTGAAGAACATAATGCTCTGTGTAACACCCCAATTAAACTAAGCTAATTATTTGATTTAAATTAATATTTTATTTATTAATTTAATTGAATAATTGGATATTTGGATTATTTTTATTTTATTATTATTTTGGAATAATAATTATTGGGATAATTATTTATTGGAATAATATATAAGTTGGAATTTAGAAAAATCCCATTTTTGGTAAAAAGGTGAATTTCACGTGAAAAGGGGAAAAGAGGCAGAAAGGGCAAAAAGCCAGAGAACGAAGGTTGAAGGAAGGAGAAGCTTAGAGCTCGGAAGCTGCCGGATTAACTCAGGTAAGGGGGGTTTATCATCGGTTAAAGGGTATTATATGATAATATGTACTGGGTAGTAATAATCATTGTTTTACCTCTGATTGGATTGATGTATGCTGAAAATCTGTGAAATGTTGGGATGAACGAAATTGAATGATAATCGATGAAATTCGTAGGAATTAGATGTAGTAAGGTTAACGATTTGAGAAGTTGAATGTATCTGAGTTGTAATTGATAAAACGAACGAAAGTGTATGAAAAATTGGATTGTGGAAGTGTAGATCTGAGAATTCGTAGCAGAGAAACCATAACAGACCTGGAATTGTGGTCTCTGGTCATACGCGTATGGCACTAGGCAATACGCGTATGAGATGGGCTGGTACGCGTATGGCACTAGGCAATACGCGTATGGAATGGCTTGGAAGTGGGAGTTTTGGCGCTGGTACGCGCCATACGCGTGTGATACGCATATCCCTGGATGTGGTACGCGTATGGTGTATGTCATACGCGTATGAGTGAAAGAGATGAGGGTTTGAACGTGTTCTGGTCTCTGGTGGTACGCGTATGGGAATGTGATACGCGTAGCATACGCGTATGGGCATGGGCGTTACGCGTATGGACTTTGGTCAGGTGTGGGCAATACGCATATGGCATGGGCAATACGCGTATGGGCAGAATGGAGATTTTCTGTGTTGTTGTTGTGCAGTTTTTGACTGTTTAGACTGAGTGGTGTGACTTAGCTGATGTATGATGTAGCCGGGATCATTTCCCGTTGTTTTGAGTAGTATAGGTATTAGTAGAGGGTGCTAATACTGTGTTTTGATTTTGTGGCATGACATGATATGCTGTTGTGATAAATGTGTTAATGATGTGTGATGCTATGCATGATGCTGTGAATGTATCAGTTATGTAGGCATTGTGAATAGACTGTTTTGTTGCTTAGAGTGTGGGCATGTGTCTATTCTTGAATTGTTGTTGATGTTGCATTTGCTAGGTGATTAGCTTGCACATTGTGGCCCATTTGGGGTGGTAGCTAATTCCCATGGTGAGGAATTAGTGAGTTAGTCATTATTGGACTGTTGTTGATTGTTTGCATGCTAGGTGATTAGCGTGCATTTCATGGCCCATTTGGGGTGGTAGCTAATTCCCATGGTGAGGAATTAGTGAGTGAGTCACTATGTCTCAAATGAGTGGGACTAGTGAGCTTGGTAGCCGTGCCTGGATTTGGACGGTGAGGTTGAACTATATGTTCACAACATAGTCGGTACCGCATGCATAAGAGTCTCATTGCATAATGAATGTATGGCATATGATATGAATGGATGTATTCCAGTATCATATGTGTGTTGTGTGTTGTGTTGTTACTGTTGAATATGATTGAGACTTTTACTGTTGAATATGATGGTTGGATGGATATTGCTGTTGTTGAGTATGTGGTTTGGTTAGGGTGATTTGATGCGTTATTTACTTAACATTACATAATGTTGTATAATGCTCGTTATATTGATTGAGGAACTCACCCTTACACTTATTTTTCAGGTAACGAGAAATGAGTTGAGTAGAAGCTAATTGTTGGAGTCTAGTGTAGTCTCCGTAGTGGGTCGTGCTCTGATAGATGTAACATCGGGATGGGTTGTCCTAACTTGTTTTGAATGTTTTATTATTGGTTGAGAACCATTTTCCACGTAATGTTTTACATGATTGATGAAATTATATCCGCTGTGTTTTATGCAATTGTTTAAGTTTTAAATTAATAAAAGAGCATGACCTCTATGTTGTTGAACGGTGTGAATATTTTGTGTGACACCCTTAAAGGGCATAATTACTCTGATGTTGTATTTTAATATTTAATTAAATTATTGGGGTATTTAGAAGGGTGTTACATTAGTGGTATCAGAGCATAGTCGGTCGTGTCGAGTCGTAATTATTCTGTTTCCCCTGTACGGGATAGGTGTTGTGTAACCCTATCAGTACTTATTGTTTTGGTTTGTTGGGTTTTCAGAATAGAGATGGCTGGAAGAGGTAGAGATGATGCTGCAATTGCTGAGGCTCTGGGTATGCTAGCTGGAGTACTTGGAGGGAATCAGAATGTTATGGGAATGGGAGCTGCTCGTCAGTTGAGTGAGTTCCAGAAGAACAATCCTCCAATGTTCAAAGGAGCATACGATCCAGATGGTGCTCAGAAGTGGTTGAAGGAGATAGAGAGGATCTTTAGAGTAACTGAGTGTGCTGAGAATCAGAAGGTCAGGTTCGGTACACATATGCTGTCAGAAGAAGCTGATGATTGGTGGGTTGCTACCCGCACTGAGTTGGAAACTGCTGGAAATGCTGAGATCTCTTGGACTGTGTTCAGAGAGAGATTCCTGAGGAAGTATTTTCCCGAGGATGTCAGAGGAAAGAAGGAGATAGAGTTTTTGGAATTGAAACAGGGTAACAGGTCTGTAACTGAGTATGCTGCTAAGTTCACAGAGCTGTCAAAGTATTATACTCCCTATAGTGAGGCTGCTGGAGAATTTTCTAAGTGTGTGAAGTTTGAGAACGGGTTGCGTCCCGAGATCAAGCAGGCTATTGGGTATCAAAGGATTAGAGTGTTTTCTGATTTGGTTGACTGTTGCAGGATTTTCGAACAGGATTCCAAGGCCAGAGCTGAGAGCTATCAGCAGAGGGTTGATAGGAAAGGCAAGAATCAGATTGAACGTGGAAAACCGTATGCAGCTGGCAAAGGTTTCCAGAGGCAGAGTGGGATGAAGAGGCCTAGTGGGGGAGATTCTAGTGCTCCTGCTAAGTGTTACAGATGTGGTCAGGCTGGGCATCGTATCCATGAGTGTACCAGTAATGAGAAGAAGTGTTTTAAGTGTGGCAAGGGTGGTCATTTGGCTGCAGACTGCCGGTTGAAGACTGTGACTTGTTTCAACTGTGGAGAGTTGGGTCATATCAGTCCACAGTGTCCTAAGCCGAAGAAAGAGAATTAGTCAGGAGGCAAGGTTTTTGCTCTATCAGGTTCTGAGACTTCTGCAGATGATCGGTTGATCCGAGGTACGTGTTATATTAATGGCTTTCCTCTTGTAGCTATTATTGACACAGGTGCGACTCATTCTTTTATATCCTTGGATTGTGCTGTGAAACTTAAGTTAGAGATATCTGAGATGCATGGAAGTATGGTGATTGATACTCCTGCGAAGGGTTCAGTGACTACTACTTCGGTTTGTTTGAGTTGTCCTTTGAGTATTTTTGGTAGAGACTTTGGGATAGACCTTGTGTGTCTTCCACTAGTGCAGATTGATGTTATCTTGGGAATGAACTGGTTGGTGTTTAACCGAGTTTCTATTAACTGTTTTGATAAGACTGTGATTTTTCCTGAGATTGAGGAAGGAAAGAGTTTATTTCTATCTGCAAGACAGGTGAATGAGGAAGTAGCTGATGGGGCAGAGTTGTTTATGTTGTTAGCAACTTTGGAGGCTAAAGATAAACTGGTGATTGGCGATCTCGCTGTGGTGTGTGATTTTCCAGATGTGTTTCCGGAAGAGGTGAATGAATTGCCGCCAGAACGTGAAGTTGAGTTCTCGATTGATCTGGTACCTGGTACTAGACCGATATCGATGGCTCCGTACCGTATGTCTGCTGTTGAGTTAACTGAATTGAAGAGTCAGTTGGAAGATCTGTTGGATAAGAAGTTTATTCGTCCGAGTGTGTCACCGTGGGGTGCACCGGTGTTGTTGGTTAAAAAGAAAGAAGGTACTATGAGGTTGTGTGTGGACTACAGGCAACTGAATAAAGTGACGATCAAGAATAGGTATCCTTTGCCGAGGATTGATGATTTGATGGATCAGTTAGTTGGTGCGAGTGTGTTCAGCAAAATAGATTTGAGATCTGGGTATCATCAGATACGTGTGAAAACTGAGGATATTCAGAAGACTGCTTTCAGAACAAGGTATGGACATTATGAGTATTCTGTGATGCCTTTTGGTGTGACTAATGCGCCTGGAGTATTCATGGAGTATATGAATAGGATTTTCCATCCGTATCTAGACCAGTTTGTTGTGGTGTTTATTGATGACATTTTGGTGTATTCTAAATCTGAAGAAGAGCATGCTGAGCATTTGAGAGTGGTTTTGGAAGTCCTACGAGAAAGGAAGTTATTTGCTAAACTCTCTAAGTGTGAATTTTGGTTAGAAGAGGTGAGTTTTCTTGGTCATGTGATTTCAAGAGGTGGTGTTGCTGTTGATCCTTCTAAGATAGAAGCGGTATCTAAGTGGGAAGCTCCGAAGTCTGTTACTGAGATTCGAAGTTTCCTTGGTTTGGCTGGTTATTATAGGAAGTTCATTGAGGGATTTTCTAAGTTGGCGTTACCGTTGACGATGTTGACTAGAAAGGGGCAAGCGTTTGTTTGGGATTCGAAATGTGAAGAAGGCTTCCAAGAGTTGAAGAGAAGGTTGACTACTGCTCCTATCCTGATATTACCGAGTCCGTCGGAACTGTTTGAGGTTTACTGTGATGCTTCATTGTTGGGTTTGGGTGGTGTGTTGATGCAGAATAAGCAGGTTATAGCTTATGCTTCGAGACAACTAAGGGTTCATGAGAGGAACTATCCGACACATGATTTAGAGTTGGCAGCTGTGGTATTTGTTCTTAAGTTATGGAGACATTATTTGTACGGATCAAGATTTGAGGTTTTCAGTGATCATAAAAGTTTGAGGTATTTGTTTGATCAAAAAGAACTGAATATGAGACAGAGGAGATGGTTAGAATTTCTGAAGGATTATGATTTTGGTTTGAATTACCATCCGGGTAAAGCAAATGTAGTGGCTGATGCATTGAGTCGGAAATCATTGCATATGTCTATGTTAATGGTTAGAGAATTGGATTTAATTGAGCAGTTTAGAGACTTGAGTTTGGTATGTGAGAGTACTCACAATAGTGTTAAATTGGGAATGCTGAAGTTAACGAGTGGTATTTTGGATGAGATCAGAGAGGGTCAGAAATCCGATATGCGTTTGGTCGATAAGTTGACTTTAGTGAATCAAGGCCAAGGTGGTGAATTCAGAGTTGATGAGAATGGTGTTTTGAGATTTGGTGATCGGGTGTGTATTCCGGATGTTACTGAGCTTAAGAAGAGTATTCTGGAAGAAGGACATCGTAGTGGCTTGAGTATTCATCCTGGAGCTACGAAGATGTATCATGATCTGAAGAAGTTATTTTGGTGGCCGGGAATGAAGAAAGAAATTGCAAGTTTTGTGTATTCCTGTTTGACTTGTCAGAAGTCGAAGATTGAGCATCAGAAGCCGTCTGGGCTAATGCAACCGTTGGCTATTCCAGAGTGGAAGTGGGATAGTATCAGTATGGATTTTGTTTCTGGTTTGCCGAGGACAAGTAAGAATTTTGAGGCTATTTGGGTGATTGTTGATAGATTGACGAAGTCGGCTCATTTCATTCCGATTAGAATGGATTATCCGTTGGAGAGATTAGCTGAGTTATATATTGAGAAGATTGTAAGTTTGCATGGTATTCCGTCCAGTATTGTTTCGGACAGAGATCCTAGATTTACATCGAAGTTTTGGGAAGGTTTGCAGAGGGCTTTAGGAACTAAGTTGAGATTGAGTTCTGCATATCATCCGCAGACTGATGGTCAGACTGAGAGGACTATTCAGTCACTAGAGGATCTTTTGAGAGCTTGTGTTTTGGAAAAAGGAGGTGCTTGGGATTGTTATTTGCCTTTGATTGAGTTTACCTACAACAATAGTTTTCACTCGAGTATTGGTATGGCACCGTTTGAAGCTTTGTATGGTAGGAGATGTCGGACACCTTTGTGTTGGTATGAGTCCGGTGAGAGTGCTGTGGTTGGACCGGAGATTGTTCAACAAACTACAGAAAAGATTAAGATGATTCAGGATAAGATGAGAATTGCTCAGAGTCGTCAGAAGAGTTATCATGATAGGAGGAGGAAGTCACTTGAGTTCCAAGAGGGAGATCATGTGTTTCTTCGTGTTACTCCGATAACTGGTGTTGGTCGAGCCTTGAAGTCGAAGAAGTTGACGCCTCGTTTTATTGGTCCTTATCAGATTTTGGAGAGGATAGGAGAGGTAGCCTATCGTATCGCTTTACCGCCGTCGCTTGTGAACTTGCATGATGTTTTCCATGTGTCTCAGTTGAGGAGATACATTCATGATCCGTCGCATGTAGTCCAAGTAGATGATGTACAGGTGAGAGATAACCTGACTGTTGAAACATCACCTATGAGGATCGAGGATCGAGAGTTGAAGCAGTTACGGGGTAAAGAGATTGCCTTGGTGAAGGTAGCTTGGGGAGGACCAGCAGGTGGCAGTGTGACTTGGGAACTGGAGAGTAAGATGAAGGAGTCCTATCCGGAGTTGTTCGCTTGAGGTATGTTTTCGAGGACGAAAACTCTTTTAGTGGGGGAGAGTTGTAACACCCCAATTAAACTAAGCTAATTATTTGATTTAAATTAATATTTTATTTATTAATTTAATTGAATAATTGGATATTTGGATTATTTTTATTTTATTATTATTTTGGAATAATAATTATTGGGATAATTATTTATTGGAATAATATATAAGTTGGAATTTAGAAAAATCCCATTTTTGGTAAAAAGGTGAATTTCACGTGAAAAGGGGAAAAGAGGCAGAAAGGGCAAAAAGCCAGAGAACGAAGGTTGAAGGAAGGAGAAGCTTAGAGCTCGGAAGCTGCCGGATTAACTCAGGTAAGGGGGGTTTATCATCGGTTAAAGGGTATTATATGATAATATGTACTGGGTAGTAATAATCATTGTTTTACCTCTGATTGGATTGATGTATGCTGAAAATCTGTGAAATGTTGGGATGAACGAAATTGAATGATAATCGATGAAATTCGTAGGAATTAGATGTAGTAAGGTTAACGATTTGAGAAGTTGAATGTATCTGAGTTGTAATTGATAAAACGAACGAAAGTGTATGAAAAATTGGATTGTGGAAGTGTAGATCTGAGAATTCGTAGCAGAGAAACCATAACAGACCTGGAATTGTGGTCTCTGGTCATACGCGTATGGCACTAGGCAATACGCGTATGAGATGGGCTGGTACGCGTATGGCACTAGGCAATACGCGTATGGAATGGCTTGGAAGTGGGAGTTTTGGCGCTGGTACGCGCCATACGCGTGTGATACGCATATCCCTGGATGTGGTACGCGTATGGTGTATGTCATACGCGTATGAGTGAAAGAGATGAGGGTTTGAACGTGTTCTGGTCTCTGGTGGTACGCGTATGGGAATGTGATACGCGTAGCATACGCGTATGGGCATGGGCGTTACGCGTATGGACTTTGGTCAGGTGTGGGCAATACGCATATGGCATGGGCAATACGCGTATGGGCAGAATGGAGATTTTCTGTGTTGTTGTTGTGCAGTTTTTGACTGTTTAGACTGAGTGGTGTGACTTAGCTGATGTATGATGTAGCCGGGATCATTTCCCGTTGTTTTGAGTAGTATAGGTATTAGTAGAGGGTGCTAATACTGTGTTTTGATTTTGTGGCATGACATGATATGCTGTTGTGATAAAATGTGTTAATGATGTGTGATGCTATGCATGATGCTGTGAATGTATCAGTTATGTAGGCATTGTGAATAGACTGTTTTGTTGCTTAGAGTGTGGGCATGTGTCTATTCTTGAATTGTTGTTGATGTTGCATTTGCTAGGTGATTAGCTTGCACATTGTGGCCCATTTGGGGTGGTAGCTAATTCCCATGGTGAGGAATTAGTGAGTTAGTCATTATTGGACTGTTGTTGATTGTTTGCATGCTAGGTGATTAGCGTGCATTTCATGGCCCATTTGGGGTGGTAGCTAATTCCCATGGTGAGGAATTAGTGAGTGAGTCACTATGTCTCAAATGAGTGGGACTAGTGAGCTTGGTAGCCGTGCCTGGATTTGGACGGTGAGGTTGAACTATATGTTCACAACATAGTCGGTACCGCATGCATAAGAGTCTCATTGCATAATGAATGTATGGCATATGATATGAATGGATGTATTCCAGTATCATATGTGTGTTGTGTGTTGTGTTGTTACTGTTGAATATGATTGAGACTTTTACTGTTGAATATGATGGTTGGATGGATATTGCTGTTGTTGAGTATGTGGTTTGGTTAGGGTGATTTGATGCGTTATTTACTTAACATTACATAATGTTGTATAATGCTCGTTATATTGATTGAGGAACTCACCCTTACACTTATTTTTCAGGTAACGAGAAATGAGTTGAGTAGAAGCTAATTGTTGGAGTCTAGTGTAGTCTCCGTAGTGGGTCGTGCTCTGATAGATGTAACATCGGGATGGGTTGTCCTAACTTGTTTTGAATGTTTTATTATTGGTTGAGAACCATTTTCCACGTAATGTTTTACATGATTGATGAAATTATATCCGCTGTGTTTTATGCAATTGTTTAAGTTTTAAATTAATAAAAGAGCATGACCTCTATGTTGTTGAACGGTGTGAATATTTTGTGTGACACCCTTAAAGGGCATAATTACTCTGATGTTGTATTTTAATATTTAATTAAATTATTGGGGTATTTAGAAGGGTGTTACACTCTGACTCAAGGGGAGTCCTCTACTTTTGCCCCTCTGGTTCTCAAGACCCTTGAGGAGCTTCAGAAAGAGCAGAAGGAAGTCCGAGCCAGATTGGATCAACAGGACACAGTCAACGCCAACATCCAGAATCTGCTGACTCAACTACTTCAGAGAATGCCTCCTCCTCCCAACCCTTAGGCACTTAGGATTTTTTTTGCTTGTTGCTTTGCCTGTTTTTGTCTCTGATGATTTTGCTCTTATCTGAATATATCTATATATATTTTCTTCCTGCTTATTACTTTGTTTAAGTCTTTTTGATTCTGACAAAAAGGGGGAGAAATCAAATAGCTCTGATGAAAAATTGCCTAATGCCTTAAGCACTCTGCAAACATACTATTCTATAAAATAAATCTATCTAACACTTGACTTAAGAAATTGCAGAAAGGTATCGAGAAACTTCATTGCTTGGAAGCTCTGGTAAGAACTTCTGAACTCCCTAGCCTATCTCAGGGGGAGCTCACTTCTATCTGATCTGATAAACTCTTAATCTTGAATGTTTCATCTGTCATTTGAGTTTGTTTTGTCATCATCAAAAAGGGGGAGATTGTAAGAACAAAAATAGTTCTATAACAGATTCCAAGATTTTGATGATAACAAAGGATGAAACCAAAAATGGCACTCTAACGAAAAGTTTCTAAGTGTGCAGGACTCTAAACAAGAAGAAAGGAATCTGATCGCGTCATCAGATACAAAATCAAATCAGATACAAATTACCAAAAGATCAGAAGCATCTGAAGTAGAAATGCGCTCTAGAAGTTCTGACTCTGAGCAAAACAGCATATCAGAATATCAGAAGCATCTGAAGAAGAAGCGCGCTTTAGAAGTTCTGACTCTGAGCAACGGTATATCAGAATTCCAGAAGCTCTCAACATCATCTGAAGACAACACTGGAAATCTAAAAGATCAGGACTATCAGAAGCTCTGAAGCCACATCTCAAGATCTCAGATTAACAGAGTAACGCAGACTCTGATAATGGATTTCCTTATCCAGAAAGAGTAACGGCAACTTCAACTTCAAATGGAAAGAAACTATATTTGGAAAGAAGTTATTCAGGGAGACAAACTTGTTCTGGCAAGAAACAACGAAGTTATGGCATTAAACTCTCATCAAGACTAAATATATGCCATCACTACAAACGGTCGTTTTTCACCTCTCTATAAAGAATGGCGAACCTCATTGAGAGATACACCTGAACGCACAGAATTACTCTACTCTCTCTCTAAATCCTTCACGAGCTTTTGCTCATAACGTGAAACTTCTTATCTGCTCTAATTGCTGTAATACTTGCTTTATCCTAGAAGCACTCTAGATTACAAATTCTGTTTTTACCTAAATTGTTTTAATTCCTCAAGTGACTCTGTGCAGTCTGTATACTTGAGAGGACTAAGAGATCTTTCTCTTAGACGTTGGTTGTAATAATCTTTCAAGATTAGTGGATTAAGTCCTTGTTGAAGGCGAAATCACCTTGGCCGGGTGGACTGGAGTAACTTTGTATTATAAGCGAACCAGTATAAAATCCGGTGTGATTTTATTTTGCAAAAGCGCTTATTTTCCAAAACAATTCAACCCCCCCCTTTCTTGTTTTTCTCACCTTCATAAGCAAGTAGTGATCAACGGAGACGTGATCATAGATGAGCTTAAGGAGTGGGATTTGACTGAGAATGTCAAGAAAGATTCAGTGAGAATCTTTTATAATGAACCAGCTAGTGAAATCGAAAGAGAAGTTCGACAGGAAGAAGTCAGAGGTACGGCAGGCCCAAGCAGACCTTAGAGAACAAGACACATGCCTGCAAGGTTTCAAGAATGTGTGATTACATCAGATGATGTGGTCAATGAAGAAGGTGAGCTGGTACACTATGCTTTATGCGTCGATGTCGAACCAGTCAATGCAGCTGAGACATTGAAAGATTCGTAGTGGATGAAAGTAATGGATGAAGAGCTGAAGTAAATCGAAGTCAGCAACACTAGGTCACTTGTCGAATTGCCCCAAAACAAGAAGGCAATCGATGTGAAGTGGGTATACAAGGTGAAGTTGAATCCCAGAGGAGAAGTGACTCGACACAAGGTGAGACTTGTGGCGAAAGGATTTCTTCAGAATGAAGGAATCGACTTCGATGAGGTTCTTGCACCTTTGCTAGGATCGAAATAATTAGATTGGTTGTTGGTTTAGCCAACATGAACAACTGACAGGTGTATCAGATGGATGTGAAAATATGCATTCCTTAATGGCCCCTTAGAAGAATAAGTTTATGTTGCACAACCAACTAGGTTTGTGAAACATGGTAAAGAAAGAAAAGTGTACATGCTACATAAAACCTTGTGCGGACTTAAACAAGCTCCAAGAGCTTGGAACAAGAAGATAAATGGCTTTCTAAGGGAGAAGGAATTTATAAAGTGCAAATCTGAACATGGAGTATATGTAAGAAGAAACAAGAGTGAATTACTTATACTATGCCTCTATGTCAATGACCTGTTGATAACAGGTAGCTGCAAGAAGGAGATCGAAGACTTCAAAGGTGATCTCAACAAGGAATTCGAAATGTCAAATCTGGATGACATTTCATATTTCCTTGGCATCAAATTTTACAAGAGTGATAGAGGTTTGATGATGCATCAAAGAAGGTATGCATGCGAAATGCTCAAGAGATTTGAGATGCAAGATTGCAACCCAACTTCGACTCCAGCTGAGGCCAGGCTACAACTGTCGAAAGATTCAGATGAAGATGATGTCGACCCAACCCAATATAGAATACTTATTGGGTCACTTCAATACCTTTGTCACACAAGGCTTGACTTAACATACAATGTAGGTATGATGAGTAGGTTCATGCAGAAGCCTAAGGTATCACATCTAGCAGCGGCGAAGAGGATACTAAGGTATCTGAAAGGAACTCTCGACTATGGAATTTTGTTTCCTGCAGCTGGTGAAGGAAAAGAATTCAAATTAGTGGGATACGCCGACTCAAGTTGGTGTAGTGATGCTGAGGATCAAAAATGCACAGCTGGTTATGTGTTTATGCTAGGTGGTGCACCAGTTGCTTGGAGTTCGAGAAAAGAGTCAGTAGTGGCATTATCATGGGAAGCAGAATACATAGTTGATTCTCTTTGTGCATGTCAAGCAACATGGATGGTGAATCTGGTCGAAGAGATAACAACGAAGAGTCATGGAATAATTACCATGAAGATCGACAACATGTCAGCTATCAATCTGGCGAAAAATCCAATAGCACATGGTCAAAGCAAGCACATCGAAATGAGGTTCCATTATCTTCAAGAGCAAGTAGTAAATGGGAAGATGAATGTGGAACATTGCAGAACTGAGAATCAGATTGCAGACATCATGACAAAGGGAGTGCAGGCCGAAGTGTTCAGAAGACTAAGAGCTATGCTAAATGTAGATAGCTTAGACACAATGAATTAGGTGGTGTGTTGAATTATAATTCCTTGTGTCGAAGCAGGTTTCTCGATAGAACAAGGAAGTGTTGAACCACCTAGTATGTTAAGTTGTGTTAGTGTGTTGAAGTGTCGAAGCATGTTACCTCACACAGGATTTTGACTTATGCTTATTTTAGTAGTGTTAGCTACTTTGGGCTTTTATAATTTTGGGTTTTGGCTTGAGGTTCAAGTTAACCTAAATCTATAAATAGAGGGAGTAACTCATATTCTTGTAATGAAGTGAAAAGAGTATTCATAACATTGTATTCACAGTATTTTGCAGTTTCAAAGTGAATAAGAAGTTTTCTACAGTTTGTGGGCAGAGAGAAACTCTGCAGAATTTAATTCTTCTTCTCCTTCATCGTTCTTTACTTTCTTTCTTTCTCCATTGTTCTTTTTTTCATTACTATTGTGTAGGTGATAACAATTTTGTTCATCAAGATTAATTGAAATTCTCCATAAATTGTGGAGGATTTCCAATAAATTTAGCTTGATTAAAATATTTCTAATTTTATACTAATGAATTATTTGTGTTTTGAACTAGTATTAAAATTTAAAATCTTGTATACCTTTGAGGATTCAATGACATGGTTTAAAATTACAAGTAGAAACAACCCTATTTACTTTAGTTTGGTTTGTTTTATAGGCTCAGTAGGTCTTTCATGTCATAGATAAGAAATAAGCTTGGTAGGTCTCTCATGCCATTGATAGAAAAATTATTTCTCAGTCCTATAAAAAATGTTTTTTTTTCTTAAAATAATTATTTCTGTTAATAATAATGTAAAATTTATTAATTTTCATTTTATTCAATTAATTTTTTAACTATAACTAATAAGATATTTTAGTAAATCATATTCACTTTATCATCAAAATTAATATATATAATTATTTTTTTAAAAATCATAAATTATTTAAATATGATATTTTTTATAAGATGGAGGAGTAGTGTTTTTTTTTTCTATTTCAAATATTTAACAGTGATTTTAAACCTTATTTTTGATTTATTTAGTGATGATTTTGAACCAACGCAAATTTCAATTTTAATTTTAAATTTTAATTTTTTAGCAGTGATTTTTAACCGTTAAAAAATAATTACTAAAGTTTTGTAGCGGTCTTTAAAAAAATACAATTGAAAAGAAAAAAATTCGCAAGTTTGCATCTTTATAATGTTTATATGTAGAAATGATGAATGTCAGAAAAGTTTGCATCACGAGTAAATCACAGCTGTTTCTGATTGACTAGTCAAACTTCTGATGCACCTTATTTTTCATCAAATACAAGACAAAAAGAATTTCTCATTTCACCAAATAAACACATGGGATTTGTGAAAATTCACAAACAAAACATTCCTGATTTTTGGCAACTTTAATAAGAGAAATTATATATATAAGTGAAACTAGTAGTCACTTTACTATTATTATAAGTGAAACTTAAAACTCCATCCTTTACTGTTATAATCTTAAACTCATTCTACTAAGCTACAACTCGTCGTCAAATTATTAAATATTAAAATAAAGTCATTAATATTTAATATACAATTATTTTAAATGATGATCAAATTTCATTTGAATAATAAATATATTTTAAAAGCTGCAGCTATTTTTTTATAAATATTTTTTTCTTTTGTAATTAAAATCAAAGAGAATTTAGTTAGTCAAGTTGGTCAAAGATTTGCGGAACTAAATAAGAGTCAAGCACCGTGGCAACTTCAATTTAACTTTGTTGTGTAAATGACGCTCAATGACCACAAACCTATCTGGTTTGATATACTGAGATTTAGGTATGGTGACATTAAAAGTAAGATTCTCAACCATGTTTGTTCTTCCTTTGATAAAAAGAACTCTTTATAGTGGAGGGATTTACTTTCAATATGCCGCATATCAAAGAATAAAGGAAATTGGTTTTCAAACTCAATTAATTGCAGGTTAGGAAATGGTCAAGAAATTAACTTTTGGATTTCGAAATGGATGGGTCAGACACCCTTTTGTAGACTCATCCCTGCTGATTTTGGACTTTTTTCCAGAGCTAAAGTTGCATACATGAGGTCTTGGCACGAGAGGAATTGGTTATCGAACTTAGTCTCTTCTCAATTTTCTTCAGTTCTAGAGATAAGAAGTCAGGTTGTTGATTTATTGTCCCTCATTAGGCATTTTCTGGTTAATCCCAAGATTAAGGATCATTTTATTTGGTGGAAAAGCAAGTTTGGCTTTAGTGTCAAGAGATGTGGTCATTTCCACATTAGTAGACGAAGACCCTAAGTTGGATGAATTGACTTTTGGATTACTGGCTCAAGTATGGAAATAAAAAATCCAGAGTTCTGCTCAAGCTTTCTGTTGGAACTTAATCAAATTCGTCTCCCAACCAAAGTTCATTTAGCTAGATTTGGAATAATTGAAGGAAGATACAATAAAGTGTTCTCTTTATGTTTTACAGGTGAGAGGATGAATTGCACTTGTTCCTTGGTTGCTCAACTAGTTCCCTGGTCTAGCACAAAGTATCATCGTCGCTTGTTATGGTTGGACCTTTGAACTATAAAATTGGTGAACAATGGTGGAAAGAATTGGTGGAAAGAATTGGAATGTGGAGAGTGAAAGAGAAAAATTGTGATGAAAATGTATCTTATGTATTTATACAAGTGTTACCAAATGATTGAGACCCAAAAACACATCAATAAAATCCAAGAAAAAGCAAAAACTCGGGGTGGCAACCGATTAATACAAATTGTTAACCAGTTACAGCTGACAACACTAAAATATATACAATCAAGTGTAACTGATTAACGCATTTCGTTAATCAGTTAACATAACTCAAAAACTGCTTTTTCTTTTGTCCAAAAGTGTTTCTCTTCCAGTTGTAACCGGTTACATCACTTGAATTACTTGATTTTCACTCAACACACCATCTTAATTCAAGTGATCCAAGTCTTTCATGCTCATGTTCATCTTCAATCTCTTGAATACATCATTTATGACTCCCTTAGTCAACAAATCAGCCACTTGGTCTTCACTTCTGCAATATCCTAATCGTAATCTTCATTCACTAACAAGCTCTCTAAAGTAGTGAAACCTCATCTCAATATGTTTTATCCTCCCATGTGCAATTGGGTCTTAGCAAGATGAGTCGCGGAAACATTGTCAACCAGGAGTGTAACAGCCTCACCCTCACTGATGTCCGACTCCTCTAATAGATTCATAAGCCACATGACTTGACACATACATAACGAAGCGACAATGTAGTTAGCCTCACAAGATGAGAGTGCAACTATCAGTTCCTTCTTCGAACACCAGGAGATTAGTGTTCCATCGAACATAAATATGTATCTACCCTAGACTTTTGATCATCTTTATCTCCGCACCAATTGGAATCAGTAAAATCGAGAAAATTATATTTTCTGCCTGTATCCGCTGTGGGAAAGAGAATTCTATAGCCAACAGAACCTTTGACATATCTTAAGACCCTCTTAACTGCTGCCAAGTGAGATACCTTCGGTCTCCCCATGAATCTACTCACAATACTGACACTAAACGCCAAGTCTGGTTGCGTATTGCACAAATAACACAAGGATCTAATTAACCTCCTATATTGAGTTGGATCAACATCTTGCTCATCCTCATTCTTAGACAACTCCAATTCTGGTTCAACTGGAGTAATGGAAACATTATAATGCTCCATTTCAAACTTCTTCAACATCTCAAGAGTATGCCCTTCTTTGGTGCATGAGCAGTCCCCGTTTGGACTTGTGGAACTCAATGCCAAGGAAGTATATCATGAGGCCAAGGCCTTTCATCTCAAATTCTTTCATAAGTTCACTCTTGAACTTAGAAATACACCTTTTGTTGTTGCACGTTATCAACAAGTTATCTACATATAGACAAAGGATAATCACGCATTCACTCGTATCCGATTTCACATACACTCCATGCTCCGATACACACTTCTTGAAGCCAACATCCTTTAGGAAACCATCTATTCTTTTATTCCAAGCTCTTGGATCTTGCTTCAAACCTTTTAATTCCTTCTTTAACTTTTATACCTTCAGCTCTTGGTTTCTCACAACAAAACCAGGGGGTTGTCCTACATATACCTCCTCTTTTAGTGGTTCGCTCAAAAACGCTTATTTGACGTCCATTTGGTAGATGGGCCAATTGTGGTTATTTTCAATACCAACAACAAGCCTAATGGTTTCAATCCTAGCAACATGTGAAAATACCTCTTCAAAATCCATGCCTGCTCTTTGCAAAGATCCCTTAGCCACCAATTGAGCCCTATGCTTGATTATCTCACCCTTTGTGATTTTCTTTCACTTTGAACACCCATTTCACACCAATTGACTTCTTTCCATCTGGTAGATTAACCAAATCCCAAGTATTGTTCTTCTCAATGGATTCCAACTCCTCCTTCATAGAACAAATCCAATTTGGATCGCTTAAAGCCTCTTTCGTATTAACGGGTTTTGATTTGGCCAAAAGTGAAAATGGACGAAATAACCATCATCATTGACTTTTTTATCTCGTAACAACTCACAGCCTTGAAGTCTTTGAGGAAAACCTCTTTGCCTTGTTGATCTTCTAACATCTTCTTCATTTCAGGCTTCGACGACGGGTTGTTCTGCATTTCCTGTTTCAGCAGAATATGGAATTTTAAAGCTATAACCGATTATAAATTTCTGGTAATCGGTTAACGACTGCATGTAATCAATTATAGACTACTTGTAACCGGTTAACAGTTATTCCGCTTGCTTAATTTCATTGAACGCAACATCCTGAATGATCATTATCCTCCTGTTTGCAGCATCAAATAATTTGTAACCACCGGTAGAGTGATACCCTACAAGTATCATCACTTCTCCCTTACCATCAAGCTTCTTTCTAAGCTGTCCGAAAGATGTAAGTATTCAACGGAACCAAAAACTCTCAAATGGTTCAGATTTGATTTGAATCCCGACCATGCTTCCTTAGGTGTTACTTTCTTAAGCTTCTTTATTGGATATCTATTCAACAAATAGGTGAAGCTAACAGAAAAATACCCGAACACATCACACGCTCGAATATACAACAGAGTCGCCATCGAACTTTATGTATTCCCGAAGGAAAGGGAAAACATCGATACAACCCCGGGGAAAGAGATATGTTGGGTAAGGAAGTCGGTTATGAAAGGGGAAGGTATTAGCATCCCTAACATCCGTTGTACTCAACAGGAACTGTTTTGATTGTTCTTGCTCGAATGGGTGTTATATCTAAAAGTTACTCGCAAAATAATAAAGGAAAAAGGAAAGAAATAGATAAAGTGCTCGGTAAGGATTGGGTCCGTCATGCCTACATATCCTTATAGTGAAATAAGGAACTTAGAGCTCCGTAGTTCATAGAACTAGTGATGGGAGATGGAAGGAAGTTGTGATAACAAATATGGTTTCAACCAAAGGATTGTATGATTTGAACTCCAAAAAGGGGTGAAATATGAACCCAAGAGTAAACAGGTATGAACCAACAAGTGAGTGACCTGAGGTATGGTATCACTATATTGGAATAACTGAAAACAAAGAGAATTAAGTGTTTGGCAATAAGCCAAACAGTTCTTGGTTCACAAGGAGATACAAGGTGGAGCTCAACGAAATATTGTATTTGGCTTAAAGATAACTGGTATATCACATGAAGTGAATGAATATAGAATATGAATGTATTATGGAAATGAATGGAATGAATGGCCAAAGTCACATAATTGAATATTTGGTAACAAGTGACTGAAGAGGTATAGTTTGAAACCAAATTTCAAGGTATATTGGAATCCATAAGAGAAATGAAATTTATACCACATAGTAAAGGTGGCACAAACCACAAGTGAGGGGCCTATGGCATGGCATCACTATATGGTTGGGCCGAAAAAAAAGAATTAAATGTTTGGCAATAAGCCAAATAACTTTTGGCACAAAGGTGGACATTGATTAGGTCGTCCTAAAAGGGTGTAGATGGAATTCCAAAGAAAATGGTATCTGGTTTCAAAGAAACAGTATGTCACTGGGGTGAGCGGTTTATGATTGAAGGTAGATGATGGGATGTGAACGATATGGGTGGTGCCCTAAGGTGGAAGAGGGAATAAATAAGTATGCTCGCCAAGGATTCGTATCCTCGTGCCTATGTATTCTCACAGTGCAATGAAAAAATCAGATCATTCGTAGTTCTTGGAACCACAAAAACAAAGGAAAGCAAACAAATAGGTGTTTCTCTAGGCAAGAAGGATTGACAAGACAAACATAACTAAAAGGGTATGATTGCAATAATGATCAGTGTAACTTGTACCAACATAGTGGTAGCATGGGAAATCCATAAAGGCAAATTGGCTTTGAATCAAAGAGTAAACAGACAAATCAATAAGTGAGGGGCCTAAGGCATGGTATCACTGTACTGGAATAACTGGAAACAAAGAGAATTAAATGTCTGGCAATAAGCCAAACAACTCTTGATACAAAGGTGGACATTGATTAGGTCGTCCTAAAAGGGTGAGTATGGAACCCAAAGGGAACTGTTGATTGGCACAAGGAAAAATATATCACTTGCTGGGGAACAAACAATTTGAAATCAAAGGAGAATAATATCTTGGATCTATGAAGGAATAAACTTTGAACCCAAGAGTAAAGGTAAACCAACAAGTGAGGGGCCTAAGGCATGGTATCACTGTATTGGGATAATAAAAAACAAAGGAATTAAATGTCTGGCAATAAGCCAAACAGCTCTTGATTCACAAGGTGGACATTAATTAGGTCGTCCTAACAGGATGTTAATGGAACCCACGAAAGAATGATATTTGATCTCAAAAAGATGGCATTGATTGAATGAATGAAGAGTGAATAATCAATAAATAAGGTAGCTCGTGGAGAATCTGAATTCTCCTGCCTACTTATTCTCACTGTACAATGAGAAAGTCAGAGCTTTTGTAGTTCAACCAATTAGGGCTGACAACAAGATGATTGAGGTAAAAGAAATGATTGTTTGATAATGGAATAGGAAGAAGACTTGGCAGTCATTGGATATGAACCATACTAAAGTTTATGATTAAAGGTGAATACGAGGAGCAATTGGGTCATGAGTCCCATACCCAAATATATCCATAATGAGTTGATGGAATTCTCCACTCTCATCCATTCTTTACTACTTAAGGCTCGTGGCATGTAATTCTTATCCTAACTTTCAATTTGTTGGAGAAGAACCTTTATTTCTCCCTGTCATGATGAATGCCTTATCAATCATTCAATTCACGTTGCATTAAAGCCTATGAACAAAGGCCGATAGCTTGAGCAACTAGGTCATGCGTCTCGTACCTAAGGATACCCTAGACAAGGATAGGAATTCTCCACTCTCACTATTATTTTTTGCTTAAGGCTCATGGCATGCAACTTGAATTATGATTGATAGTTGTTGACAGAGTCTTCTACTAGTTGCATTGCTTGCTTTCTGAAGGAAGAGACTTTCCAATCATATGGTTTTAATTATGCTAAAGTCTATGAATAAAGGTGAATACGATGAGCAATTGAGTCATGATGTAAGAACAAAGTTGGTTCTACAATGTATCTCTAAGATTTTGATGATAACAATGGATGAAACAAAAATGGTACTCTAACAAAAAAAATCTTAAGTGTGCAGGACTCTGATCAAACAATCAGATAGATAAAAATACCAGATACAGAATTCAACTAGCAGATGCTGCTCAAAGGAAACCCATTCAGAAGGTTCTGACTCTAATCAACACAAGTACTATCAAATTAGAAAGAAGCCAACAACTCTGGTAAAGAAGACTGAATCTAGACTCTGAATGTGAAGAAGTCAAGAGCATAGAGAAACTCTGATGTGGTCAGATAAAAGCAACCTCTGAAGTGAAACTCTGACTAACAAGACTCTGATACAAATTCACCAGTTCAGAACGCGTAACCATGAAGAAATCTGGTTTTGGAAAGAAAGTATTTCTAGAAGGAAATTATGATGCGCACAAAACTAATTTAAAAAGAAACAAGGAGAGTTATGACAATAAACAGTCTTCAATGACCAAGATCTTGTCATCACTCCAATGGTTCTTCTCAACGCCTATATAAAGGACTGAATACTTCACAAGAGCATACACCTGAGACACACAAGAATACAACAACTCTTATTCATCCTCCCTTACGCTTTCACGAGCTACTGCTCTTACGTGAAAAACTGTTGTTCTTATAACTCTATAATATTTGCTTTTTGTTAGAAGCACGTTGCATTACAATCATATTTTTGTTAAGATACTTCCTCAAGTGACTCTGTGCAGTCTGAATACTTGAGAGGGATAAGGGATTATTCTCTTAGACAATTGTTTGTATAATCTTCCAAGATTAGTGGATTAAGTCCTTTTTGAAGGCGAAATCACCTTGGCCGGGTGGACTGGAGTAGCTTTGAATTTCAAGCGAACCAGTATAAAATTTTGTAGTTTTTATTCTGTGTGTGTCCAAATTGTCAAAAAGTTTTATTTTTCCAAAAACAATTCAAACCCCCTTTCTTGTTTTTCTCTACCTTCAATTGGTATCAGAGCTTAGGCTCTGTTATTTATTTTCTAATCAAACACTTAACAGTATAGAGAGATCCAGCGTGAGAAAAACTATGGCCAACACCAATGAAAGAGATAGTTACAATGCTAAACCTCCAATCTTTGATGGAGAAAAATTTGATTATTGGAAAGACAGAATTGGAAGTTTCTTTCTGGGCTACGACGTTGATCTATGGGATATATTCATAATTGGCTACACACCACCTGTGACTGACGCTGGCGTTGCCATTCCCAGAAGCAAAATGACAGATGATCAGAAGCGCGAATTCAAAAACCATCACAAAGCCAAAACGATACTACTAAATGCCATTTCCTAAAATGAATATGAAAAGATCACCAACAGGGAAACTGCTAAAGAAATACTTGACTCCCTGAGGATGACTCACGAAGGAAATTCTCAAGTCAAAGAAACAAAGGCTCTGACTCTAATTCAGAAATATGAAGCCTTAAAAATGGAGGATGATGGAGCTGTAGAGGTAATGTTTTCTAGATTTCAAACTTTAATTGCATGAATCAAAGTTCTGGACAAGGGCTATACAACTGCAGATCATGTCAAAAAGATAGTCAGAAGCTTACCAAAGAAATGGAGACCCATGGTCACAACTTTAAAGTTATCCAAAGATCCGAACAATATCAGCCTTGAGGAACTCGTCAATTCACTCAGAAGCCACGAAATAGAACTCGAGGAAGATGAGCCTTAAAAGAAGATCAAGTCTGTAGCACTGAAGTCCAGATCTGAAAGATGCAAACAAGAAAGAAACAAAGCCTTCCAAGCTGAAGAGGAAGACAATGACGACTCTGAAAAGGAAGACTCTGACGATGAAGAAGAGTTATCCCTTTTGACCAGAAGAGTTAAACAACTCTGGAGAAAAAGGAATAATAACTTCAGAAGACCAAGACCCAAGGGAGATCGCTCAGAATCAACTTCCAGAGGTAAGTCAAACAAAGAAATAACATGCTATGAATGTAAGGAAATAGGCCATTACATAAACGAATGTCCCAAGCTGAAGAAAGAAAGATCTAGAAGAGAGAATTTCAAGAAAAGTTCATTCATAACCAAAAAGGGACTGATGGCCACCTAGGACGACAGCGGATTTGATTCATCCGAATCAGACTCTGAAGAAAAGGCAAATGTTACACTCATGGCTACCACCTCCAGAAATACATCATATGGAGAATCTGACTCTGAAGAGGTATTTTCTGATCTTTCTTGCTCTGACCTTGAATCATGCCTTTCTGAAACTCTAAACTCATATCAGAAACTTAAACAAAAATTTAAGGCTTTAAAAGGAGTTCTTGAAAGAACTATCAAAGAATGTGATAAGCTTGAGATAACTGCTTCAGAACTAAAAGATGAAAATCAAACTTTGATAAAAGAAAGAGACTCCACAAATAAACAATGTTTAAAACTTGAATAAGCACTATCTCAAGCCCCACAAACTTCTAACACAATGATATATGAATATGAAAAATCTTTTGAAAAGTTTCTGAAAAAATGGGATAGAAAGGAGCAGAATGACATCCATGATTTATAGAGTAAGTCAGAATAATAAAAGAGGAATAGGGTATGTCCCCAGTGAAGATAAATCTTCCATAGATGACAAACCTAAATCTCCTTTTTCTTATCACTACACACATACACAAGCACAACGTTTTGATAATGCTAGAAAACCCAAAGTTCTAAGAAACTCTGGGAAAACTAATCATAAAGGACCCAAAAGATTCTGGGTACCAAAGGATAAGATTATTTATGTTGCAGATATCTTATGCAGCAGAGTTAAGACACCAATCATGGTGCCTGGACTCTGGATTCTCACGACACATGACGGGAAGAAAGCATATGTTCCAAAGCCTGGAACTTAAAGATGCTGACTTCGTAGGTTTCGGAGGAAATCAGAAAGGAAGAATCAGGGGCTCCAGAACTATTGAACTCCACAACAAAATGGAGTTGTAGAAAGGAAGAATAGGACACTCCAAGAGATGGCCAGAACCATGATCAATGAAACAAATGTGGCTAAGCACTTTTGGGCTGAAGTAGTAAATACAACGTGTTATATTCAGAATAGAATGTCTATAAGACCTATTCTGGAAAAGACTCCCTATGAACTGTGCAAGGGAAGAAGACCTAACATTTCTTATTTCCATCCTTTTGGATGCTCTTGCTTTATTTTGAATACTAAAAAACATCTGAACAAGTTTGATTCAAAAGCACAAAAAGGTATCATGTTAGGATACTCGGAACGCTCTAAAGGCTACATAGTATACAACACATAAACCAAAATTGTGGAAGAATCAATCCATGTTAGATTTGATGATAAGCTTGACCCTTAAAAGTCAAAGCTAGTTGAGAAACTTGCAGATTTGGAGATTACTCTTGCAGATTCTAACGAAAAGACTAAAGCACCAGAAGTATCTAATAAACAAAGTCCAAATGCAATTGAAGCCTCAACTATCCAGAAGAAATCAAGAAGTTTCCCCAACATCTCTGAAGATTTGATCCTGGGAAACAAGGATGAACCTGTCAGAACTAGGTCAACATTCAAAGTATCTGAAGAAATTCCTCTAGGACTAGTATCTCTGATTGAGCCTACCTCCTATGATGAGGCAATTCAAGACAATGATTGGGTTCTAGCTATGAAAGAAGAACTAGATCAATTCTCAAAGAATGATGTTTGGGATCTTGTTCCAAAACCTAAAGGAACTCACATTATTGGAACCAAATAGGTGTTCAGAAAGAAACTGAACGAAAAGGGAGAAGTAGTTAGAAACAAAGCACGCTGGTGGCACAAGGGTACAGTCAACAAGAAGGCATTGACTACAACGAAACCTTTGCCCTAGTCACCAGGTTAGAATCTATTCGTTTACTTGTTTCATTTGCTGTAAATCATTCTATCAAACTATATCAAATGGGTGTCAAGAGTGCATTTCTTAATGGTTATATATTAGAAGAAGTTTACATCAATCAACCTCCAGGTTTTGAAAACTCTAAATGTCCAGAACACATTTTTAAACTTAAGAAATCATTGTACGGTTTAAAACAAGCTCCTAGAGTTTGATATGAAAGACTAAGTAACTTCCTTTTGGAACATGAATTTATTAGAAGAAAGGTTGACTCTACACTCTTCTGTAAAAACATTAGAAGTGATCTCATGATATGCCAGATATATGTTGATGACATTATTTTTGGTTCAGCTAACCCCTCTGTATGTCAATAATTCTCTGAGCTAATGCAGGTAGAATTTGAAATGAGCTTAATGCAAGAACTAAAGTTCTTTCTAGGGATTCAAATTAATCAAGCTTCAAAAGCTACCTACGTTTATCAAAGTAAATACATAAAAGACATTCTAAAGAAATTCGAAATGGCTGAATGCAAACCTGCTAAGACACCTATGTATCCAACCTGCATTCTGGAAAAAGAACAAATTAGCCAGAAGGTTTGTCAGAAGCTTTATCGTGGTATGATAGGCTATCTTCTCTATCTGACTGATACACGTCCTGATATTCTGTTTAGTGTATATCTCTGTGTCAGATTCCAATCAAATCCTAGAGAATCTCATTTAACAGCTGTTAAAAGAATCCTCAAGTATCTGAAAGGAACCTCTAACCTGGGCCTGATGTATGAGAAAACATCAGAGTATAGACTTTCTGGTTATTGTGATGCAGATTACTCAGGGGACATAATGGAACGTAAAAGTACATATGGGAACTGTCAGTTCTTAGGAAATAATCTTATATCCTGGGTCAACAAAAGGCAATCAACCATAACTCTGTCCACTGCAGAAGCAAAATATATATCAGCACCACTATGCACTACTCAGATGCTCTGGATGAAGAATCAACTTGAAGATCTTCTGATTTTTGAGAGTAACGTTCCCATTTTCTATGATAATACTGCTGCCATCTATTTAAGTAAGAATCCTATTTTGCATTCCAGAGCTAAGCACATAGAAATAAAACATCATTTCATTAGAGACTATGTTCAGAAAGGGGTAATCACTTTAAAATTTATTGATACAGACCATCAATGGGCTGACATTTTTACCAAACCCCTCGCTGAAGATAGATTCTCTTTTATCTTGAAAATTTTAAACATTCAAAATTGTCCAGAATGAAATGTGCCTCTGAAATAACAAAATAAGATTCTGAAGTAAACATGTGGAATCTGTATCTGACTCTGATGCTACTACTAGTTAGAAGCTATCTGAATCAGAAATCCTCAGGGACCAACCCTTTGGTATTCCTGAAGATCAGATAAAGTAACACGTGGTACATCTTGCGTTTGACCTTGGAACTTCTAGACAGCTGTCTAGTAGAAATCAAGCGACAGACTCTTGAAATCTCCTCGAGTAGTGTGCTGATTTGGGGATTAGACCTTCATCATGGGTTGTAATCATTCTCCTCCAAACGTGCTTACTTGGTTAACGTGTTGCATTTAATGTCTGAACAGTTAAACTCTCTCATTAATGTCGTTTTGCATGCATCCTAATGTGTATAAATTCATTTCACATACCACACTTGCACACTTTACACTCATGACCACACTAAACCCTCCCTTTCTCTTAGTTCTTCATGATCCTTAAGAAATTTGCAGTTTTCATCAAGTTCTTCATCCAGCAACCTTCATCTTCAACGATGTTCTTCATGGATTCTCAGCAACAATCAGTTTACAACTTCTCCCAACAAATGAATTCAACGGAGCAAACACCCATTTCAAGTCAACAAACTACAACAACCATCGGCGTCGTCTCAACCCCAATCTACAAGGAACCCCATATCCTCAATCGTGAGCCTCACATCCACCTAGCAACACCATTTGAAAAACTGGAAGTTCTATGTGAGTCGCTAGTGGACTTTGAAAACATGAAGAAGAATGGCGTAGACCTAACTGAAGAGTTGAGAATGTAAGGGTGGAAAACCTATTTTCAACGTCTCTATGGCCCTGTGTATATAAATCTGGTGAAGGAGTTCTGGCGTTTCGCATACTCAGATGATCACTACATTGTCTCCTATGTTTTGGGAGTCAAGATAGTCATGACTGAGAAATCCATTGCCTCTCTTCTGAACATGGAGAAGACAGGAGGAAGACGCATCTATAACATAAACCCTAGGGCAAAATACTTGTCCCAGGAAATCAACCCTACCATCTTCCAACAGAGTGCTGAAGGCAAGCATTCCAAGAACAAGGAGCTACATCAGAATCTCCGTGTCTGGTTGAAAATCATCTTAGCCACCATTCATCATCGCCCTGCATCAAACTCTTATGACTACATCAACACAGATCAGAAGTGTATCCTGTACTGCATTCACAAGGGCCTGAAACTTTGTCTGCCTGCACTTCTCTTCAAGTACCTCAGAGACTCAGTCAAAGACACCAGAAACAACATGAAAACCAGGAAATACATCCCTATAGGGAGACTCATATCAGATGTGTTGATTGAGAGTGGCTTAGTGGATCACTTGATTCAGCTCAGACTCATGGAAGATGTCACGATTGGCACTAGAAGACCGCTAAATGCTCGGAATCTGAAGAGCATGGGAATCATTGATCAAGTCAGAGCCAAACTAACACTTGATACCTCCTGGGAAGCACTCAGGGATTAGAGGGAGATTCCCAACAGACTCTACTTGTTCTCCAAGATTGACCCTCAAGAGGTAGTAACCTACTATCTACAGGACCTTTCCAATCAAAGGGTGGACATCTCTGACTTCACAGTGGACTGGCTACCTGAGCATCCACCGAACTTCATGAAGAGGGTACGAGAGCCCTCTGAGAAGTCCAAGAAGGCTAAGAAAGCAAGGTTGGGAGAATCCTCTGGGCAAGACCTCCAGTCCCTCTGGCTGGCTCTCCAAGTAAGTCTGTACCTTTCCCTCGCTCTGTTAAAATAAAACCTCTTGCTTCTTCTCTTCCCCAAACCACCTCAATATACACCACCTCTGAAACTCCTCCCTTAAACACCAGAACCTCTAACCCACCCTCACTTAAATTCAACCTTGCTACCACCACACTACCCGTTTCAGAAGTAGAAATGTTGAATGAAACTACTTCACCATCTCCATAATCCCCACCATACTAAGAACTCTCCTCCGACAACGAACCATCTGATCCCCAATCCCCCACTCTAGCTCAGCTACAAGACCGTGCTCTGGCCTAGAAGTCACTTCCCCACCTCCTGATCATCCAAATCCAACTACATATGAACAACCTCAAACACCATCACCTGCACAACAACCAAATCCACCTCCTGGACAACCATTAAGTGTTTGAATGAACGAAAGAGAAACATTATATAATATATATCGTATTTTGCATCAGAACTACTTATATCATATATATATAACTTAATCGATCTCAATTGTGTAACCTATGGACGATCGATGTATCGTTGCTTCACCATACTAACGTCGGATTCCGAAGCATAGTCAACATCAGTCATCCAAATTGTACACATATGATGCCAAATTTAATTACTCATTTATTCTTTGATTCATTCTGTCTTTTAATCGTATTAATATAGAAAATAAATAGTTATCAGATGCATGGTTTCGTAAGTGACTCTGATACCACTGAAGGAGAATAGCGATCCAAAATGCAGCGGAAATTAAAAATTTCTCCTTTAGTGATCCTTACGAATGGGAATGATCAGTGATAGAATCGTTACCTCTTGTGGCGATTGAAACCCTTGATGTAGATCGAAGGAGTGATCACGAATGTTGAATGGTGACAACGCCTCTACTCAGTCCACACGAACGAATTCCTTCAGTCTCAGTGCTAGCTGCTATGAATGAAGACTTTGAGTGTGTGTGTGTGTATGTGTGTGTGTGTGTGTGTGTGTGTGTGTGTGTGTGTGTGTGTGTGTGTGAGAGAGAGAGAGAGAGAGAGAGAGAGAGAAAGAAATGGAATTTTCATCTGAACAAATGCTTCTGCACAAGGGTTCTATTTATAGAACCACTTGGGTGGGCTGTAAGCTAAAAACCCCACTTAAGTGTATGTAGCTCATATCTTATGATATACCAAAATCACTTAAGCGCGTGGTACCTTACCATATTTCGTATTCTACTTAAGTGCATCGTACCTTACGATGTTCTACAATTCACTTAAGTGCACCGTACCTTACGGTGTTCCTTATTTACTCTATCTCTCATCAATCCGTCCTTTTTGTGTGTGACCTTGTAGGTTTTCGCAGCATTGACAATTATATTAAATCACGTATTTAACATAATAAATAGTGAGCGGTATCTAGCAACACATCACTCATACCCAAGACACGAAAATGTCATGTGATCTGACAAATCCTTTTGTGATGATACTTATGTGTACGATTACCCTTTTGCCCTTATGTCTATATTGAATACAAGGCATATACCGTGTCATCCTTGTCCAGTTCAATATTGGGCCCATAGACATTTATCCTGTTACGCAAGATGGGAAAATTCCATCTAGGTCACTCATGTCCCTCAGCATGCTTCGTGGAGTACCCATCAACTGTCTTTATGGTCATCCAGTTACAAAAAACGTTTGATCAACAATAAGGCACTCGACTCTACATCTAGGGTCCATAGTGGTTTCAGGTCGAAGGGTGGTATACACCATTATCACCATGAGAATAACTTATGACACTTTGTATAACATTCTATATAGTATTCTCATAGCGGGTCAATCCAGTATAAATATTACTCTTAATATTCATACCTATGTTTAAGACTTGATAACTCCGTATCCATGATCCATGAGATGTGATCATCAGTCTGTATACATAATAGTCTTAATGCTTTGATGTTATTCCACTTCACAACAAAGCTCGACTATGAATACTTTAAGAATAATGTCCTTATTGTTAATGGGATCTCATGATTAAGTCACACTTGATACATTAAACGGACTAGCTATTCTAGGGACTTTATCAAACAAACACAATAAAGAAAAAGCCTTTTACTATTAAGAAATAATTTGATACAAGTACCAAAAGTATTGGCCTGTAGGGCTTACACCAACAACACATGACTATTGTTGTACCCCAAAATTTGCCCTCCTTTTTGCTTCTCACCTAACTTATAACCCGAGACTCACTCATGACTCATTCATGTGCATCATTCACGCATAATCAACACATGCCAACAAGCGTCATATACTAGAGATTATGGCCAATGAAAATTAGGGCTTTGGGTTGAATGTTGTGGTATTATCCATCATGGGGTTTGAAACCCTAATTTCTTGATTCTTTAGGAACTTAACTTATAAGGACTATGCCATGACATTCATCTGTACACCCAACCCTAATTCTTGATCTGGAGGGATCTTGTGACGGACTTTGTGGATACCTGACTTTTAAACCCTAATTGATAGGAGCTCAGAGCCTTGGAGGTTCCATTTTGGTGTCCATGTCACATTAGAACCTAGTGCATTGATTTTGAGGTTGGTGAACCTTGTGTCTTGCTTTGAGGGGTATGAAAACCCTTTGTGTGTCTTAGAGCATTGATGCACTGCTTGTGGTGGATGCCTTTGGTTGTTGAACTTTGATCTAGCTAAACCCTAGTCTTTGGTTTGTTATGATTGGTCTAAGGCATGCTTACATCTCATTGCATATGTTGGTCATCATCTTGTCCAGGTTTCTCCCATTGGTTCCTTTGTGAGTCAGAGGTTCATATAAAATCATTTGGCTCGAGGATTCATTGTTTATTTGGTCCAATCATTTCATAATCATTGAGGTTTCTTCATTCATTCATAGTACTTATTTTCAATTGGTTGTTTTGGAAAATGGTCATGTGAATTCACTTTTTTTGCTTTGTTTCATTAGAACATTCACTTTAATTAAAAATTACACATTGTGGCATAAGTTGAATTATGGTCAACTGTTGACTTTTTGGTCAACCACTTGACCAAAGTCGACCACGTTCTGAAAGTTACTTCCAAACCCTAACACATGTCCATTCCCATTTGCAATACCTAATTCATTTGTGTCCAAAATCCATAAGCTACTACATTACATGTTCACTTTAAGTCATTTTAAGATTTTATTCATGTCCATTTTCAAGCCATGATGTCCCTTTTTCAATTCAAACCATGATCACATTTTAAGTCATTCAATCTCTAGTTCCAAACCAAAACGGAAACCATTTCACTTCCAAACATTCTAACTCCACACATATATTGCAAATTCTATTTTCCATCTATTTTCCATAAGACTACAAAAACCATTCAAAATAATTTCAATTTTTTTCTTCAATACAATTCCATATACTTTCCATTCATTTAACCATGAACCATTTCTAACCAAGCCAATTTGCAATTTCACAAACAAACCATATTATTGCCATTTAAAAACCATGTTATTACAAACCAAATTCCAAATCCAAAATAAGATGCACAAATAGGCCTTGTTTCAAATCCACCTACAATCATAGCCATTATTCAAAACCACATTCAAAGCCAAAACTCTCATGGAAAATGCTTTCAATTTCTAACATTTCAATTATAACCATCTCAATTGCAAAACAATCCAAACATAACCAATTCAAAGTCAACTTCATACATATCTTACATTTCAAAACTTAAACTAATTCAAGTACATAACCCATCATTCAACTTCATTCAATTACAAATCCAACTCACATAATCATTGTCAAAACCTTACACATGAAGAAAACCCAAAAAAAATATAAGCTTGTTATCTAACATCTAATCCAAATCCATTCATACAACAAGCATTATACTTCCTTCGCAACCAAACTCCAAGCATTGCTTTTCTTCCAAATATCTTGGCAGCATACAATGCATATCATGAACTCAACCCTGCGGAACCAAAATCCAATGCATGATTAATAACAATGTTTAAATCAATTACTCATTGCAAGCATCATGGACATCCATAACATGACTTGGACTGATTACAAACAGTCACTAACTCATTCGAATTCATAACATGGCATCATGCATCAAAGTCATAAAAGCAATGCACCATACAGCCATGACAAAACGATCACAATCCAATACCAAACAACATTCCATTTCTTATTAACAACACTTCATTTTACTAACATCATTTTATACATAGAATTTCATTTTCATAACAACATCATTTCATAACAGCAAAATGTCACCAACTAATCCTGCACTTAACAACTAACTTGAACCGTTTTTTTAACAAACACAAAACCCCTAACAGAATTGACAGCTGGGAATTTAACATATGAAATTATCACTTCCCATTTTGTATACTTTCTCCATATAAATGCAGTACAATCTTACTTCAAGATTTGACAATCAATCTAATCGGTAATCAATATTAACTATGGATTAATTATACATAAAATAATTGTGATTTCTTTACAATGGGAACAAACAACTAAAAAACATTTTAAGTCTTACTATTTCTCTTGTGTGTGCTCAAACAAAGACCTAGATTAAAGGGAGGATCCGGTTTGTCTTGTGTGTGCTCAAGCAATTTTGATTTATGATCGTGCCTTGCCTAAGTAAGACTACCCATTTGGAATTAGCTCTATTTAGAAGTCCACCGTGAAAGCGAGTTAGCAACTAACCATCCGTAACAACCGGGTCTGCTGCAATCTACACGTTAAAACCGAATTTCCAATTAATTGGCTAAGAAGAAAATAGAAGCGTATTCACAACAGGTTTCACCGATTTGCAGAATAAGTAGAGCATTGCAGTTTTTAATTCTAACAGATTGAAAGTCCAACAGAAAATGAAACCACAAATAACAATCTCATAACTAACATGCCAACTGGTTTTGAATAACCTTGCAACCGTCAACCAACTTCCAACCGAAATTTAACTGAACTCTACTCTAACCGGATGCCAGCTAACAATCTCCCATTCAGTTGAAAACCTACATTTAACATAGCAAAATGATCAGCTAATTCAACAACTATAAAAACCGACTCACACAGCTTCAACCAAAAAACTGAACTGGATTGAAAATCTGCAGACAGAATTTCCAATTGTTTTAACATCTCAACTGCCATAACCAATTTCCATAACAGAAACTGTTAACCACCGTCCAACTGAGGACTCGACACCAACTCTACTCCCTAACCTTCAACCGTTTGTCTAACAGTCTCAACAAACTTCTAACAAACTAAAAATCTCCTAACAGAATTTGAGAGGAACTAACCGAATTTTCAGGAACCATATTGTAAGACCCCAATTTTAACCCTAAGATCCCTCATGATATATCATCATATGCATTTGTTTTTGGGATCATACCTTGTCATCCTCCCCACCCCTCATTCATTGGATTTGCATTGGGAGAGATCACCAAGCACATTTGATTGTATCATAATTTTTTTTCATTATTTACTAACCAAAATACCAAAAATATGTCAATGTATAGTTTTTGCTTTTGTAGGTAGTGTGTGTGTTCACCCATGCTCCATCAAGCTCATATCTAGGGTTTAAGGACCTCAATGCAAGGAAACTAATCAAGAGATGGTTCACAATGACTCTATACATCATATATGGAAACCCTAATTCATCTGAGTATCTTGTGTGACTTCCTCAGCAAGTTTCTTCATCATTTGATCCAATATTTCAAGGGATACTTAATACTACATCATCTTATGCATATATTATCCTCCATGAGTCCCAAAGATCAAGAGAATGTCAAGTTTGCAAGTTGGTTCATGGTGGTTAACCAGAGAAAGTACACTGGTCAAAACTGAGGTTCCCTAGACCCTATCTCCCACAATTTTTATCATATGAAAATGATTCCAAGAGAAAAGTTACTCCTTATGACATTCTAAACAACTTTCATGTTGAAGTAAAGAGCTAATTTTTCTTGGAAAGTCATTTTTTATGATGAAAGATTATAGGTCATTTTGTTTGAACCCTAGTTAAGATGTCAACTTCCAAGGACCATAACTTGTTAAATTTTTATGAGATGAAAGTCATTCAAGTTTCATGATCAAATTCAAGATTTCCTCTACAACTTTGATTCTTGGAAGATGTTTGAAAGAGCTACAACTTTGATGAAGGAACTTTTTCCATTTGAAACCCATAGCAAAAGTTATTCAAGATGGAAGAAGTGAACATTTGACTTGGTACTTAGAAAATTTTCAAATATATTTGATTTTTCAAACTTTCACCTGAAAATTCATCATGCTCAAAGCTTCAAGTGGAAAAGTGTTCAACATGAAAGTTGTTCCCCTTGATCTCACCTTTCCAAAACGTCCAAGATCATCTCATTTGGCCAAGAAATGTAGGACTTGCGCATGGGTTCTTTTCAAAGGTTCATTTGGATGGATTTCACATTCACTTTTCAATCTCCTTTGCATGACCACATGACATGATTTCAACATTGCACATTGGTGATTTTGGACATGATAGCATCATTTCATTGGCCTATCACACGCCCATGCAAGCATGCAAGGGAATTCCTATTTTTGGCCAATTTTGGAAGTGTGTGAAAATTAAATGCATAGCCTATAAATAAGACCCTCTTGGCTCAGAATTAAGGACCTCATGCCCAAGTTTTGAACCTTCAATCTAAACCCTCACCATTAAAGGATAATCTTGAAGGTTTTCATTTGAAAATCGAGCTTCAAATCTCATTCTGTTTTGAGATTGAAACTCCAAAAGTCCAAGCTTTTCCTTGATCCAATTCAACTCATACAAGCTTCTAAACACAAGCCAAGGCCAATTGGAAGTAAGATCAAGTAAGTTTAAAGCTCACTGGAAGGGGATTTTCCAGAATTTTCATCTCTTCGATTCTCTCTCAATTCTTCATTATTCTTTGTGATTTTTGGTTGGCTGAAGTCCTACCAATGTAGGCAACAATATTGAGTTGCTTTAAGGTCAAATCGAAGCAACTCAGTTCATGATCCTCAAAATTCAAATCCTTGTATCTTTTTATATACTTGGAATTGGAGAAAATTGAGACGAGATTCGTGATCCTGGGCATTTTCTCTTTGAAATAATATCCTTGTTTGTCATTTTCCTTTGAAATGAAGTTGGACCGGTCCGGTGGAGGTCACCGGAGAAGATGACTAGAGCCCTAGCTCTGGTGGTGTGTTGTCACACTTCCTGGCCATCTGATCAAGCATGGATGTTCTAATCTGGACTGTTGTATCTTATTACCATGCGTACATTGCATTGACCAAGGTCCACCATTGAACACGCACGTGTGGCCATCAGATCTGCCACCTCAATTAATGAGGGAGATCTGATGACCCTTAGTTTTTTGAATTTCTTTTTTTATTTCTGATTTTCCGATTAATCCATTGTTTTTGTTTAATTCATAATAATTTTATTTTTAATCTAAAAAATATGGGACTTTCGCAAAAAATATTTAAATATTTTTCTCTTACATATTATGAATTAAAATTATTTTTTGGATTAATTATGTATTTTTCATGAATTAAATGTTTTTGTGCATATTTTTAATTGTTTAAAAATACTTATGACTTTTCAAAAATCATCAAATTTTTTGTCTAAGGTCCTTTGACTTTGTTTGACCTAGGATAAATATTTTGGCCATTTATTTGGTGTTTTGAAGGGATTTTAGTTTTTGACCAAATTAAATTGTATTTTATTGCATTTTTAAGTTAATTTTTAATTAATTATTTGTGTAAAAATCATGTTGAGCTATTTTTATGGTATTGTGATGTTTGACTATTTGTTTGGGCCTTGGTCAAGGTTGATTAGACTTTTGTTGGATTAAAACCATTGGATTTAGGGGATTGATGAAATGTACATTTTATCTCCCAAAATGAATGAATGGTTTTAATTTGATAAAATTCCTCCCATGACCAATTTGTGTTTCTTTCATTCCCCCCCCCCCCCCCCCCCCCCCCCCCCCCCCCCCTCTTCATCTTCATCCCTATTCTTTCCCATTCCCTCACCTGACCAATGAAACCTCTAATGTCTTAAGGCTAATTGGTTCATCAATGACATTGTGTCAGATGAACCAATACAAATATGACTGAGATAGGTCCATCCCTATCTTTTCTTTTAGTGTGCGGTATGTTTTAGGAGTTTGGTTCATTATACCAAATCTCTAACATGCATTAACACCTAAATTTTTATTGCCCGACCTCAGATATTTGTGACTTCTACATAAGTCCAATTACAATTGCTTAACATAGAGCTAAATTTGGCCCTAAAGGCATAGCATTCTAGTAAGTGAGATTGTAAGTCTTTCATTCTTCATGGTATTGTGTGGAAACTTGGCCTTTTTTTCCTTTCATGAGAGCTAGTGTCATACTTGTTTAATTATCCAAGTTGGAGTCATTCTCATGGAAGATGTCTTGGTTTAAGGATCCATACTTATGAATGGATGGTTGAGTATTCTCCAAAGAATGACTTAATCAATTAAAAAAATACCACTAACACTTGACTAACCCTTGACTAACATTTGACTAACTCTTGTTAATATTGTTTTACTTTCAAGTCACTTACTTTATGCAATTTAACTTTCAGTCATTTATCATTCATTTCCATTTACATTTCATTTAACTTGTTTATGTTTATGTCACTTTCACTTTGCTCATTTGAGCCATATCTTGTGATTGTATATGTTGTTTGTGCATTTTGATTTTGTTTGTGGTCTTAGGACCTTAAAATACCTAATAACAACAAAAAAACCCTAAAAACATATGGTGGACTATTGATCTTGATCTGAACTATTGGATTTAGGATTATGCAACATTCCCTGTGCAAAAAGGACTTGGCCAATGCCAACATTTTGAGACCAAGTCACTGTGAGTTAAGCCTTCATCTGATGCAAGTCTTGGGATTTACTTGAATTCATCAGCTACTTTGTCTTGGTGCTAATGGTTATTCTGATCTTGTGTCTGATGCTTTGTTCTGAGTTGATCAAGGGATATTTCATCTGATACATGAGAAGACAAAGAAGACTGCTAGCTATGGGATTTGCTTGCTTGGATGTGGCTATCTTTATTTGATGCCTTGATCTTCTTGATTTTTGGATATTTCTATTTGCTTGTTTATTATTGCTTGACTCAAAGTCCAAAGGGAAAATGGGTTTTCTATATGAGATTCTTGTCTGTTGGATTGCATTCCATTAGTAAGATCTTTTCAACTCTTAACTTTTAATTTTATGCTTAGGATAACCTCTTCATCTCCTCCCACTTCTTAAATTTTCAAAAAAAATATTTGCTTGTGATTTAAAACTTAGACTTTGTTTTAATAATTAGAAACTTTGGCCTTATGCCATTGAATTTTCAAACTCTTTCTTAAATCAAATTTATAAAAAAAAACTTAATCACATTGACTTAAAATTTCAAAAGACAAAAAGAACTAACAAATCCATTCAAATAGTTGGCCCTTTGTGCCTTTTCTTATTAAACTCTTATTAAAAATTCACCAAGTCATTTGAAATTTTTACCACGAACTATGAGATTTTGATCCCTCATTTTTATGTTGGTACGTAGGCACAAGTTCGAAGGTCTTGTTAAACACAAAAATATAATCAATGAATTCTTTTCTCAACCCCACACTCTATTTTTCTCAAACATCTTTATACCAAAAACACATACACACATAAAAAAGGGCTCCCTAGGAGTACCTAGGACACTTTGGGTTCTAACACCTTCCCTCTGTGTAACTAACACCTTACGTGTAATCTCTGGGACTTTATTAGTTTTGATTTGAAAACTTCTTATCTTTGGGTTTTGTTCGTGTTGGTTCTATGTGTTGGCAGCAATTTTGGTAAAACCTAGAGTGTTCACAAGTTGTCACATGTGTTGTCTTGATATAAGATATCATGTACCTGTAGGATGTTTAAAATGTAATTATGCAGGATTTTACTAAGATGTCAGACCCGGTGTCATGACATCTGTATACAGAATATTCAGTTTGAATGTTATGTATTATGTGATTGCGTTTTTAATGCAAATCTGTGTATGATTGATGAGATGATTGAACACGCTATCAATCAGTAATTACAACTAGATTGACTTATTTTCCAAAGAGATATAATCAACTGTCATGAGAAGATATGAATGGAAAATAGTTTTAGGGTTTTATGATGTCCAAGCCCATCCAAATGCTTCTATAAAATGGACATGGAAAACCTGATTTTATACACAAGAAATAACGAATGAAATATTGAGAGAGAATAAGGGTTTTAGTCTTGTGTGGTCATGCGAATTGTAAGCCATTCAATTCATCCATAGATGATTGAATTGGTCTGATTTTTGAGTTGTAATTTGTCACTCTAAGCTTTTAAGCATGAGTGTGTGTTTACTTGATTGAAGCTTTTAAGCAAGATCAAGTATGTGTCTTTGAAGAGTGTCTTCTTTTCATTCTAATTCTTGTTTTATATCACTACTGTGATTGAGGGGGAGTGAGTAGGATCTCATATCTAAGAGTTCTTAGGTAAAAGTCACATGGGTAGAGATTAGGTGAAAAGAATGTAACTTGAAGTTGTTTATTGGGAGTCTTTGAACTGATTCTATTTAGTGGATTTCCTTTTTGGCTTGGTAGCCCCCAGACGTAGGTGAGTTTGCACCGAACTGGGTTAACAATTGGTTGTGTCTCTTGCATTACTGTTCTTTATCTTTTATCCTGTTTGTATTGTTCAGATATTAGTGTCGTGACATTACCTTCGACATCTCATATATGATACCAGAATTTCAATTGGTATCAGAGCAGGCATTCTGCTCTGGTTCTGGGTGAGATCTAGGGACGTTACTTTCTGGTACTATGGAGAGAGATGGAGGATCTGTTCACAGACCACCTATTCTGGATGGATCCAACTATGACTACTAGAAACCTCGAATGGTAGCCTTCCTAAAATCTTTGGATAATAAGGCTTGGAAGGCTGTTTTAACAGGTTGGGAACAACCAATTATTACTAAGGATGGAGAAGCTACAACTGATAAAAAGGCTGAGGAATAATGGACCAAGGAGGAGGATGATCTAGCCCTTGGGAACTCTAAAGCATTGAATGCTATATTCAATGGAGTAGATAAGAATATCTTCAGATTGGTAAACAACTGTGAGGTGGCTAAAGATGCTTGGAACATTCTCAAAACCACTCATGAAGGCACCTCTAGAGTGAAGATGTCTAGACTGCAGCTGCTCACTACCAAGTTTGAAAATTTAAGGATGAAAGAAGATGAAAATATTCATGAATTTCATATGAATATCCTTGAAATTGCTAATGCCTCAGGAGCCCTGGATGAGAAGATGTTAGATGAAAAACTAGTGAGGAAAATACTCAGGTCACTTCCCAAGAGATTTGCCATGAAAGTGACAGCCATAGAAGGAGTCTCAAGACATTTCTAATATGAGAGTTGATGAGCTAGTTGGATCCCTCCAAACATTTGAGATGGGAATGTGTGATGGATCTGAAAAGAAAGTCAAAAGCATAGTCTTCATGTCAAACACTGAGGAAAAAGAGGAGGAAAGTGTTCAAGATATTGATGAAGATCTGGCAAATGATGTAGCATTGCTAGGAAGACAGTTCAATAGACTTCTGAAAAAGATGGATGTAAGGTCTAAGGCTAATGTCAAGAACATCGCATCTGACATCAGTAAATCCAACAATGCTGGAAGATGAACAAGATCAGATGAAAAACCCAAAGAATGTAAAGGAGTTCAGTGCCATGAATGTGATGGGTAGGGACACATTAGAACTGAATGTGGAACCTACCTCAAGAAACAGAAGAAGAGTCTTACTGCTACTTGGTCTGATGAAAGTGAAACAGAAGAGTCTGCAAATCTTGTGACTGCCTTAACTGGAAGATGGGGTTCTGATGAAGACTCAAGTGATGATGAAGTGACCTTTGATGAGTTAGCCACTACCTAAAGAAAGTTGTGTCACAGAAGTGAAGAAGTGTGTCAACAAGTTGAAAGTCAGAAGAAAGTGATAGCACAGCTGGAGAATGAGAAGGCAGAACATTTAGAAACCATCTCTAAGTTAAAAACTGAAGTAGTATTCTTGAATTCTAAACTGGATGAGATGACAAAGTATGTCAGAAAGCTAAACAATGGAACTGACACCTTAGACAAAATTCTCCAGACTAGACAAATGGCAGGAGACAAGTCTGGCATTGGGTTCAATGAATCTAAACCTGAGTGCAGCCACACTAGTAGCAAACCTAAACCCAAGTGCAGTCACACTGGTAGTAAACCAGAGATGTCACATCATATGTCAAAATATCATAAAGGAAGACAGCAGAAAGGGAAACATCAAAGATGGAGATGTCATTACTGTGGAAAATTTGGCCACATAAAACCATTCTGCTATAAGTTGTATGGTTATCCTAGTCCTTCTCATCATCAACCTAGACCTAAACATCACATACCTGTCAACAGAAAATAATGGGTTCCTAGGACTGATGTTACAAGCCTGATAGCTCACACTTCCTTCCGAGTTTCAGCCAAAGAAGACTGGTATTTTGATAGTGGGTATTCCAGACACATGACTGGACACAAAAACCTGCTAACTGGCCTTCATCCTCATGCCACTAGCTATGTAACCTTTGGTGATGGAGCAAAGGGTGAAATCAAGGGAATTGGTAAACTTAACTGCCCTGGAGTTCCTAATCTTGACAATGTCCTACTTGTTAAGGGACTGACTGCAAACCTAATAAGCATCAGTCAACTATGTGACCAAGGTTTAACTGTAAACTTCACAAAAACTGAATGTCTGATTACTAATAAAGAAAATGAAGTGATCATGGAAGGAGTTAGGTCTAAGGACAACTGCTATATGTGGAGTTCTCAAGAAACTGGTTATTCTTCAATGTGTACTCTAGCCAAAGAAGAAGAAGTGAAGATATGACATCAAAGATTGGGCCATCTGCATCTTAAAGGAATGAAGAGGATTATATCTGTTGAAGCAGTTAGAGGAATTCCCAACTTGAAGATTGATGAAGGAAGAGTTTGTGGGGAATGTCAGATTGGAAAACAGACAAGGATGTCACACCAGAAGCTCAGACATGACACCACTTCCAAAGTGTTGGAACTCCTCCATATGGATTTGATGGGACCCATGCAGGTGGAGAGTCTTGGTGGGAAGAAGTATGCTTATGTAGTGGTAGATGACTTCTCCAGATACACCTGGGTCAATTTTATAAGAGAAAAATCTGATGTATTTGAAATCCTCAAAGATTTTTGTCTAAGACTTCAAATAGAAAAAGAAAGTCAAGTTATCAAAATCAGAAGTGATCATGGGAAGGAATTTGAGAACAACAAATTTGCTGAATTCTGTGCATCAGAAGGAATTAGTCATGAGTTCTCATCTCCCATTACTCCCCAGCAAAATGGTGTGGTAGAAACGAAAAATAGAACTCTTCAAGAATCAGCCAGAGCTATGATTCATGCCAAGAAATTGCCCTACCACTTCTGGGCTGAAGCTATGAACACAACCTGTTATGTTCACAACAGAGTAACCTTGAAGAAAGGGACTCCTACTACCTTATATGAAGTCTGGAAAGGGAGAAGACCTACAGTCAAATACTTCTATGTGTTTGGTAGTAAATGTTATATCTTGACTGATCTTGAACAAAGAAGGAAGATGGATCCCAAAAGTGATGAAGGAATATTTCTGGGCTACTCAACAAACAGCAGAGCATATAGAGTCTTTAATTCCAAAACAAAAGTAATGATGGAATCTATCAATGTTGTGGTTGATGATCAACAGACTGATGTCACAGACGATGTTGAGACATCTCTAAATGATGCCCCAGCTGATTCATCAGACAAAAATAATGAGAGTGAACCTCCTCAAGCTGAACTTGAAGCTGACAAAATCAACAAGGGACCCTCCATCAGAGTTCAGAAGGATCATCCCAAAGATCTCATTATAGGAGACCCAAATAAAGGGGTCACAACTAGATCAAGGGAAGTGATCTCACATGGCTGTTTTATGCCCAAGATTTAGCCTAGGAATGTCAAGGAAGCCTTGACTGATGAGTTCTGGATCATGCCATGCAGGAGGAGTTAGGCCAATTCAAGAGGAATGAAGTATGGGAACTGGTTTCAAGACCTGAAGGAATAAATGTCATAGGAACAAAATGGGTGTATAAGAATAAATCTGATGAACAAGGGGTGGTTACTAAAAATAAAGCAAGATTAGTAGCACAAGGATATACTCAAGTTGAAGGAGTTGACTTTGATGAAACATTTGCCCCTGTAGCTCGCCTGGAGTCCATTAGACTATTGCTTGGAGTGGCATGTATTCTGAAGTTCAAACTGTTCCAAATGGATGTAAAAAGTGCCTTCTTGAATGGATACTTAAATGAGGAAGTATATGTTGAACAACCTAAAGGATTCACAGATCCAAATCTTCCAAAGCATGTGTACAAGCTGATGAAAGCCCTCTATGGTTTGAAACAAGCTCATAGGGCTTGGTATGAGAGACTCACAGTGTTCCTCACTAACAATGGATACAGGAAGGGAGGTATTGACAAGACCCTATTTGTTAAGAATGAAGGAGGAAAACTCATGGTGGCTCAAATATATGTAGATGATATTGTGTTTGGTGGGATGTCAGATCAGATGGTCAAACATTTTGTTAAACAAATGCAGTCTGAGTTTGAAATGAGCCTTGTTGGAGAGCTGACCTATTTTCTTGGGCTACAAGTCAAGCAGATGGAAGATTCTATCTTTCTATCTCAAAGCAAATATGTCAAAAACATTGTTAAGAAGTTTGGCATGGAGAATGCAAGTCATAAAAGGACACCTACTCCTACACGTCTGAAAGTCTCCAAAGATGAAAATGGTGTTAGTGTAGATCAAAGTCTCTACAGAAGCATGATAGGAAGTCTGCTATATCTCACAGCAAGTAGACCTGATATTGCATTTGCTGTAGGTGTTTGTGCTAGATATCAAGTTGAACCAAAAGTCAGTCACATAAACCAAGTGAAGAGGATACTGAAATATGTCAATGGCACCAGTGACTATGGGATGTTGTATACTCATGGTTCTGGATCTATGCTGACTGGATACTGTGATGCTAACTGGGCTGGAAGTGCTGATGATAGGAAAAGCACACCAAGAGGATGTTTCTTCTTGGGGAACAACTTAATATCATGGTTTAGCAAGAAACAAAATTGTGTGTCCCTATCCACTGCTGAAGCTGAATACATAGCAGCTAGGAGTAGTTGTTCTCAACTGGTTTGGATGAAACAAATGTTGACTGAATACAATGTCACACAAGATGTCATGACATTGTACTGTGACAACCCGAGTGCTATAAATATTTCTAAGAATCCTATTCAGCACAGCAGGATAAAGCACATTGATATTCGTCATCACTTTATTAGAGAACTAGTGGAAGAGAAAATCATAGCCCTGGAGCATGTTACTACTGAAATGCAATTAGCTGACATATTTACAAAGGCTTTGGATGCTAATCAATTTGAATGTTTAAGAGGGAAATTAGGGATTTGTATCCATGAGAATTTATAGCAATTAATTTGGAGTGGAAAAGGTAATAAAAATATTGTCTGCCCACTTAAAAGAAAGTGCCCCATTTATGGTAAATCATTACCTAGTATTGGAACTACCATCTATAGCATTTTCACACACAACCTCAGCTCAACCACTTCCATCTTCATCAAACTGTATCGACCATCTCTGCTAGGGCAACAAAAATTCTTTCACAAGCTCAACAATATGTCACAACATCCTTCATCTTCTGGTTCTAAACCTGCGCACAAAGCAAGAACACCCTCCATGGATTTTCTTCACGAAGACATTTTGGAAGTTATTCCCCTATCAGTCATCCCAGGCAACGCCCCTGGTCCATCTTCCACTGCAGGAAATACTCAAGGTAACAGTTCTGATAACCCTCCCTCTAAGGATGACATGCATTATACTGATCGTGTCATTAGGAACCTGGTCACGAGGATCCTAAATGAAGGACACTCAGTCAAGGGAGTTTCGACTCCTCTATCTAGAAGGGACCCCTCACCTGAGGTGGAACCTCATAATGAGAAATATGATGAGTCATCTAGGTCAGAGAAAGATATAGCGGCTGAGGGACTGTGTTCTTTAGGGCAAACCGTGCCTTGTAAGAAACCTATAGATGCTTCTCAGTCTAAGAAACATGACTCTGTTGAGAAGGTGATTGATTTGGAAGAAGAGAGCTCAGATGATGAAGATGATAGCTTGCTTCATCACTTGGAGCCAAGGGTTGCTAAGAGAATGAAGACCAGGAAGGGCAGGTCTATGGCTGAGATGATGACAGCCATAACTAGTAAGAAGGCTACTGCTGTAAGTCCTTCAAAGTCATGGAGTAAAGTGGAGGTAAAGAAGAGAAAGGTAAGAGAAAGTTCTGATTCAGAGGATGATGTTGAAGACGATGTCCCAGACATATCTCCTATCAAAAGGTCTACTGTTAGAAAATCTCTTGCTAAGGTTGTTGCTGTGCATTTGGATAACATTTCCTTCCATCTGGAAGATGGTGCAGCCAAGTGGAAATTTGTAATACAGAGGAGAGTAGCTGTTGAAAGGGAACTGGAAAAGGATGTTGTGGAAGTTAAGGAGGTTATGGATTTGATCAAGTCTGCTGGTTTAATGAAAACAGTTAGTGGGTTACCCCAATGTTTTGAAGGACTTGTTAAGGAGCTTGTGGTGAACATCCCTGAGGATAATGCTGACAAGAACAACAAAGAGTTTTGTAAGGTGTTTGTTAGAGGAAGGTGTGTAAGGTTCTCTCCTACTGTGATCAATAAGTTCCTAGGAAGAGGAACAGAAGGTGTTGTTGAATTAGAGGCCACAGACAATGAGGTCTGTAGGAAAATCACTGTTGGACAGGTCAAGGAGTGGCCAAGCAAAAAGCATCTCTCTGCTGGAAAATTAACTGTAAAATATGCTATCTTGCATAAGATAGGGTCAGCCAACTGGGTACCAACAAACCACATCTCAACAATCTCTAATGCTCTTGGAAGGATCATATTTGCTATTGGAACCAAGCTTAACTTTGATTATGGAAGGTTCATGTTTGAACAAATTGTCAAACATGCTTTCACAAATGCAGTGAAGCTGCCAATTGCTTTTCCCTCAATAATTTGTGGGATAATCCTAAGCCAGCAACCTAGTATTTTGAGCACAAGTGATATCCCTAGTAGAAGAAAACCTCCATTTTCAGTTCATTACAAGTTATTTGAAGGCAATCATGTCAATGACATTGTCATGAAATCTGCTATGAAGAAGCCTGCCTCTCAAGGTGACCTGATTGCTGAACTGAAAGAGACCTGTAAGGAATCGGAGGCTGGGATTAGGGTGGCTAAAGCTAGGAAAGAAGCTCTGGAAGTTCTGATTAATAGCTTGGAGCAAGGAGATATGGATAATGTTGGTGAAGCCAAGGAAACAGGTGCCCACACCTCAAGTGAGAGGTCTGGATCTCAAGATAAATCTAGTGGCAGTTCTGGATCTGAAGGTGATGAAGATGCTACCTTCTCTGACTGAGTTGTGGTGAAGATGGTCCCCCTGTTATGATGATGTGATGTTTGTTGTTTGATGTTTGATGTTTTTTTTGCAGTCTTGTTTTGATGCCATGATGTAATTTTTTGGTTCTTTGTGATTTCTCTGGATTTCTTTTTATCTTAGCTGATATAGCTGTGTATAATTATGGTTCTGAAACTCCTAACAATATTCTTTAACATTTTATATGTTATAACATTCTATGTGACATTCTCTGTTGGGCTAATAGACATTTATTTTGTCTCATTGGTCTCTTTGGTTTATTTTTACTAAAAAGGGGGAGAAGTTAATATGTGGAGAGCTGCAGTTAATGTATGGAGAGCTGCAGTTAATATGTGTTGAAGTAGCTAGGCTATAAATAGATGTTTGTGCTGATGTTGAATAGAATGATATTCTGTGCTGTACAGGTGATGTTGAAGGAGATGTCAGATGGGGTGATGGATTGTTGAAGGAGATGTTTGTGTTGAACAAACTTAGGGGGAGAAGAAGCACTTATGTATTTATTGTGTGTTTAATACTAGTTGCTATAATAGCTAGTAAATGTGTGGTTTATTACTTCTGCTGCTGCTTAACTGCTGATATGGTTTTTTTCTTGTGAATAAATGGATTGATATATGTTTTAGCCAAAATTTGCCTAAGGGGGAGTTTGTTGGTTCTATGTGTCGGCAACAATTTTGGTAAAACCTAGAGTGTTCACAAGTTGTCACATGTGTTGTCTTGACATAAGATATCATGTACCTGCAGGATGTTTAAAATGTAATTATGCAGGATTTTACTGAGATGTCAGACCCGATGTCATGACATCTGTATACAGAACATTCAGTCTGAATTTTATGTATTATGTGATTGCGTTTTTAATGCAAATTTGTGTATGATTGAGATGATTGAACATGCTATCAATCAGTAATTACAACTAGATTGACTTATTTTCCAAAGAGATATAATCAACTATCATGAGAAGATATGAATAGAAAATAGTTTTAGGGTTTTATGATGTCCAAGCCCAGCCAAATGCTTCTATAAAAAGGACATGGAAAACCTGATTTTATACACAAGAAATAACAAACGAAATATTGAGAGAGAATAAGAGATTTAGTCTTGTGTGGTCGTGTGAATTGTAAGCCATTCAATTCATCCATAGATGATTGAATTTGTCTGATTTTTGAGTTGTAATTTGTCACTCTAAGCTTTTAAGAATGAGTGTGTGTTTACTTGATTGAAGCTTTCAAGCAAGATCAAGTATGTGTCTTTGAAGAGTGTATTCTTTTCATTGTAATTCTTGTTTTATATCACTACTGTGATTGAGGGGGAGTGAGTAGGATCTCATATCTAAGAGTTCTTAGGTAGAAGTCACATGGATAGAGATTAGGTGAAAAGACTGTAACTTGAAGTTGTTTACTGAGAGTCTTTGAACTGATTCTATTTAGTGGATTTCCTTCCTGGCTTGGTAGCCCCCAGACGTAGGTGAGTTTGCACCGAACTGGGTTAACAATTGCTTGTGTCTCTTACATTACTGTTCTTTATCTTTTATCCTATTTGTATTGTTCAGATATTAGTGTCGTGACATTACCTTCGACATCTCATATCTGATACCAGAATTTCAGTTCGTACTTTTCCCTTTTCCTTTGGAAACAATAAAAGCGCAGTGGTGACTCTGGTTTTATTGACGATAAGCTTATCCATAACTTAATGGTCATGAATTTACCACTAAAGAAATTAAGTGGCGACTCTGTTAGGGAGTAGTCCTCAGTGGGTTTAGCCTACTTTTTTATGTGTATATGTTTGTATATTTGATGGTTGTATATTTGTTTGTGTGATATAATATGTCTGTTGTGCTTGGTGATCTATGAGTGGTGAGATAAGTTTTAACCCGAACTTGAGTGCAATTAAGATAGGAAGATGGTATAGTCATGTTCAACTTGTGTGGAGTAGTCCTTAACAAGTTGGCTTGAGACCCATATACTCAGTGAAGACCCTTTTGGAGTTACTAATGTCACACGAGTTATTTGTGGTTAGGCATTACTTCCTCTGATTTGGGTTCCGAGAAGCTGAGGATCGTAGAACATTTAACCCAACTTGGCCTATTTAGGACGTAGTGCGGAGGTTATTCAGGTGTAGACCTGATAACAGTTGTTACGCGATACTACACTCAGACGAGTCTCTCTTGAGAATATTATGGGTTGATAAGTCAGTCATCCTAACTTGTAATATTCGATAGATGGGATTAAGACTCTGGGAACTTTTTTTAGAACATGATCTACAGGTTTTTATCCTTAGTACACTCCTTTGGGATGGTTCCTAACCTGACTCCATGCTCGTGACTGACAACAAACCCTTTGATTCTCGGTTGATCCGATCAAGTCTTGTCAATATCAATGGAACTTGGGTGTTGATAACGTGAAAACCATAATCCACCAAAAATGGATGATTGATCTTAATGACGACTTGATCCATCCATTGACCTTTGTTTGTGTTTTCCTTATGTGTGATCCCTTGTTTGTGATTGTTGCATTCATGCATACATGCGCATCATAACATTCATCACAAAAAAGTAAATTTCAAGGAACCGAGGTCTTATTTGCAAATATTTTCAGAGCATGGATAATGGAAGAAGAAATACTAAGAAGTATGGTTTCAGATGTTCTGATTTGAAAGAGCTAAGGAAGTTATCATCCTTTGTATTAGGTCCCTTGGATTTCAAGCAACGCCATGGGAAGCTTTTGTTTGTGTTATCTGCTGATGTGGTTGAAGGACTTCTGAGTGTTTTTGGTTCAGTTTTATGACCCTCTCTACCGATAATTCACTTTTCCTGATTATCAGCTTGTACCTACGTTAGAGAAGTATGCTCATCTCTTGGGTATGCCCATATCTTACAAGGTACCTTTTAGTGGGTTGGAAGAGATTCCCATATCTCATGTCATAGCTAAGGCTCTTCATCTGAAGAAATCTGAGATTGACACTCATTTGGTGAAAAAATAAGGTATTCTTTGGTTAACTTTTGAGTTCCTCATTGGAAAAGCTACTGTCTTTGCTCAAGCCGGTAGTATGGATGCTTTTGAAGCCATCTTGGTATTGCTCATCTATGGTCTAGCTTTGTTCTCTAACATTGACGGTCTTGTTGATGTCAACGCCATTAGAATTTTCTTGATTGGGAACCTTGTTCCTACTCTGTTGGGTGACATGTATTTCTCTTTGCATTTGATAAATTCTAAAGGTGGAGGCTCTATTGTATGTTGTGTTCCTCTTCTGTACAAGTGGTTTATTTCACACTTGCAATGTCTGGGGTGGTCTCAGAGACTTATGTCTCTCACTAATGATGATGTTGTTTGGTATGACTCTGCATTGAGTAGTGTGGATATTATTTACAGTTGTGGAGAACTCTCTAATGTGCCTCTGATTGGTACATAAGGTGGAATCGACTATAACCCTGCTTTGGCTCGTCGTCAACTTGGGTTCCCTTTGAGAGACAACCCTAATAACACTCAGTTAGAAGGTCTTTTCTATCAAGAGGGTAAAGATCCCCAACATTTGAAGTAGAGGATGATACATGTTTGGCATAAGGTGCATAGGAAAAGAAGACCCGAGCTTGGTCCGCGCAACTGTGTAGATTTAGAAGCTTACACTATTTGGGTGAAGAAGAGAGATTTGGAGATAAAGAGGCCATACGCCTGTGAAAGACCTATGTCTTTGGTTGTGGCTGAGCCATCAACTCTCCTTAACCAAGATATAGAGGAGTTGGAAGATGCACTCACCAAGATGAAGCAAGAGAAAGATATGTGGGAAGAGCGGTTCCATGCTTTGAGCAGAAAGCATGAAGAGTTACAACTGGAGTCAAAAGACAAAGATGCACTTATCGAGATTCTTGAAGACCGAGCAGTGAAGAGACAAAGAGAGTCAGAGGGTCTACCTTCCTCTAGTATGCTTCAATCTTCCGGTGCTTGGAAGAAGATTGTTGATCAGTTCGTCCTTGAGAAGGCTCAGATGAAGACATCCTTTGAGTCCGAGATTCAAAGCATCCGAAGGAAGTACGCGCCCGCAACCAGATCATCTGACACCGTTGTTAAGGGATCCTTAGGATGATTAGTTTCCTTTTCTCTTGTATTTGTACTTTGGTGTCTGAAATTGTACTCAGTGTAATCCTTCCAAATTTTATGAATAAAAAGAGATTTTATGGTTAATCAATTGTTATTATTATTATGTATTTGCAAATAGCACTTCTTGTGTTCCTTGAAATTGAAAAGAATAAAAAACATTGCATTTCATGCATCATTTGCATAGCAGGTTTTCTTTCGCCAGATGTCTTATCGGTTATTCTTCAGTGCTTCAGCCAAGCTGACTTACCGATACAACACTTGCACTAATCAACCGAGGATAATGGAGCATCTAGAACAAGAGAACAGAGAGCTGAAGGATGAAATTTCCAGGTTAACAATGCTAATGGAATCCGTCATTTCTGCACAGAACCAATCTTTACCAACTCCTGCAACTCCTCCCCAGAGGACTGTCATTTTTTAGGTTGCTACCTCAATTGTTCCTATTGCTGCCAGTCAATCCGGTCCTTCTATGTCTGCTGGATTCCCTTGGAGATGCCATCCAACTTTATGCCTGAAGGGTATGCACCCACTTTTGTCTCTCTCCTAGCATCTAGCCCGGTCATGTCAGTACCACCACCTGTTGTGCACACTCTGCCTCATGTTAAGGACACCATCTACCACTCTGAGCCATCTGAGGGTCCAGACGTGTATGAGAAAATGGAATAAATGAATGATCAGTTCCTCGAGCTGCGCAAAGAGTTGAAGACTTTAAGAGGAAAGGATTTTTTGGGGAAGAGTGTTGTTGATCTCTTCCTGGTCCCCAATGTCAAGATCCCAATGAATTTCAAGGTCCCCGACTTTGAAAAATATAAAGGGAACACTTGTTCGCTAAGCCACCTTGTGATGTAGGCCAAAAAGATGTCTACTCAAACTGATAATGATCAGTTGTTCATTCACTATTTCCAAGACAGTTTAACTGGTGCCGCTTTGAGATGGCATATGGGTTTAGACAGTGTAAGTGTCCGTATGTTCAACGACTTAGGCGAGGCCTTTGTCAGGTGGTACAAGTACAACGTGAATATGGCGCGCGATAGAGACCAGATGAGGTCTATGTCTCAGGAGGATAATGAGACATTTAAAGAGTATGCTCAGAGATCGAGGGAGTTGGCTGCCCAGATTAGTCCACCATTGGAAGAGAAAGAGATGACGATGATCTTCTTGAAGACATTGATTTGTTTTATTGCGAACGTATGATTGTGAGTGCCCCCAATGACTTTACCAAAATGATAAATATGGGGATGAGGCTAGAAGAAGGAGTCCGTGAAGGACGTCTATCTAAAGAAGAAGCATCATCTAGCAAGAAGTATGGTGGGAGTTTCTCCAAGAGGAAGGAGGGGGAAACTAATTCAGTGTCTGTAGGGAGGCAGATGAGGCCTCATGTCATAAAGAGTTCTCAACCTCAACAACATCAATATCAAGCTTCATCAGTGATTCCTATATTTTCAAACAATGTTAACCGCAACAAAGAACCAATTATAATAATAACAATAATAATCAACAAAGCTTTGAGAGGAAGAAGGTCTCATTTGACCGTATTCCTATGTCGTATGCATAATTGTACCCGTCCTTGGTTCTCAAGAACCTCATTCAACCCAAAAATCCTCCGTAGATTCCTGAGCCACTTCCATGGTGGTTCAAACCTGAACTTCACTGTGCTTTTCACCAGGGAGCCCATGGACACGACATAGAGAATTGCTATCTGTTGAAGTATGAAGCACAAAAGCTTGTGAACAGTGGGATGGTGTCCTTTGAGGATAGAGCGCCTAATGTGAAAGCCAATCCTTTGTCTGCTCATGGTAATGCTTCAGTCAATATGGTAGATGGTTGTCCTGGTAAGTTCAAGGTTTATGATGTTCTCCATATCAGACAATCTTTGGTGGCAATTCATAAAGGCGTCTGCTTGGTTAGTGAATGTGACCATGACCATGATGGTTATGTGATTTGCAGTGTGAACCCTCGTGGATGTGTCATTGATAAGAGGGATATTAAAAGGTTGATGGACTAAGGACTTATTAAGATTTGCGAGTCAATATATATAGATGATGTAAATGTGATCATGCCAGTATTCAAAACCCCTGAGCGGGTAGTTATCCAGTTTGATAGCAGCAACAACAACAATGTCAATAGATCAGTATCGCCGTTGGTTATACGGTTAGCGGGCCCTGTCCCATATGCATCCGATAAAGTTGTACCTTATCAATACAACACCATAATGATTGAAAATGGTCGAGAGGTTCCTCTACCAGTTGCAGACTCCATGGTGAATATTGTTGATATCGCAAAGGTGACCCGTAGTGGTCGTGTGTTTGGTCTGGTTTTTTTGAGAGAAGTAGAAGATGATGCAGCAAGTAAGAAGGCAGAGATTCCAGTAGCAAATCCAGTTAGTACTTCAGTGTGTCAGTATGGTGAATCCAGTAAACTGAAGGCTAACGATGATGATGAAGTTTTGAAGTTAATCAAAAGAAGCTAGTTCAATGTTGTTGAGCAGCTGCTCCAAACTCCGTCAAAGATCTTTGTGCTGTCACTATTGATGAATTCTGAGGCACATAGGGAGGTGTTACAGAAAGTGCTTGAGCAGGCTTATATTGAGCATGATGTGACTGTGAAATAGTTTGACCACATTGTTGCCAATATTACTTCTTGCAATAATTTGAGTTTTTATGATGAAGAGCTTCCTGAGGAAGGTCGAAATCACAATTTGGCGTTGCATATTTCGATGAATTGCAAGGAGGATGCTATATCCAATATGTTGGTTGACACTGGGTCATCTTTGAATATGCTTCCGAAGTCAACTTTGTCAAGGATTTCTTATCAAGGCTCCCCAATGAGGTACAATGGCGTGATTGTCAAAGCGTTCAACGGATCTCGAAAAACTATCATTGGTGAAGTGGACCTTCTAGTTAAGATAGGTCTGAGTGATTTCCAGATTACTTTCCAAGTAATGGATATCCACCCGGACTACAGCTGTCTATTGGGAAGGCCATGGATTCATGAAGTAAGAGCTATAACGTCTACTTTACACCAGAAGTTGAAATTCGTGAAGAACGGCAAGCTTGTCGTTGTTGGTGGAGAGAAGGAATTGTTGGTGAGCCATCTGTCATCTTTTACATATGTTGAAGCTGAGGAGGAAGTTGGAACACCGTTCCAAGCCTTGTCTATTGCTAAGGAGAAGAAAAATGGGGCACCTATGTCTTTTTTAAAAGATGCACAAAAGGCTATTGAGGTTGGCAGCATTGATCAGTGGGGTCGTATGATAGAGATTGCTGAGAACAAGAATAAGGCTGGATTGGGATTTCAACTAGGGCCGTTCAATGTCAAAGCTGAAGTTATGCAACCAAGCTTCCGCAGTGGAGGGTTCATTCATGGGAATGATCAACACTCAGCTGCTGTAATCAAAGACGGTGATGATGAAGACGAAGCTTGCGCCAAATTTGTGAGGCATGGCCAAATTTGCAACAATTGGGTTGCTGTTAATGTTCCTACTGTTATTCATCGCTCTAAGTAATTTGTTTTTCATTTTTAAAGAAAAATCCTTCTCCTATGCCTAAGGGATAAGTGAACATTGTCGGGCATTTCTATTATTATCATCTATAAAAGACAATTTTATTCATCCACATCTATGATGTTTTATTTTTACTTTTTGCTTTTCTGAAAATGGTAATCACAAAAAACATAAATAAATAATAATCTACAATCTGCAAAATATTTGGTCACAATTCACTTCTCTAAAATCAAAATATCAAATCATTATGCAGGTTGGTTCTCAAACCCATTGAATACAATGATCCTACTCCCTCTCCAAACTTTGATTTCCCTGTGTTTGAAGCTGAGGAAGAGACTGATGATAGATAAGTATCTGATGAATTATCTCGTTTACTTGAGCACGAGGAAAAAGCCATTCATCCGTTTGAAGAGCAGATTGAATTAGTCAACTTGGGTTCTAAGGATGATATGAAGGAAGTCAAGATTAGGTCCCAACTGTGTCCAAAAGCTAAGAAGGGATTGATTGATTTTCTTAGAGAGTATTCTGATGTGTTTCCTTGGTCCTATCAAGACATGCATGGGTTGGATTCTGAGAATGTGGAGCATAGATTATCGTTGAAGCTAGAATGCCCGCCGATCAAGCAGAAGTTAAGAAGAACTCATCCTGACATGGCAGTTAAGATCAAAGAAGAAGTGCAGAAGCAGATTGATGATGGTTTCCTTGTTACCGCAGAGTATCTGCAGTGGGTGGCCAATATTGTTCCTGTTCCTAAGAAGGATGGAAAAGTCTGCATGTGTGTCAATTATAGATATTTGAACAAAGCTAGTCCAAAGATTATTTTCCTCTACCACACATTGATATGTTGGTAGACAATACAACTAAATTCAATGTCTTTTTGTTTATGGATGGATTTTTCGGTTATAATCATATCAAGATGGCACCTGAAGATATGGAGAAGACCACATTCATTACACCCTGGGGAACATTCTACTATAGAGTGATGCCTTTCGATTTAAAGAATGCTGGTGCAACATGCCAAAGAGCTATGACCACTCTTTTTCATGATATGATGCATAAAGAGATTGAAGTCTATGTTGATGATATGATTGCCAAATCAAGTGATGAAGAAAAACATGTTGAGCATTTATTGAAGTTATTTCAGTGTTTGAGGAAGTACAAAATCCGCTTGAATCCCAATAAGTATACTTTTGGTGTTCGTTCTGGTAAGTTGTTGGGCTTTATTGTCAGTGAGAAGGGTATTGAACTTGATCCTGTCAAGGTCAAAGCAATACAAGAGATGCCTGCGCCCAAAACTGAGAGGCAAGTCAGAGGTTTTCTCGGCCGCTTGATTTATATTTCAAGATTTATATCACATATGACTGCCACATGTGCGCCTATATTCAAACTTCTTCGGAAAGATCAGTCTTGTGATTGGACCGAAGATTGCCAAAAAGTTTTTGATAGTATCAAAGTGTATCTGCTTGAGCCTCTGATTCTGTCTCCGCCTGTTGAAGGAAGACCCTTGATCATGTATTTGACTGTGCTTGATGAGAGTATGGGATGTGTTCTTGGTCAGCAAGATGAATCTGGAAAGAAAGAGTATGCAATTTACTACCTCAGTAAGAAGTTCACCGATTGTGAGACTCAGTATTCTATGCTTGAAAAGACTTGTTGTGCATTGGCTTGGGATGCTAAGCGTATGCGCCAGTATATGTTGAATCATACTACTTGGTTGATATCCAAAATGGATCCAATCAAATACATTTTCGAGAAGCCTGCTTTAACTGGGAGAATTGCCCATTGGCAGAAGTTGTTATCCGAGTATGATATTGAATATTGATCTCAAAAAGCAATTAAAGGTAGTGTCTTGGCTGACCATTTGGCTCACCAACCTATTGAAGATTATCAGTCAGTGCAGTATAATTTTCCTGACGAAGAGATTTTGTACTTGAAAATGAAAGATTGTGATGAACCGTTACTTGAAGAAGTGACAAAACTTGGTTCCCGTTGGGGCATGGTATTTGATGGAGTTGTTAATGCATATGGTAATGGCATTGGGGTAGTGATTATTACTCCTCAAGGAACTCATTTTCCATTTACAGCTAGATTAACCTTCAAGTGTACAAACAACATGGCTGAGTATGAAGCTTGCATTATGGGGCTTGAAGAGGCCATTGATCTCAGAATCAAGTATCTTGATGTCTATGAAGATTCAGCTTTGGTTGTGAATCATATCAAAGGTGAATGGGAGACGAATCAACCCGGTTTGATACCAAATAGAGACTATGCGAGGACAATTTCAACTTTCTTTACAAAGGTTGAGTTCCATCATATCCCTCAAGATGAAAACCGGATGGCAGATGCTCTTGCAAAGTTGGCTTCAATTATCTTGGTGAAATTTTGGAATGAAGTTCCCAATTTGACTGTGATGCATCTTGATAGGCCATCTCATGTGTTTGTTGTTGAAGAAGCTAAAGATGAGAACCCGTGGTATTTTGATATTAAATGTTTCCTCCAAAGTCATAGTTACCCGCCTGAGGCATCTTTGAAAGATAAGAAGACTTTGAGGAGATTAGCTGGCAACTTCTACCTAAACGGTGATGTATTTTACAAGAGAAACTTCGATATGGTTCTGCTCAGATGCGTGGATAGATACGAAGCAGACTTATTGATGACTGAAGTCCATGAAGGTTCCTTTGGTACTCACTCCAATGGACATGCTATGGCAAAGAAAATGTTGAGAGCAGGTTACTATTGACTGACAATGGAATCTGACTGTTGCAAGTTTGTGAAGAAATTCCACAAGTGTCAAATTTATGCTGACAAAATTCATGTCCCTCCGACACTGTTGAACGTCATTTCCTCTCCATGGCCCTTCTTCATGTGGGGAATTGATATGATTGGCATGATCGAGCCCAAAGTGTCAAACGGACATCGTTTTATTCTGGTGGCTATTGACTACTTCACAAAGTGGGTTGAAGCGACATCGTATGCAAATGTGACCAAGCAAGTTGTTGTAAGGTTTATCAAGAATCAGGTTATATGTCGTTATGGTGTGCCAAGTAAGATCATCACTGATAATGGATCGAACTTAAACAATAATATGGTGGAAGCTCTTTGCAAAGACTTCAAGATTGCACATCATAATTCTTCTCACTACAAACCCAAGATGAATGGGGCTGCTGAAGCTGTGAATAAGGACATCAAGAAGATCATTCAGAAAATGGTTGTGACATATAAAGATTGGCATGAGATGCTCCCATTTGCTTTGCATGGGTACCGTACATTCATCCGCAATTCAATAGAGACAACCCCTTTCTCTCTCGTTTATGGCATGTAAGTTGTGCTCCCAATAGAGGTTGAGATCCCATCATTGCGCGTCTTGATGGAAGCCAAGTTGAATGAAGCTGAATGGTGCCACACCAGATATGATCAGTTGAATTTGATTGAAGAGAAAAAATAGACTACCATGTGCCATGGTGTTGAAATGTATATTTCGTGTCGGGTTTTTGTTATCGTATCCACAGAGATTGTAAGATATCGCCGCCGTTCGATGGTTGTTTTAATCTTAACTTAATGTAACAATAGGGTTTTGATTTTAATCGAGTTATCTTGCATAAAAAGTAATTAATTGCGGTAAAAGTTATGTTTTGATTAATATGAGAAATATTGTCAAAGTTAGGTTTCAATGATCACTTTGCATGTATTTGCTCGGTCAACAATCTTATAAACTCCTTTAGATGATAAATCATTTCACAAAGTCCTCTCAAAATGTTTCTCTCGAACACATATTGTGAGTTTTGCCATTTTGATCCATTGTTTCTCTCGAACACAATCTATCAAAATGACAACTTTTTGGTTCAACCTTATGATGAACAAAATCATTCGTTACTATCTCTAGCTAACAAACAAGTTTGGATGAAAACCTAGGTCAAGAGTCGGTAAACATCTCTCGATCATAAACCAACACAAAGAGTTTTAAATAGAAACAAAGTTTTCATCATATATTTACCATTAAAGAGTTTACATATGAGGATCCTTACATTTACACACAAAGCTAGTAATCACCTACATCTAACCTTGACAAATGGATGACTTAGCTACTCATTTTCATGGTAGCTTGATCGGCAAGTAAGGAAAGAAGGTTGATCAACATCCAAGTCGGATAATCGAAGTTGGATGGGAATCCACCTTCTTTTTGTGGAAGATGGTTGCTAGATGAAGAGAAATGGAAATTAGGGCATAAAAATCCCAAGAACAATGCTGCAAAAATATCTAGAAGAAAGTACAAAAGTGAAAAAAGTTGGTAAAAATGAGGTATGGTGCTCAAAAGTGGCACCTGCTACTTATAGACCTCAGCTGGTCTGTCATGTTCGCTAGGCGAGCAGAATAGCTCGCCTAGCGAGGGTCTAAAATGGGCACAAAAGGCCCCTGCGCCCAGAGAAAACAGGGCCTGCTGAACTGTGATGTTCGCCTAGCGAACATACCTTCGCCTAGCGAAGGACACGCTTCAACCTTCGCCCCTAGCGAGTGAGTGCTGGCTGCGTTTTTTCACCAAAACAGAATGAATTCGCTACCACCTTCGCCTTGAGCTCGCCTAGCGAATTAATTTGCTAATTTACTGGAGCTTTTCGCCTGGAACTCGCCTAGCGAACCAAAGCTTCGCCACAGCCTCGCCTAGCGAGCAGGCAGATGAAATGCTTGTATTCTTTGGTTCCTTTGCCAATTTCTTTGTGTCTTCATTTTCAATTAGTTCATGTCTTTCCTGCACAATAACACACAAATCAAAGGCACCAAGCTTGTTGATCAATGTAATGCATTCCATGTGAAACAAATGTGGTTTTGACAATTTTAGCAAGGAAAAAGAGTGAAAGATGCCCACATATGATAGCTCTAATAAGCACTTTTGGGCATCTAACAACTCTCCCCAACTAGATTCTTGCTTGTCCTCAAGCAAAGTATGCCTCTTGAAGGACAAGAGGATTTGCTTTAAGAAACGGTTTCTCCGAAGTTGGATAAACGGCTCAAACACAAGCGAAATCAGCAAATACAAGTTCCCAACGGTTCGAATAAAATAATACCTAGGAACTAAAACTTAAATAGCAATGCAAAATATTTATCTATCTACAACAATACTATTCTGAATGAATCATCCTATCTCTCCTCTTCGAATAAGGAATGAAGATTTTGCGCGTTTGCAACCGCGGGACTAATCTCACTCTCTAACAAATAATGAAGAAATCAAATAGATTCATACAATGTCTAACAATTAAAAATGGTACTGTGGAAGCATAAAGATCACTAAGGGCTTTTCGGTTGAAGCTTGGTTAGGTTAACAAACAAGGGTCATTTCTAAGGCCATTGAAACGAAAGTGCCGATGCAAAAGAGACATTCACAGTATTATTCACACTACTCGACTTTGTTTCATTTGTTTCTTATTTGAAACCTTCACAACACATATTCCACAACTCAATTTTTATTTTTTTCTTCCAAGCAAGCATTCATTTTCATTCTTTTATTTTTGTTCTTTTCTTTCACATCATATATACAAACAGATGTTTCTTTTCTATATTTTCTATACATATATTTTTCTATGCTTGCTCGGTTTTTCTTTTCTTTTTCAAGAGTTGTGGTACTTACCAATTCTTTTTCGTTCTCCCCAACTTATTTCTTCCACACCCTAAGTGAATGCTCTTAACTTTTTACAGCAAAAGAACAATAATCAAGATTTTCCGGGTTGTAAAAAGAAGATTTTTGAGATCTCGCTTTATTTCAAGCCGAGATTCAACTGTTTAGGCTCAAAGGGGTTAACAAATACTCTCTCTTCTCACAGGTAAGTTGTTTTTGGATGTAGTTGTGCTCGAAAGAAAACAAGTGCCTTGATCATTTCTAATTGCTTCCACAATTTCACAATAATAAAAGACAAATAATGAATCACATGAATCAACAAAACTTATTAGAATCCAGCATTTAAGTGAACAATGGAGGTTTCCTCACAATTTGTGGTTTTAGGTTCTAGATGAAGCATTCATTCAATTATGTTGCAAAAAAACAATATTCAATTTACCAAAAAGAGTAAAGTTCCTAATGCATTCTAAAATTCTAGCCGTCGGTAACCATGTACCTTAGCTTCATTCACTTGTTTATTCTTATCATTGCCATCCAAGCTCGGATGCACCTTCATTGGGTACTTCTTGAGGAGCAACCAATCTAGAAGGGTTTGCCACTCAATCAACCAAAAATTTATTAAACACACAAAATAAAAAACATAAATAAATAATATTAACATAAAATATAATTTTGTTCATGGGGGACAAAACACCCCAATAGTACAACACCATGGTCAAAATACAAAATCCAAAGATACAAATAAAAATAACATAAAAACTGAAAAAATACAAAAACTTAACCCACTAAGGGCTCAGGACTCCTCCTCGCTACCGGCCTCAGAACCGGTAGCCTCATCATCAACATCATCATCATCATCAGCACCATCAGCATCAGCGTCCACCCCCTCACCATAGACTGGCCTGTCCACAGGCCAATTAGCGTTAAGCATAAACTGCTCACGCGCTAACAATGCTCGAGCACCGGAGGGGTCATTACCTTGCAGTTCCAACCTCTGCATACTGTTGTGCATATCAATCATAGCTCGCTGGGATGCTGCCATCCACTCAAAACTGTAGTCACACACCGCTCGTAGGTAGGGATCAAGCCCGGGAGTAGAAGCACTAGGACCATCAGTAGCCCTAGTACTTCCTGAGGCTGCACTGCCACCGGTAGTCTTTGGCCTACAATATTTAGCCACATACCTATCATCGATAGGTGCCGGGATCCTAACCTGCCCACGAGACGGAAGTCTCACCCTAGCCTGAACACATAAGCTCATAATCAAACACGGGAAAGCCAAGGGACAATTAACACGAGCCCCTGACTTAAGCCCGCTCTCAACCACAGTCTTCAGCTCATTGGCGATTATCCTCGCCACATCAATCTCAACATTTGTGAGGATGGAATGGACCAAATGTGCCACTGGGATCGGCACAGTAGAGGTGTGTGATTTGGGCTGGATGTTGGTCAAAACCAAGAGCAGTATCAGCTGAGCCATGGGAGTCATGTCCTCCCGGTGATACCGCATTGGAACCCCAGATGGGTTCGGCTCAACCGATTTCCCAGGTAAAAGGAGGTCGGCGGTAATGGCAGGGACATCTCTGTGAAGCCTGAGGTCGGTGTGGTATTGGTCTCTCTGGTCAGCTCCCAGCTGGAGCGGTTCCCCTAGGACTCGGTTGATAGCATCCCGGTCAAATGGAATTGCACGCCCGGCAACTCTAGAGACCCAAGTAAAGGGCTCGTCGTCGTCGGGCAGTGCGTTAGCATAAAACTCCCGCACTGTCGCAATGTCGTAATGCTCTAAGGGACTTATCAACCTATCCCACTTCTTGGCGTCTATCAACCCGGCGAAAGTTCTGTAAGTGCCCTGTGGGTTGATCAGAAAGCGCTTCTCAGGAAGTATTTTTCGCTTCTCCAGAGCTATGTACCGTGCAGCCTGTTTTGGACCGACAAACTTGTCGGTATCGAATTGAATCGGCACGGTTCTGGAAGTAGATGTTCCCTTTCTTTTCTTACCAGCTCCAGATCTAGACTCCATCTGCAAAATATACAAAGAAACAACACACACCAAACAACAGATTAGTCATCAAAGCAAAGTTTAAAATACTGCCTTGCTCGCTGCTGCTTCGCCTAGCGAAGTGGCAGCGAATGCTCGCCCCAGGTTCGCCTAGCGAGTGCTAGCGAACCTTACGGGTTTTGGGATTTTCTGCATTTTCAAAGATGTTTCCCCCAATACCCGTACTCTAATGGTTCCCACATCAGAACCTAATGATTTCTCATGAAAATTAATCGTTCTATGCTATTGGGGATTGCCTAATTGCATGCAAAACCTAAAGTAACACTAAATCCCCAATTTGAAAACCTAAATCTCTCTAAAATTGCAAACTCCAAAATACCACATGCAACCTCAATGTTCCCCTACCACACTCATCCTATTTGTCATACACATTTGGAAATTAAGAGTTCTAACAAAAAGACAAATGTAGTAGGGCAAACCTTAGTTACACGGATTTGGAAATGTGAAGTGAGATGAGTTCGCAATCGACCGAAACGAGCGAGTGTTGGTGATAAAGATGCAAATGAGAGAGTTTGAGAAGCCTAGCACAAAATCCTCAGCAGAGTCGTTCAGAAATTTTTTTGAAGGTTTGGGCAAAATGGCCCTGCTGAGATTTAAATAGTAAACAGTACTGCAGCGCTCGCTGCTGCCTCGCCTAGCGAGCAGGTAGCGAGCTTGCTCGCTACTGCCTCGCCTAGCGAGCTGCAAGCGAGCATGACAGCAAGTGCAATGGCAAATGCAGCACTTGCAAGTCATCCAGCATGGGTTTAGCACAGTGTACTTAATACAACATAAAACATAAAACAGTAAATACTTACAATGTTGGGGTGCCTCCCAACTAGCGCTTGGTTAACGTCGGCTAAGCTCGACGGTGCGATGCTCACAGAGGAGCATCGAGCGGCTGAGCACAACTCTCGCGATCCACATGACCGCCGAGATACACTTTCAATCGTTGGCCATTCACGGTCCAACTATCTTTCTTATCCATGTCTTCAATGACAATGGCCCCGTACTCTTTTACTTCTTTCACTCGAAATGGCCCGGACCATTTTGATTTCAACTTCCCGGGAAACAACTTCAACCGGGAGTTGAACAATAGGACCAATTGTCCGGGCGCAAATTCTTTGTTACGGATCTTCTTGTCGTGATACTTCTTTGCTTTTTCCTTGTACAACCAACTTGAGTGGTATGCGGCATTGCGCATCTCCTCCAACTCAAGTAGTTGTACTTTCCGTTTTTCACCGGCCGACTCATTTTCAAAATTTAAAAACTTTAGGGCCCACAAGGCCTTGTGCTCCAATTCAACCGGCAAATGGCAAGTTTTACCAAATACCAATTGAAACGGAGTTAGGCCAATTGGAGCTTTAAAGGTCGTACGGTAGGCCCATAATGCTTCGTCCAATTTTTGGGACCACTCTTTTTTAGAATTAGACACGGTTTTTTCTAGGATTCTCTTAATCTCACGATTAGAGACCTCCGCTTGCCCGTTAGCCTGAGGGTGGTATGGAGTTGTCACCCTATGCGACACACCATAATGTTTTAAAATAGTTTCCAAAGGTGCATTACAAAAGTGTGACCCTCCGTCACTTATCAACACTCGGGGGGTTCCAAAACGGGAAAATATGTTTTTCTTTAAAAATTTTATCACCGTTTTGGCATCCGCCCGAGGTGAGGCAATCGCCTCAACCCACTTAGAGACATAATCAACAGCAACAAGCATGTACTCATTCCCATAAGAGGGTGGAAAAGGTCCTACAAAATCTATGCCCCAACAATCGAACACTTCCACTTCTTGGATATTTTGGAGAGGCATCTCATCTCTCTTACCTATCCCACCGCTTCTTTGGCAGCTGTCACAACTTTGCGCATGGATATGTGCGTCTTTGAAAATAGTTGGCCAATAAAATCCCGATTGAAGAATTTTAGTGGCCGTTCTAACCCCATTATAATGTCCGCCATAAGGCGAGTTGTGACAATGCCAAAGGATGCTCTGGGCTTCATCACCAGTTACGCATCTCCTTAACAGGTTATCGCTACCCAACTTAAATAAGTATGGGTCATCCCAAACATAATACTTCGCATCCGAAAGGAACTTCCTCTTTTGGTTCGAAGTTAGGTCGGCAGGCACAAAACCACTAGCCTTGTGGTTTGCAAAGTCTGCAAACCACAGCCTAACTTGAACCTTAAACAATTTTTCATCAGGAAATTCTTCCCGGATTTCCTTTTCAGATGCGGTAACCTCGACATTCACTAAGCGGGATAAATGATCCGCTACCAAGTTTTCCGACCCCTTCTTGTCTTTTATTTCGACATCGAATTCTTGTAATAAGAGGATCCAACGGATGAGCCTTTGCTTCGAATCCGGCTTGGTTAGCAGATATTTAATCGCCGCGTGGTCGGTGTACACAACGACTTTAGACCCTATAAGATAGGACCTAAACTTTTCTAGCGCATACACTATTGCGAGTAGTTCTTTTTCCGTTGTGGCATAATTTATTTGAGCCTCGTTAAGAACCTTACTCGCATAATGTATCGCATGAAAAGTTTTGTCTTTTCTTTGGCCAAGTACCGCTCCAACAGCATAGTCACTCGCGTCACACATTAGTTCAAAATTTTCATTCCAATCGGGAGCGACTATTATTGGAGCGGTAACCAATTTTTCTTTTAAAACCTCAAAAGCTTGCAAACAATCTTCAGTGAAGAGAAATACCTGGTCTTTGGCGAGCAAATTGCTCAAAGGTTTAGCCACCTTTGAGAAGTCCTTGATGAAGCGCCGGTAGAACCCCGCGTGCCCCAAAAAGCTACGGATGCCCTTCACATTCACCGGAGGGGGTAATTTTTCAATTACTTCAACCTTAGCTCTATCCACTTCAAGCCCCCTTTTAGAGACTTTGTGGCCTAGCACAATCCCCTCGGTCACCATGAAGTGACACTTTTCCCAATTTAGCACCAAATTGGTCTTCACACACCTTTCCAACACCGTCTTCAAATTTTCCAAGCATAGACTAAACGTCCCACCAAATACCGAGAAGTCATCCATGAAGACTTCCATTGTTTTCTCTATCAGATCGGCAAAAATGGCTTGGACACATCGTTGGAAGGTCGCCGGTGCATTGCACAGCCCAAAGGGCATTTTTCTGTATGCGAACACTCCAAACGGACACGTGAAAGCCGTCTTCTCATGATCAACCGGGTCAACCGCAATTTGGTTGTACCCGGAGTAGCCGTCCAAAAAACAATAGTATTGTTGGCCCGATAGTCTTTCAAGCATTTGATCCATAAATGGGAGTGGGAAATGGTCCTTACGAGTCGCGGTATTCAACCGTCTATAATCTATACACATTCTCCACCCCGTGGCAACTTTAGTCGGGATCAATTCGTCTTTGTCATTTCGGATTACGGTCATTCCACCCTTCTTCGGAACCACGTGCACGGGACTAACCCACGGACTATCCGAGATCGGGTAAATCATTCCCGCATCCAATAGCTTCACCACTTCCTTTCTTACAACCTCCTTCATCGTAGGATTTAAGCGGCGTTGTGGTTGAGCCACCGGCTTAAAATCTTCCTCCATCAAAATCTTGTGCATACAATAGGATGGACTAATTCCTTTTAGATCGGAAAGAGTCCAACCCATAGCTTCTTGATTGGTTTTTAGCACAATGATTAGACGGGCTTCTTCTTCTTTTGTCAAGAGGTTGCTTATGATGACCGGCTTTGCCTCGGTCTCATCTAGAAACACATATTTCAAAGTCGAAGGTAACTCTTTTAATTCAATTGGCGCTTTCTCGTCAATGACCTCCTTCTTCAAGTTTTCTTCCTCTACTTCCCACGGTTGTAGGTCTTCCAAACTATCAAGTTCCTTTAAGCATTCCTCAAGAGCTAGCTCCTCTTCAACAGTGAAAACCTCCAATGAGTCGTCAAGAGCTAACTCCATAGGAGATATCTCATGAATATGCTTTGAAACCTCTATAATAGCGTCTTCGATCACATCGATGCGAAAGCTATCATTTCTATCCTTGGAATGCTTCATCGCCTCGAATAGATCAAATGTGACTTCCTCATTTTGAACCCGCACCTTCATTAAACCGTCATCGACATCTATCATCATTCTTGCGGTCTTCATGAATGGTCGGCCCAATATGAGCGGAGCATCATCATCTTCCTCCATATCAATTACAATAAAATCCACCGGGAAAAAGAATTTGTCGACCTTCACCAACACATCTTGGGCTACGCCATGAGGATGGGTCGTCGACTTATCCGCCAATTGCAATGTCATTCGGATGGACTTAATCTCGATGTTGCCAAGCCTCTTGATAATTGACAAAGGTATAAGATTAATGCTCGACCCCAAGTCAATAAGTCCCTTTCCGACATACACATCACCAATTTTAACCGGTAATGTAACTCTTCCCGGATCAACCTCTTTCTTAGGAAGCGTCCTTTGAATAATGGCACTATAGCTCGCATCAAGGACGATGGTCTCCGGTTCCGTATACCTCCGCTTTTTGGTTAGTATGTCCTTCATGAATTTGGCATACTTTGGCATTTGTTCCAAGGCTTCAGCAAACGGAATGTTGATTTGCAACTGTTTAAAAATATCCATGAACCGGGCGTAATGCCGTTCATTCTCCCTTTTGGAAGGAGCATGAGGATAAGGAAGATTTTGGACCGGAGTAGCGCTCACTACCTCCTTTCCCTTTGCAATTCTAGCACTTTTCCATCTAGGCTTCCTCACTACCTCCCTTATTACCTCATCACTTTTATTTTCCTCAATCTCCACACCTTTTTCTTTTTCAACTTCACCATTATTTTTATTCTTTTCAACTACTTCCTCATCACTCCACACTCCTATTTCACCATCAACATTTTCCTCCACTATTTCCTCCTCAATCTCCTTCTCTTTCTCTCTTTGTTCACTCTCAACTCTTTTTTCATTCTCACTACCCAACTCCCTCCCACTTCTCGTCATAATCGCCTTACAATGCTCCTTAGGATTTGTTTGCGTATTAGCCGAAAAAGAAGGACCGGTTTGTTGTTCAGCGAGTTGCTTGGCAAGTTGCCCAACTTGAGTTTCAAGATTTTTTATGGCCGCGTCATTACTCTTTTGATTGGCCATTGACATTTGCATGAATTGCGTCAATGTCTCTTCCAATTTAGAATTGACGACCGGCGGTTGTTGAGGTTGATACGGATTTTGGGGAGGGTTTTGACGGCTAGAAGAACCACCTCCATAACCTTGGTTATGATAATAGTTGCTTCTAGGTTGGAACCCTTGGTTCCCTTGGAATTGTTGTTGTTGTTGTTGTTGTTGTTGAGGGTGCGGTTGATAAGGTTGTTGTTGTCTTGGTTGATAGTCCCGTTGATTGGCCATGTAGTTTACTTCGTCAAAACCGGGAGGTGGACAAAATCCGGTGTCATGTTCACCTTTACAAAGTTCACAACAAGCTATTTGTTTAGCTTTTGACGGTTCTCTTAACTCTTTGATTTGTTGCGTTAAGAGTTCCACTTGTTGTGAGATGAGCTTGTTTTGGGCTAGGATGGCATCATTCGTCCCTAACTCAAGCACTCCCGCCTTCTTCAAAGAATTTCCACGACTTTGACTCTGAAGATCATTCAAAGCCATTCGATTGATAATGTTGGTGGCTTCTTCGGCACTTTTTGACATCAACGAGCCACCCGAGGTGGCATCCAACAACGTCTTGCAGTTTGGTTGAAGTCCATTTCTGAAGATATGGATTTGAGTTAATTCATCAAATCCATGCCCTTTACATTTCCTAAGCATGGACTTGAATCTCTCCCACGCTTCATTCAAAGATTCACTGGTTCCTTGAGAAAACACCGAGATGGCCGTCTTTGATTCCATGAATCGGTTATGGGAGAAAAATCTTTCAATGAATTTCTCTTCTAACACGTTCCAGTCTGTCATTACGGCAGGTGTTTGATCAAGATACCAATCCTTTGCTTTACCGAGCAAAGCGTGGGGAAATAATCGTCTGAACAACGGAAGCTCCTGAGCCTGATCCACTCCGGCAGCCAATGCTATCTCATAAAATTTTGTGAGAAAAGCAAATGGGTCTTCATGGTCCATTCCGGTGAATGGACTCCCATATAATAAATTCAGAGTTCCCGTCTTCATCTCAGCTTGCCTTCCTGTTTGGTTGGCAAACTGAGCGGTGTTCCTTGGACTATTGATACATGGAGTAGAAATAGGTGGTGGTGGTTGTGGCTCCATGTTTGGTATGAATGGGTGTGGATTTGTGGTTGAAGAACTTTCTCCTTGCTCTTGGCGTTGTCTAGCCTGTTGCCTCCTACGTCTCGTTTTGCTATTGAGCCTCCTTGCAGTTCTCTCGATCTCAGGATCAAAAAGAAGTTCGTCCACAGGGATTTGCCCTCGCATAAAACGTAAGCTGCACACTAAACCAAACAAATTACAAGCACAAGTCAAAAATTCACAAGCTAAAACTTAAACAACCATTGCGATGCTCGCAATATCAATTTACAATCCCCGGCAACGGCGCCATTTTGTTGAAATGTATATTTCGTGTCGGGTTTTTGTTATCGTATCCACAGAGATTGTAAGATATCGCCGCCGTTCGATGGTTGTTTTAATCTTAACTTAATGTAACAATAGGGTTTTGATTTTAATCGAGTTATCTTGCATAGAAAGTAATTAATTGCGGTAAAAGTTATGTTTTGATTAATATGAGAAATATTTTCAAAGTTAGGTTTCAATGATCACTTTGCATGTATTTGCTCGGTCAACAATCTTATAAACTCCTTTAGATGATAAATCATTTCACAAAGTCCTCTCAAAATGTTTCTCTCGAACACATATTGTGAGTTTTTCCATTTTGATCCATTGTTTCTCTCGAACACAATCTATCAAAATGACAACTTTTTGGTTCAACCTTATGGTGAACAAAATCATTCGTTACTATCTCTAGCTAACAAACAAGTTTGGATGAAAACCTAGGTCAAGAGTCGGTAAACATCTCTCGATCATAAACCAACACAAAGAGTTTTAAATAGAAACAAAGTTTTCATCATATATTTACCGTTAAAGAGTTTACATATGAGGATCCTTACATTTACACACAAAGCTAGTAATCACCTACATCTAACCTTGACAAATGGATGACTTAGCTACTCATTTTCATGGTAGCTTGGTCGGCAAGTAAGGAAAGAAGGTTGATCAACATCCAAGTCGGATAATCGAAGTTGGATGGGAATCCACCTTCTTTTTGTGGAAGATGGTTGCTAGATGAAGAGAAATGGAAATTAGGGCATAAAAATCCCAAGAACAATGCTGCAAAAATATCTAGAAGAAAGTACAAAAGTGGAAAAAGTTGGTAAAAATGAGGTATGGTGCTCAAAAGTGGCACCTGCTACTTATAGACCTCAGTTGGTCTGTCATGTTCGCTAGGCGAGCAGAATAGCTCGCCTAGCGAGGGTCTAAAATGGGCACAAAAGGCCCCTGCGCCCAGAGAAAACAGGGCCTGCTGAACTGTGATGTTCGCCTAGCGAACATACCTTCGCCTAGCGAAGGACACGCTTCAACCTTCGCCCCAGCGAGGTTGAGAGGTTTTGCTACTGGAATGCTCGCTGGGGACTCGCTAGAGCTTCGCCTAGCGAGTGAGTGCTGGCTGCGTTTTTTCACCAAAACAGAATGAATTCGCTACCACCTTCGCCTTGAGCTCGCCTAGCGAATTAATTTGCTAATTTACTGGAGCTTTTCGCCTGGAACTCGCCTAGCGAACCAAAGCTTCGCCACAGCCTCGCCTAGCGAGCAGGCAGATGAAATGCTTGTATTCTTTGGTTCCTTTGCCAATTTCTTTGTGTCTTCATTTTCAATTAGTTCATGTCTTTCCTGCACAATAACACACAAATCAAAGGCACCAAGCTTGTTGATCAATGTAATGCATTCCATGTGAAACAAATGTGGTTTTGACAATTTTAGCAAGGAAAAAGAGTGAAAGATGCCCACATATGATAGCTCTAATAAGCACTTTTGGGCATCTAACACATGGTCAGTTATATCAGCAAAGAATGAAGAAGGCATTTGATAAGAACGTCAGGCCTCGTGTGTTTAGAGAAGGTGACCTCGTGCTCAAGAAGATTCTATATTTCAAACCTGATGCTAGGGGAAAATGGACTCCTAATTATGAAGGCCCATATGTTGTGAAGAGAGCCTTTTTAGGCGGTGCTTTGATTCTTACAACTATGGATTGTGAAGAGTTCACTCGTCCTGTGAATGTCGATGCAGTCAAGAAATACTTCGCCTGAAAAAAAGAAAAAGAACAACTCGCTAAGTTGAAAACCCAAAAGGGCGGATTAGGCAAAAATGAGCGTCTCGATGGATTGAAAACCCATAAGGGCGATCCAGGAAAAAGTTAGAGACATAAAGCAGAAAATTATCCCGGTAGATTGAATCCCCCACCTTGGGGCAATCTAGGCAAAAATTAAGGATTATGGCAAGTAACCGCATTCGGTTGGATCTGACCATTGAAACAGCATAGCCAGTCATTTGGTTTCGATTCATTATTCTCAACCAAAGCCATGATCACAGTGGATATTGAAGTTGGTATGAGAGTAGTGATCATTGTATTCAATGTAGCCCTTTTTCCATATAAATTACCATTTTCAACTTTTGTAAAGATCTATGGAGTCTTGTCATTTACAGACTACCATTCTATTAAATAAAGTTGAGCTTTTTATCCAATTGTTTCTACTCTTATTTATTTCAGCTAAATAAGATTGAATTTTTATGATGATAATTTTGAAATGAATTAATAAATAAAAATGATTTTTCTTAAATAATAAAAACAATCAGTTTAAGAACAATCGATTTCAACAAGGAATATCAACAATAGTCTGAGAACAGGTAAGTCTTGAAATGCGAAGCCTTGTTGGTCTTCCCCGAGCAGTTGGTTTAGTGTTTTTTCCCCAACAATTCATCAGGTATTCCCGGCTGAGTTATAGGGTCACATCCCCAGCAATTGGCTTAGATCCCTGTACAAAGTTTTATCTCCTTTCGGCAGAATTCATCTTCAAATATCGAAGATCCTTTGTTCCCGACATTTTTTGGATTATGAGCAGTGTTTGATTTGGTCCCCTACAAGGTTGTCTCCCATTCGATATGGTGATGACCTAAAATTCCCCGCAACATTGACAATTTGAATCCTCAGCAGATCCTTTCTCTCTCCCCAGCCAGGGTTGAGTTATTCAGAGCTGGATGATTTGTGTTCATCCCCAGCACTTTTCTCTAGATAGTGCTTCCATCATGTCGAGATTAGCCGAGTGTTGAAGCGATGATTCAAGTTTATGATATTTGTATCCTTTGTGTTGTTTTGTCAGCATAATCATCAATCATATACATACATATTCATACATCATATATTTCATTATGCATTTTTTATTGCATTTGACTCCTTTATTCTGATCCTCTACTTCGATGATAGTATTTCCCCAGGCAGGTTTGGTGCGTCTATCCTCCTTCAATTGTATAGTGTCAGCCCCTTAAGCAGAAAGAATTTAACCTTTCTCATTCCCCACTAATTTGTTTCCTCGAGGATGATCATTGTTTTAGTTTCCTCCCCAGTTAATTATCTGGATGAAGTCACTCCCCTTAGGTTATATCCTTATTGGTTTGAGTCTTTGTTTGAAAGTTTATTTCTAGTTACTACCTATATATATATTATTGGTCCCTTTGAGAGTATGTTACCCAGTAACTGGTAATATTCTTCTCGATTTTGAGAACTTTACTTTTACCCAATACCCGATGGAAGTAATCTACTTCCTTTTTTGTCCCCAGCGGATTCGTTTTCACGTTTCCCCAGGTAGTTTATCCTTGATATGTTCATCCTAACTGATGACAGATATTCTTCCTTTGTGGTTTTCTACCCAGTAAAAAGGTAGTTGTAATCCCCACTTTTATTCCCCAGAGAGTTAATCCTTGATATGTTCATGCTAACCGATGACGAATTTCCTTCTCTTTGTGGTCTTCTGCCCAGTAACCGGTAGATATAAATCCTACTTTTTTCTTTGAGTTTATCCTTGATATGTTCATCTTAATCGGTGATGAATATTCTCTTTTTGGTCTTCTACCCAGTAACTGGTAGATATAAATCCTACTTTTTTCTTTGAGTTTATCCTTGACATGTTCATCCTAACTGGTGACGGATGTTCTCTTTTTGATCTTCTGCCTAGTAACCGGTAGATATAAATCCTACTTTTTTTCTTTGAGTTTATCCTTGATATGTTCATCCTAACCGGTGACAGATATTCTCTCTTTGGTCTTCTGCCCAGTAACCGGTAGATATAAATCCTACTTTTTTCTTTGAGTTTATCCTTGATATGTTCATCCTAACCGTTGATGGATATTATCTCTTTGGTATTCTATCTAGTAACTGATATATATATAATTCCTATTTTCTCCCTGGCAGTCTATCCTTGATATGTTCATCTTAACCGATGACGGATATTCTTCCTTTGAGTCTATCCTTGATATGTTCACTTTAACCAGTGCGGATATTCTCTCTTTGGTCTTCTGCCCAGCAACCGGTAGTTGTAAATCCTATTTGATCATTTCCCCCAGCAGATTATTCTTACCCAGTAACCGGTAACGAATACACCTCTTTTTCCTCAACGAGTCATCCTTGATATGTTTATCGTAATCGGTAACAGATATCCCTCTGTCAGAGTATATTATCTTCCTACCCAGTAACCGGTAATAGATAATATATTTCTGGTACTCCTGTGTTAAAGATCATTCTTCCCCAGTTGAGTTTGATTCAGGTATTTCAGCTTTGTTCTGATTTACCTATTTCCCCTGCAGATTTCCTTTATCCCCCAAATGGGTCCTTCCATTGATTTATTTTCATGGAAATTCCCCTCGTGCCTCCAACCATTTTTTAAGTCGTAGCCTGGCCTCCGCACAACTTTTATTCCCCAGAGTCTCTGTCTCCCTAGTGAGTGTTCCTTATGGAATACATTATGCTCCTGTGGACTTTCAGTCTCTCCGGATTCTTTTCCTTTGTGGCAACATTTTCCCCACAAAGATTATTTTTAACATTTCATATCATGTGCATCATGAGGTCTCTTAGGGACCAAAATTTGTTTCTATTGTTGTTATTTAAGTCCATTCTACTGAGTTGATACGAAGATTTTAAACTTCACATCCTCAGTTAGAATGTCCTTAAATATGGGCAACTGTAAGACCCCAATTTTGACCCTAAGATCCCTCATGATATCTCATCATATGCATTAGCTTTTGGGATCACACCTTGGTATCCTCCTCACCCCTTATTCATTGGGTTTTCATTGGGAGAGACCGTCAAGCACATTTGATTGTATCATACTTTATTTTTCATTATTTACTAACCAAAATACCAAAAATATGTCAATGTAAAGTTTGTTGCTTTTGTAGGTAGTGTGTGTGTTCACCTATGCTCCATCAAGCTCATGTCTAGGGTTTAAGGCCCCAAATGCAAGGAAACTAATCAAGATATGGTTCATAATGACTATATACATCATATATGGATCCCCATGATGTTCACATATCATTTTGATCAAGAATTCGTCAAGTGTTTAAAGTTTGTTTGCCTTGGAAGCCCTAATTCATCTGGGTATCTTGTGTGACTTCCTCAGCAAGTTTCTTCATCATTTGATCAAATATTTCAAGTGATACTTCATATTACATCATATTATGCATATATGATCCTCCATTAGTCCCAAAGATCAAGAGAATGTCAAGTTTTCAAGTTGGTTCATGGTGGTTGACCGGAGAAAGTCAACTGGTCAAAACCGGGGTTCCCTAGACCATATCTCCTACAATATTTATCATATGTGTAAGACCCTAATTTTGACCCTAAGATCCCTCATGGCATCATAACATTGCATTTACATTGTCTCAAGGATCATAAGCATCTTGGCTCCTTACCTTTGGGGTGGGGTCTCTTGTGAGTGGTTTGAGATCACCAAGCATGCTTGAATTATATATTATTGCTTTTCTCATTTTATTTTCTAATCAAAAGCACAAAAATATGTGACTAACATTTCTTGTTTGTAGCTTGAGCAGTCACAAAGTCTAAAGCTTCTAGGAGATCTTATGTGCATTGACATGATCAAGAGAAGATGAAAGCAAGCATGGCAATGGTTCCCAAAGATATCATCCATCAAATATGCCTCCCAAGTATCTCAATTCATCATTTTGATCAAAGCAAGTCAAAGGGTTTGAGGTTTGTTTCCCAAGGAAACCCTAATTCATCTGTTCATCAACTATGCCTTGCTCATGAAGCAACCTCAACCCATGGTCAAATACAATCAAGGTAAGTTCTTTAATTCATCATTTCATGCATATTTGAACTTATTTGAATGTACTCAATCATCCATTCATCAAGATATGAGTTTTGGACTTGAGAAGTTGATCAGTCAATTCATCTGACTATCTTGAAATGCACTGAGACCTAACCTTTTATGTGTTGGTCAAATGGAGATGACCCCAAGAGAAAATATGTTCTTAAGAACCATATGAATAACTTGTATGTTCATCAAAATTTGATTTGAACCTTGGAAGGTCATCATCCATTCCAAGACATTATAGGTCATTTTGACTGAAACCTTAATTTTGGGTCAACTTCCCAAGGACATAACTCCTTCATTTTTTATGATTTTGAGGTGAGACTTAATACATTGGAAATATTAATGTGTCTAATTCAAATTTTATGTTGAGAAAAATTACAAAATCTCAAAAGAAATACATGTGATAATGCAAAACATTATAGGTCACTTTGGACCAAATGCATTGAAATATGAAAAAAAGTCCAACTTCAAGTGCCCATAACTTCTTCATCAAAAATCCAAATGATGTAAAATTTAGGTCCAAATTTATTGCCTTGAAAAGATATACAACTTTAACGTTGAAGGTTTTAGCATTTGGAGCTTGCACCATTGAGACAGAAGGGCTTGAACTTTGGCCAATTTTGAAAATTCTACATAGGCATGTTTTGCAACCTACACTTCAAGTACAATTTTCACTAATTTCCAAGGTCCAAATGGAGTTTTGATCAACATGACATTTTTTCCTTATGCAACAAGCTTTCCAACCATTACTCATACGATTGCATTTTAATTTTGGACATGGCATTTTCGAAGACTTCAATGTTATAGTGCATTTTGTGAAAATCACTTCAATTGCCATGCATGATCCAAATACACCTCATTTGCACGTCCAAAACATATTTGGTGATGTTTAGCTTGCCATTCCAATCAGAATTGGGCCCTCCATGCGCCTGGACAGGCCCATGCATGGAGGCCCTCTTCACCCATGCACACACTTTGCTCATGCTTGCAGCTCCCTTCATCTATAAATACAAGGCCTTGACTTCATAATTTCTCAACCTAAAGGCGCCCCAATTGCTGTTGAACTCAAAACTCAACCCTCACTAAAGGAACTATTGCATTTCTCTTCAAATTTTTTCAGATCTGAATTTTGATTTCATTGATCAATCTTCAGATCTCAAAGTTCCTAAACCTTCTCTACTTGATCCATAGTGCTTACTGTTTGCAAAAGAATCCAAAGATCTTGACTCACATCCCTGTAGTTTAAAGGTTTTCTTCAACTGAATTTTGCTTCGAACCAGCTTGTATATTGTTCCATTTGCTTTGTTATTGTGTGGTCTGAAGTCCTCTGCATAGAGGCAACATTATTGTGCTTTCAATTTTTGAAAATCATTGAGTTCACTTGAACACCATAGAATTTCCACCTCTGATTTCTCTCAATCTAGAGATCTAGAATGGAATTGAGTGGCATAGGGGTGATGTACATCACCTCAGCTTTCGAATGATGCCTAGATCTTGCATTTTGGTTAACATTTTCTCCTCTGCAAATTTTGACCTTCGCCGGAGCTAGCCGGAGAAGATGGTGGCGCTGGCCACCGTCTGTTCTCCAGATTCAATCAGGGCCTTCCATTTGTTTTTCCAGATCTAATCCTAACCGTGCCATGTTATGACTTTCCATAATGCCACATGTGATGCATTAACTAAGGAACATGGTAGGCGCGCGCGTGTGGACTCTTTGGTCTGCCAGCTTAATTAATGAGCTCAGATCCAATGGCTCACGCTTTTTCATATTTTCCATTTTCTGATTTTAATTTCTTTAATTTCTTTTAATTCCATTTTATTTCTAAAATGTATATCTCTCTTATTATTGGTCCAAAAATTATGGGACCAATTTCATTCTTCTCCTTTTAATTTCTACTTTCTAAAAATGATTTTTAATATTTTTTATTTTATCATTTTCTATTTTTTAGTAATTTTCTCCTTTCTGCTTATTTTTAATTAATTTAAAATAGTTTTTGATATCCAAAAAATACAAAAATATTTTCCCCACCTCTTTGGATGATGATAGATCCATGAAAAATATTCTCATAGATTTATTAATTGATTTGAGATTTATTTGAGATTTTAGTTCAATTAGGTTATTTTTATGCATTTTTAATTGATTTAAAATAGTTTTTGACTTCTAAAAATGCTGAATTTTTTTGTCAAACTTTGTTTGACCTTGTTGAACTTGGGATAACTCACTTGGACTTTTAAAAGTTGATTTGAGATGAGTTTGAAGTTTGACCTTTCTTTATTATTTTAATTCAAGTTTTATTTTAAATATTAAAAATGCCAAAAATATTTTATTTGTTTCTTGACTTCCAATCTTCATTTTGCTTCTGTTTTCTATTGTTTGACCTTGATCTTCTCTATCTTTGGTCAACACTTATTGATTAATACATACCATTTCCTTTAATGCACTTTAATTCTTCATATTCTTCTTCTCCTTCTTCTCTTTTTTTTGTTATCAATGAGTTAAACATTGGTGGTTAGCATTGATTAGGGAGGTTTAATCTTCTTTGATTCAAATCTAATTCATCTTGATCATGGATCAAGTGAATGGCTTTGCATTAAGGATAGATTGCTTCTTAAATCATGCAAAGAACCTAAATCAATACAAGATCATTTCTCATCTTCTTTTTGGCATGGCAAGTTGTTGGAGTTTGATTCACTAATCAAGACCTCTAACTTGTGTTGTTGCCTACATTATTATTGACCGACCTCAGATAGTTGTGACTTCTACATAAGTCCAATTACGATTGCTTAACATAGCGCTAAATTTGCCTTATGGCACACTAACTACTAACACTAACTATTAACCATTAACATTTACTTCTTGCACTTTACTTTTATGCAATTTACTATTCCTGTACATATTACTCATTTGCTTTTTCCTTTGCTCATTTGAGCACATGTTTATGTTAATGCAATTTGCCTTTTGCTCACTTGAGCACATAATTGTGTATATATTATTATGCTTGTGTTTTGTTTTGATTGTTATGGACCAAATGCAAAGAAATGGCCAAATGGACTTAGTTTCTAGGACATTCCCTATGCAAAATTGGAGTAAAATGACCTAAATGTTGAAGATGGATTAGAAAGACCAAACCTCTAAACTCACTCTTGTCCATTCTTGATTTACTTCATAGAACTTGTTGATGTGTGTGCTTTTGTGCTAGGGGATCCTATTTGAGCCAAATTGAAGAACTATTGCCATGTTCATCCAAGGTGAAAGATACAAAGGGGCATTGGGGATATTCTAAGAAGCTTGTTTGATTATGTTGATTGCTTGAGCTTATACCTATTTTGCTTGCATATTCCAAAGGATGGGAGCTACTTGGATCATCAATATGATCTCAAGAGAGGAACTCCATTTGTGGTCTTGTTTCTTATCCCTTATCTCTTGTATGTTTAGGACTTTAGCCATTCTTCTTCCCTCCATTCTAACCCAAGCCAAAAATTTTGTGCAAACATTTAACATTTCTTTTCAAACATTAGAAACCTAAGCCTTATGCTTTTGATTTTCAAACTTCCTTTTCATAACACTTATTTCGAATTGAACTTTTAAGTCAACTTTGACCATATTTTGTAAATACTTTTCATTGGTAAATATAACTCATTCAAATACTTTTGTGGTTTCAATGGCCACTTCCTTAATCAAAACTTTTTTATAACCTTTAGCTATTAGGTTTGAGTTATCCTTGAGGTAGATGCAATACTCACCTATATCCTTAGTGATGGACAATGAGCCTTCCATGCTTATTATAGGGTTAACCCCTCACTAGCATGTTGAAGTTATCCTCACATGGTGGATTTGTGGTTTTAGGTTGAGTTTTCTCCCTTGGATAACAAAATACCTTAAGGCTTTTGGACCAATCAATTCACCAACTTGTTTTGAGATTTTTACCCCGAACTACGGGGTTTTGATCCTAATCTTTTTTAAGATGGTACGTAGGCAATGGGTTTATCCATCCAAACACAAAAATGTAAATAATTTGTATATTCTCTTCTCATCTCTTCAATCATGTTTGCACAAATAAATTTTCACAAAATACTAACCTTACAACAAACGTGAAAAGGGCTCCCTAGGAGTACCTAGGATGTTTTGGGTGCTTAAAACCTTCCCATTGCATAACCAACCCCCTTACCCCGATCTCTGACATTTTTACTAGTTTTTGATTCGATAAAACTTTTAGGTTTTTGTTCGCTTTCTAACCATTCCTTTGGATAAATAGAAGTGCGGTGGCGACTCGACTTGTATGATTTACCTTAGATTTAGTCAATATCTCTAATGGTAACGAATACCCCGCTACAGAAAAGTGGTGAATCTGCTGGGGACATTTGCCTAGTGGGTCTTGCCTACTTTTCATTTTTGTTGTATTGTGTTGTATATTGTTTTGTGACATATTTTTTGTGCAATTTGGGATTACTGTATTGTATGTAATGATTGAATTGCTTGAATATTAATTCCTTGTATGCTTGGTGATCTTTGTGAGATGAGTTCTATACCCGAACTCGAGTGCACTTAGGATAGGAGAATGGAATAGTCTTGTTGACTTATGTGGAGTTATTCCTTAGCAAGTTGAGTTGCAAGCCCATTCACTTGGTGGAGGTCATGTTGGGATCAATAATGTCACACAAGTAGTTGTGGTTAGACATTACTCTTTCCAATATAGACCTTAGAAGCCAAGGACCTTAGTTTACCAATCCCATCTTGGCCCATTCTTAGGATGTAGTGCGAAAGTCGTTCAAGTGTAAGATTTGATACGATTGTTACACGATACTACACTCATAAGAGTCTCTCTTGAGAATATTTTCGGAATACGAGTAGTCGTTTATCCGATAATATCCGAAAGATGAGATGATGACTATGGGAACCTCTTGTAGAACATGTTTGGCAGGTTTAAACCCTAGTACACTCCCTTTGGGTGGTCCTTAACCAAGACTCCATGCTCGTGACTTGCAACAAACCCTTGATTCATGGTTGATCTGATCTTGTATCCTTAATATCAATGGAACTTGGGTGTTGATAAGGTGTAAGCCATAATCCACCAAAATGGATGATTGATATTAAGGATGACATGATCCATCCCATGACCTTTGTTTGGTGTGTTTTGCTTGATCCTTGAGTATGATTGTTGCATTCATGCATTCATGCACCCATTTGCATTCATATCATCAAACAATGAGAAATTTTCAAGGAAACTTAAGAGGTCTATTTGCAAATTTTCAGACATGGAAAGACAAAGAAGGAATACAAAGAAGTACAGTTTCAGACAACCCGACTTGAAAGAGCTAAGGAATTTGACATCTTATGTATTAGATCCCTTGGGTTTCAAGGCTCGTTATGGGAAGCTTCTATCTATTATGACTACTCAAGTGGACGAAGGATTGAGGAGTGTATTGGTGCAGTTTTATGATCCCTTGTACCGTTGCTTCACCTTTCCGGATTTCCAGCTTTTGCCCACGCTTGAGGAGTATGCCTACCTTGTGGGTATACCTATTCTAGACCAGTTATCGTTCAATGGCTTAGAGAGTGTTCCTACTTCTCAAGAGATATCTGATATGTTGCATATAGATGAATCTCTGGTTGGTACTCATATTACTACCAAAGGTGGAATTCAAGGTCTCCCTTCTGAGTTCCTCATTGCTCAAGCTACTATGTATGGGAAGGCCATGAGTGAGGATGCCTTTGAGGCCATATTTGTACTTCTCATCTATGGGCTAGTGTTATTCCCCAACATCGACAAGTTCGTGGATGTGAACGCTATTAGGATTTTTGTTACTCTTAATCCCGTTCCAACTCTGTTGGGTGACACTTACTTTTCTTTGCATATGAGGAATGCAAAGGGTGGTGGTACCATTGTGTGCTGTTTGCCTCTGTTGTACAAGTGGTTTATTTCACACTTGCTACAGACGGTCGCCTTCAAGGAGAACAAAGGATGTCTACGGTGGTCTACGAGACTTATGTCCCTCACTAATGATGATATCTTTTGGTATAACCGTGTATATAATGGTGTGCAGATTATCGACTATTGTGGTGAATTCTCCAATGTGCCTCTTCTCGGTACATGTGGTGGGATTAACTACAACCCTATTTTGGCACGTCGTCAGCTTGGGTTCCCCCTAAAGGATAAACCCAATAACATTCTGTTAGAGGGTGTGTTCTTTCAGGAGGGTAAAGATCCCCAAGGCTTGAAGGGCAGGATGGTCCGCGCTTGGTGCAAGATCCATAGGAAAGGAAGGAAGGAGCTAGGTCCGAAGAACTGTATCGCTTTGGAGCCTTATACTTCTTGGGTGAGGAGGAGAGCTTCCGAGTACCTCATGCCTTATGAGTATCCAAGACCTACACTTTGGTTACAGCTGGGCCTTCAACCCTCCCTGACCAAGGAGTAGAGGAGTTGAGAGACGGAGACCGTTCGCGTGCTTGGATCCGTGAATGAGAGGAGTTGCTTCAGCAGATCAAGGAGAATGATGCTTTGATAGAGTTCCTCGAGCACAAGGTTATTGATGATCCTGATGATGCATGGACTTCTCTACTTCCTCAGTCTTCCAAGTTTTGGAAGAGGAAGTATGATCGACTCGCCAAAGAGAAGGCAGACATGGAGGCAGCCTACGAGAGGGAGGTGAAGAGGCTTCGTGCATCTTATCTTCCAGTCTCCAGAGCTTTAGATGATTGCTTCTAGGGTTCCATAAGATGTTCATTTTCCTTTTCTCTTGTATTGTATTTGGTTACCAAGACTGTACTTCTTTGGTGTAAAAATATTTTCCAGATATTATTAATGAGACATTTCCATATGTGTCTAAGGGATTAATATGTTCCAATATTTGCAAATAGAACTCTAAAAGTTCCTCTGATAAATAAAAATAAATCATACGCACAAGCATTGCATGCATCATGTGCATAAGCAGGTTTTGCTCCAGGATTCTTGTTCTATGGTCTAACTCTGTGTTCTTCATTTATTTTGAAGACAAGCTGACTCACCGGTACTACACCCGAGCCAACGCATCAAGACTAATGGATCATTTGGAACAAGAGAACCGTGAGCTTAAGGAGGAAGTAGCCAGATTGACTACCCTGATGGAGTCATTCTTGGCTGCCCAGAGCCAATCGTCTCCGACACCTTCAACTCCTCCCCAGAGGACAGTCATCTCTGAGGTTGTCTCTTCAACAGTGCCTGCGGCCAGCGCCCACTTTGCACCAACAGCTATGCCAGTCGGGTTTCCTTGGGGGATGCCTCCCAACTTCATGCCTGAGGGTCCTGCACCCACTTTTGCTTCTCTGCCGGCATCTAGCCCGGTCCTAGCCGTTCCTCCTCCTATCATGCATATTATGCCCATAGTAGAGGACACCATCTATCATTCTGAGCCGTCTGAGGGCCCATATGTCTATGAAAAGATGGACGCTATGAACAATCAGTTTCTTGAGCTCCGCAAGGAATTGAAAACTCTTCGAGGAAAAGACCTTTTCGGCAAGTCTGCTGCTGAACTCTGTTTGGTCCCTAATGTGAAGATCCCTGTAAAGTTCAAAGTACCTGACTTTGAAAAGTACAAGGGAAATACTTGCCCTCTCAGCCACCTGGTCATGTATGCCAGGAAAATGTTGACTCAGACCGACAACAACCAACTTCTCATTCACTACTTCCAGGACAGTTTGTCTGGTGCTGCCCTGAGATGGTACATGGGCTTGGACAGTGCGAACATCCGATCCTTCAATGACCTTGGCGAGGCCTTCGTCAAGCAATACAAGTATAACATGGATATGGCTCCCGATAGGGATCAGTTGAGAGCCATGTCCCAGAAGGACAAGGAAACTTTCAAAGAATACGCCCAGAGGTGGCGAGAGGTAGCAACACAGATTATGCCCCCGCTGGAGGAGAAAGAGATGACCAAGACCTTTCTGAAGACCTTGAGTTCTTTTTATTATGAGCGGATGATTGCCATCGCTCCGTCTGACTTCACCGAGATGGTGAACATGGGGATGCGACTGGAAGAGGGAGTCAGGGAAGGGCGCCTGACTAGAGAAGAAGGCTCTTCTGTCAAACGGTATGGGACGTTTGGGAAGAAGAAAGATGGTGAGGCACATGATGTGACCTCCCACGTTAAACCAAGAAGACCCTTAGTGAGGAGGAAGACTGTGCGTCCTGCCGGTAATCAACATCAGGTGGCTCACATAGAACCTGTTTTCAGAGATAATCAACAGTATCAGTATCACAACAATAACCAGCAACAACCACATCCGCAATATCAACAACAACATCACTGTCCTCAACAGCAGGCCTACCAGCCTCGAAACAGTAATCAAGCCAGTACAAGCTACGAGAGGAAGAGGGTCACCTTCGATCCTATTCTCATGACATATGCAGAATTATATCCCTCTTTGATAGAGAGGAAATTGATTACTCCACGAGACCCACCGGCTATACCTACCAACCCCCAGTGGTGGTATAAACTCGAATTACATTGTGTTTATCATTCCGGTGCTCCCGGACATGACGTGGAAAACTGCTATCCACTGAAGACCAAGGTTCAAGACCTTGTGAGATGTGGTATTCTGTGTTTTGAGGACGTAGGTCCTAACGTAAAGAAGAACCCATTGCCCGAGCATGGGAAATCTGTCAACATGGTCCAGGGCTGCCCTGGTAAATACAAAGTCAAATATGTCAGTCATATTCGACAATCTCTGGTCGAGATGCATAGACTGCTGTGTGAGTACAGTCATTACGAACATGACCATGATAGATGTCAAGTTTGCACTGTCAATCGAAGAGGATGTCGCCAAGTGCACAAAGACGTTCAAGAAATGCTGGATGAAAGAGTCATTGAGATACTTCAAAACAGAAATGTTGACGAAGATGCTGATGAAGTCAATGTAATTTCTCCGGTATTTCGGATCCCCGGGCCTGTTATTATCAAGTACGATGGTAGCAAGCAAAAGGCTTCTCCTTCTTTGATCATTAAACCAGCTGGCCCTGTGCCATACTCTTCTGAGAAAGCGGTTCCCTATCCCTACAATGCTGTAGCATTGGAGGATGGGAAAGAGGTGCCCCTACCTTCTTCATCTGTTGTTAATATCGTCGACGTCAGCGACCTAACCCGTAGCGGTCGTGTCTTCTCGGCTCCGCCTAAATCTCAAGCTGATGTTCGAAGAGCTGATGCTGCTGATTACGCTGAACGCCCGGTTGGAATTGTTGTTAATGCTCCGAATCCGGCACTTGTTGCTGCCAAACCTGCCTCTATTATGAGAACTCCTATCTCTGTTGGCCAGAGTGGCAATACGAAGGAAGACTGTGATGAGATGTTGAGTCTCATCAAGAGAAGTGAGTACAACGTGGTAGATCAGCTTCTACAGACGCCATCCAAGATCTCTGTACTATCATTGTTGATGAATTCAGAACCACACCGAGAAGCTCTGCAGAAGGTGTTGGATGTGGCGTATGTAGATCACGATGTCACAATAGAGCAATTCGACAGTATTGTTGCAAACATCACCGCTTGTAACAATTTGAGTTTTTGTGACGCTGATCTCCCTGAGGAGGGAAGAGACCACAACTTGGCATTACACATATCTATGAGCTACAAAGATGATGCCATGTCCAATATGTTGGTGGACACTGGGTCATCATTAAATGTGTTGCCAAAGTCCACTCTTGCAAAATTGTCATATCAAGGGCCTCCCATGAGGCAGAGTGGAGTAGTAGTGAAAGCTTTCGATGGGTCTCGTAAAAATGTGATTGGAGAGGTTGATCTTCCAGTCAAGATTGGACCAAGTGATTTCCTGATCACCTTCCAGGTCATGGACATCCACCCATCGTATAGATGTCTGTTGGGCAGACCATGGATTCACGAGGCAGGCGCCGTGACATCCACCCTACACCAGAAATTGAAGTTTGTAAAAAATAAGAAGCTGGTAGTGGTAGGGGGAGAAAAGGCTCTCCTGGTTAGCCATTTGTCTTCCTTCTCTTATATAGACGCTGAGGATGAAGTTGGAACCCCGTTCCAAGCTTTACCTATTGTTGAACCTATTAAGAAAGGAACTTCTTCATTTGCGTCCTATAAAGATGCTAAGTTGGCCATTGAGCATGGTACAACTGCTGGATTGGGGCAAATGATTAAGCTGGAAGACAACAAATCCCGGGCTGGCATAGGGTATTCTTATGGTGTCTTCAACAAGCAAGGGTTGTTCAAGAGTGGTGGATTCATCCACACTGGTCAAGATGAGGAAGCCGCTGCTATTGTGGAAGAGAATACAGAGGAGGATTCTGGAAACTTCGTTATCCCTTGAGGGATCTGCAATAATTGGGCCGCTGTTGATGTTCCGACAGTTATCCATAAGTCAAAGTAATGTTCATTGTGTTTAAAAACCCTTCTCAAATTCCAAAAGGAGGAGTGATGACATTGTTGGCGCATAAATATAATGATATTTTCATTCAATAAATTCATGTTAAATGTTTGTTTTTCCATTTATTTTCACTTTTCGCTTTTTTGCATGAAATTGGTGATCACATAAAACCTCAAAAAAAAAAATCAATCTTTTCATCTGCATAATGATTTGCCTTGTTTGAATTCTAAAATCTCTTTATATTCAAAATCATTATGCAGGTTGATCAAACCCATTGAACATAATGATCCAACACCATCTCCCAACTTTGAGTTCCCTGTATTTGAGGCAGAAGAAGATAATGTTGAAGAGATTCCTGACGAGATTACCCGTCTACTTGAGCACGAAGAGAATATCATTCAGCCGCATTTTGAGAATCTGGAAACAGTCAACTTGGGGTCTGAAGATTGTGTCAAAGAAGTGAAGATTGGGGCGCTCCTGGAAGGGTCTGTTAAGAAGGGGTTGATTGAGTTGCTACGAGAATACGTCGACGTCTTTGCCTGGTCATATAAAGACATGTCTGGTCTAGATACAGATATCGTGCAACATTTCCTGCCTTTGAATCCTGAGTGTGTGCCTGTGAAGCAGAAGCTCAGAAGAACTCATCCTGATATGGCAGTAAAAATCAAAGAAGAAGTTCAGAAGCAAATTGATGCGGGGTTTCTGGTGACTTCTACATATCCTCAATGGGTGGCCAATATTATACCTGTGCCTAAGAAAGATGGAAAAGTCTGAATGTGTGTGGACTATAGAGACTTGAATAAAGCTAGTCCGAAAGATGATTTCCCTCTACCACATATTGATATGTTGGTAGATAATACAACTAAATTCAATGTCTTCTCGTTTATGGACGGATTTTCCGGATATAATCAGATTAAAATGGCACCCGAGGATATGGAGAAGACAACATTCATCACACCTTAGGGAACATTCTGTTACCGAGTGATTCCCTTCGGTTTGAAGAACGCCGGAGCCACGTATCGACGAGCTATGACTACCTTGTTTCATGATATGATGCACAAGGAGATCGAGGTATATGTTGATGATATGATTGCAAAGTCAAGAACGGAAGTTGAACATGTAGAACACTTGTTGAAGCCTTTTCATCGTTTGAGGAAGTATAAGCTTCGTCTGAATCCTAACAAGTGTACATTTGGAGTCCGTTTCGGCAAGTTATTGGGCTTTATTGTCAGCGAGAGAGGTATTGAGGTTGATCCTGCTAAGGTCAAAGCAATACAAGAAATGCCTGCGCCCAAAACTGAGAAGCAAGTCCGAGGTTTTCTTGGCCGCTTGAATTATATTTCCAGATTCATATCCCACATGACTGCCACATGTGCATCGATATTCAAGCTCCTCCAGAAAGATCAGTCTCATGATTGGACCGAGGATTGCCAAAAAGCCTTTGACAGTATTAAAGAGTATTTGTCTGAGCCTCTGATTATGTCTCCACCTGTGGAAGGGAGACCTTTGATTACGTATCTGATAGTTCTTGAAGCCTCGATGGGTTGTGTCCTTGGTCAGCAAGACGAATCAGGGAAGAAAGAGTATGCTATATACTACCTGAGTAAGAAGTTCACCGAGTGTGAGTCTCGATGCTTGAGAAAACATGTTGTGCTTTGGCTTGGGCTACTAAGCACTTACACCAGTATATGTTAAATCATACGACTTGGTTGATATCTAAAATGGATCCAATCAAGTATATCTTTGAGAAGCCTGCTTTAACTGGGAGGATTGCCCGTTGGCAGATGTTGTTGTCTGAGTATGATATTGAGTATCGAGCTCAGAAGGCTATAAAAGGTAGTATCTTGGCTGACCACCTGGCACATCAACCGATTGAGGATTATCAGTCAGTTCAGTATGACTTCCCGGATGAGGAGATTCTATATTTGAAAATGAAAGATTGCGATGAGCCTACGCTCGATGAAGGGCCAGAGCCTGGTTCCCGATGGAGCATGGTGTTTGATGACGCTATAAATCAATATGGAAATGGTATTGGGGCAGTGATTATTACTCCTCAGGGCACACATTTTCCTTTTACTGCAAGACTAACTTTCAAATGCACGAATAATATGGCGGAGTATTAGGCCTATATTATGGGATTGGAAGAGTGTATTGATCTTAGGATCAAGCATCTTGATGTTTATGGTGATTCGGCCCTTGTTGTTAATCAGATTAAGGGTGAACGGGAGACGAATCATCCTGGCCTCATCCCATATAGAGATTATGCGAGGAGGATTTTAACATTCTTTACTGAGGTGGACTTCCATCATATTCCTCGAGATGAGAATCGGATGGCAGATGTTCTTGCTACGCTTGCTTCAATGATTGTGGTAAGACTTTGGAATTAAGTTCCCAATATCACCGTGATGCGCTTGGACAGACCAGCTCATGTATTTGCAGTAGAGGAGGTGCAAGATGATAAGCCATGGTATTATGATATCGAGTGTTTTCTTTAAAGCCAGATTTACCCGCCTGGGGCATCTGTGAAAGATAGAAAGACTTTGAGAAGATTATCTGGCAGTTTCTACCTCAATGGCGATGTGCTTTATAAGAGGAATTTTGACATGGTTCTGCTCAGATGCGTGGATAGACACGAAGCAGACGTGTTAATGACTGAGGTCCATGAGGGTTCATTTGGTACTCATTCCAATGGACATGCCATGGCTAGAAAGATGTTGAGAGCAGGCTACTATTGGCTGACAATGGAGTCTGACTGCTGCCAATATGTGAAGAAATGCCATAAGTGTCAGATTTATACGGATAAGATTCATATTCCCCCGACACTTCTGAATATGATTTCATCACCATGGCCTTTCTCCATGTGGGGAATTGACATGATTGGCATGATAGAACCGAAAGCGTCTAACGGTCACAGATTTATTCTCGTAGCAATTGATTACTTCACCAAGTGGGTTGAAGCGGCGTCATATGCAAATGTGACCAGGCAGGTGGTCGTGAAGTTTATCAAGAATCAACTAATATGCCGTTATGGTGTGTTGGATAAGATCATTACTGACAATGGATCTAACTTGAACAACAAAATGATGAAAGAGTTGTGTAGCGAGTTCAAGATAGTACATCATAATTCTTCTCCTTATAGACCCAAGATGAATGAGGCTGTTGAAGCTGCTAATAAGAATATCAAGAAGATTATCCAGAAGATGGTTGTTACGTACAAAGATTGGCATGAGATGCTGCCATTTGCTTTGCATGGATATCGTACATCTGTCCGCACTTCAACAGGGGAAACCTTTTTCTCTCTTGTTTAAGGCATGGAGGTTGTGCTCCCAGTAGAGGTGGAGATCCCATCAATGAGAGTCTTGATGGAAGCCAAGTTGACCGATGCTGAATGGATTCAGAGTCGTTATGATCAGCTGAATTTGATAGAAGAGAAGAGATTGACTGCCATGTGCCAGGGTCAGTTATATCAACAAAGGATGAAGAAAGCCTTTGATAAGAAGGTCAAACCTCGTGTGTTCCAAGAAGGTGACCTTGTGCTCAAGAAAGTCTTGTCTTTCACGCCCGATTCCAGGGGCAAGTGGACTCCAAACTATAAAGGTCCATATGTTGTTAAGAGAGCCTTTTCAGGCGGTGCTTTGATACTTATAACTATGGATGGAGAGGATTTCACTCGTCCTGTGAATTCAGATGCAGTCAAGAAATACTTCGCCTAAAATAAAACAGAATAACTCACTAAGTTGAAAACCCGAAAGGGCGACTTAGGCAAAAATGAGCGTCTCGGTGGATTGAAAACCCGAAAGGGCGATCCAGGCAAAAGTTAGAGACATAAAAAATAAATATGTATCCCGCTAGATTGAGTACCTCACCCTGGGGCAATGTAGGCAAAAAAAATAAGGATTTGGCAAGTAACTACATCCTGACAAAACTTTGTTCTACAAACTGTCATCTGTCATAGATTCTCGCTCAGTCATCGTCAACTGAAGTTTCAAATACATCAGATTCAGATTTGGTGGAGAAATGGTCATTATGTTCAATGTAGCCCTTTTCCAATATATATCACCAATTTCAAATTTGTAAAGATCTATGGAGTCTCGCCATTTGCAGACTACCATTCCATCAAATAAATTTGAGCCTTTATCCAATTACTTTGCACTCTTATATGTTTCTATTCAACAAATGTCTTGCATGTTTTAATTGAGAAATATCATTGTTTTAAGTGAATAAATTTTTCATAATGTGTTTTAAACAAAGTGAACATTCATAATGATGAAAGGATACTTGGGATGTCTTCAGTGTTCTCCCAAAGATGGTATGATTCCCAACAGGGTAAGACCGTTGTTCATATTCCTGGCATGATGGTATCCTTTCCTTCAGAACCTTTGTGGTTTTTCCTCCCGAGCAGAGTGGTGGATGAAGAAGTTTATCTTCCTTCAGCAGAGTTATGACCCTTCCTCCACAGCAGATGTGATTTCGTCATGGTGGTGACCCTGGAACTTTTATTTGGTGTTTGTTCCCCACAAAGGCCCATCTTTCCCTCTGATGATTTTCCCAGAGTTGCTTCCATGGTGGATTTTATCTAGAGGTTGATCTTGTCCCCGGCTGGGATGACTGATGCTCATTCCCCTGCAGAGATCTTTGTTTCCTGGTATCTCTAGCCCCTCATCAGATTGGATGTTCCCCAGTGGACCTGGCTTTCTCTCTCGAGATGTAGTACCGGATGTTTGTCCATCGATCTTTGGACCTGTTTGTGTTAGATATGTCTGTTATGTCAGCATTCATCGTACATAAACCATACATATATGCATATAATTTCTACATTCAAATATTCATGTCGCATTATTTTCCATAAATACCATTATTTTGTTGTCCCCTGCTATTCGGTGATACTTTTTTCACCAAGCAGTCGTTGGTGTCTGATCTCCCCATGTAGAGTCAGCCCCATAAGCAGAAAGCGTCTATCCTTTCTTCCGTATTCCCCACTGAGTTATGTCCTCGTGGATGATTGTTACTCCTGTTTCCTCCCAACACATATATTGGGATGGAGTTTCCCCTGAGTTACACCCTCATAGGGATGAGTTTTGTTTCATGGTGCTTATCTAGTTTGTTCCTAGATTGGTTTCTTGAGATTTTCCACGCACTTCCCCATAGTTTAGATGAATGATTGCTCAGTAACCAGTAATCGTCCATCTTCTCCTTGGCGAAGTCTGTGGTTTTCTACCCTCATACCGGTAGTTGTAAATCCTATTTCTATCCCCTTGCAGAGTTAACCTTATTTTGGTTCATCCTAACCGATGACGGTTACTCTTCAGTGGTTTTCTACCTAGTATCCGGTAGATGTAATCCCCTCTTTGACGGTTATCTTTATCCAATATTCGGTAGCGATATTCCTTCCCCTTTTGAGTATGTCTCCCAGTAACCGGTGACATATCTCCCGGATCATTGCCTTTTTCAATATATCCCTCAGCGAGCCATCTTTCAGTTGCCGATTGTCGGTAATGATTGCTTCTCCCTTTGTTTTGGTATTCATTTTTATACCTAGTATTTGGTATCCCGATGACCCTTTTTCTTTCGGTCGATTCATCCTTCATTAACCCAATAACCGGTTGTGGATAATTTTCCATGCGAGTATATTATCTATGTTCTGACGGTAATAGATAATATATCTCATGCGCTCTTTGGTCGAAGTCTTTTGCTCTTCCCCAGTCGAGTAAGATTCGTATTCCCTTTTTTTTTACGGAGTCGAATGCCCATCCTATAATCGAGTATGCTTTTTAGCCCTCTTTTGGATGATGAGTGTCTTGGGAATATTCCCCAATTCACGCTTGGTCGGTCACCTATTATATGCCCAGTAACCGGTATCCCTGGTGTTCCTTCCCTTCTGCTCCCTATTATAACTTTTTGTCCCCTGTGGAGTTAGATTTCCTGAGTCGAGACATACTTTTTAGGTCCTCCTCAGATGATTTTTTGGATGTTTGATATCTCTCACCCTTATACCGGTCTTAGATACTCATTCTCCCTGAGCATGTTGTTCTCTCACCCATATACCGGTGTTTCGATCACATGTCAACTTGAGCTTATTACCCAGTAACCGGTAATACCTCATCTTGTTGTTTCCTCAGATGAGTCCTGTTTGTACCTTCCCCAGCGAAGTCCCTCATTGGATTTTCCCCATCTGAGTCCGGATTTTCATCCGAGGTATCCTTTGTGGATAGTTTTGTTGTATTGGCATATTCCCCAATACATGCATCCTTGAGTTAGCTCGAGTCTTTCCATTGTTTTTATTTTCATGGAATTCTTCTCCTGTCTCTCAGCAAGTCTTAAGTCGTGACCTGCTCACGCATTTTATTCCCTTTCTTATCCCCATTAGAATCCCCAAAGTCTCTGTCCCATTGGGTGCATTACTCATATGGATTTTCAGTCTCTTTTGATTCTTTTCCCCTTTGTGGACACATATCTCCACAGAGTATTACCTTTTGCATGCATACATTTGCATCATGAGGTCTCTTAGGGACCAAAATTCGTCTCTTTGTTATTATTTAAGCCCATTCTACCTCGTCGAGATGAAGATTTTAACCTTCACTTCTCCGGCTAGAATGACCTTAAATAGGGGCATTTGTAAGACCCTAATTTTGACCCTAAGATCCCTCATGGCATCATAACATTGCATTTACATTGTCTCAAGGATCATAAGCATCTTGGCACCTTACCTTTGGGGTGGGGTCTCTTGTGAGTGGTTTGAGATCACCAAGCATGCTTGAATTATATATTATTGCTTTTCTCATTTTATTTGCTAATCAAAAGCACAAAAATATGTCACTAACATTTCTTGTTTGTAGCTTGAGCAGTCACAAAGTCTAAAGCTTCTAGGAGATCTTATGTGCATTGACATGGTCAAGAGAAGATGAAAGCAAACATGGAAATGGTTCCCAAAGATCTCGTCCATCAAATATGCCTCCCAAGTATCTCAATTCATCATTTTGATCAAAGTAAGTCAAAGGGTTTGAGGTTTGTTTCCCAAGGAAACCCTAATTCATCTATTCATCAACTATGCCTTGCTCATGAAGCAACCTCAACCCATGGTCAAATACAATCAAGGGAAGTTCTTTAATTCATCATTTCATGCATATTTGAACTTATTTGAATGTCCTCAATCATCCATTCATCAAGATATGAGTTTTGGACTTGAGAAGTTGATCAGTCAATTCATCTGACTATCTTGAAATGCACTGAGACCTAACCTTTTATGTGTTGGTCAAATGGAGATGACCCCAAGAGAAAAAATGTTCTTAAGAACCATATGAACAACTTGCATTTTCATCAAAATTTGATTTGAAGCTTGGAAGGTCATCATCCATTCCAAGACATTATAGGTCATTTTGACTGAAACCCTACTTTTGGTTCAAATTCCCAAGGACATAACTCCTTCATTTTTTATGATTTTGAGGTGATACTTAATACATTGGAAATATTAATGTGTATAATTCAAATGTTATGTTGAGCAAAATTACAAAATCTCAAAAGAAATACATGTGATAATGCAAAACATTATAGGTCACTTTGGACCAAATGCATTGAAATGTGAAAAAAGTCCAACTTCAAGTGCCCATAACTTCTTGATCAAATATCCAAATGATGTAAATGTAAGTCCAAATTGATTGCCTTGAAAAGATCTACAACTTTCATGTTGAAGGTTTTATCATTTGGAGCTTGCATCATTGAGACAGAAGGGCTTGAACTTTGGCCAATTTTGAAAAATCCACATCGGCATGTTTTGCACCCTACACTTCAAGTACAATTTTCACTAATTTCTAAGGCCCAAATGGAGTTTTGATCAACATGACATTTTTTCCTTATGCAACAAGCTTTCCAACCATTACTCATAAGGTTGCATTTTAATTTTGGACATGGCATTTTCGAAGACTTCAATGTAATAATGCATTTTGTGAAAATCACTTCAATTGCCATGCATGATCCAAATACACCTCATTTGCACGTCTAAAACATATTTGGTGATGTTTAGCTTGCCATTCCAATCAGAATTGGGCCATCCATGCGCCTGTACAGGCTCATGCATGGAGGCCCTCTTCACCCATGCACACAATTTGCTCATGCTTGCAGCTCCCTTCATCTATAAATACAAGGCCTTGACTTCATAATTTCTCAACCTAAAGGCGCCCCAATTGCTGCTGAACTCAAAACTCAACCCTCACTAAAGGAACTATTGCATTTCTCTTCAAATTTTTTCAGATCTGAATTTTGATTTCATTGATCAATCTTCAGATCTCAAAGTTCCTAAACCTTCTCTACTTGATCCATAGTGCTTACTGTTTGCAAAAGAATCCAAAGATCTTGACTCACATCCCTGCAGTTCAAAGGTTTTCTTCAACTAAATTTTGCTTCGAACCAGCTTGTATATTGTTCCATTTGCTTTGTTATTGTGTGATCTGAAGTCCTCTGCATAGAGGCAACATTATTGTGCTTTCAATTTTTGAAAATCATTGAGTTCACTTAAACACCACAGAATTTCCACCTCTGATTTCTCTCAATCTAGAGATCTAGAGTGGAATTGATTGGCACAGGGGTGATGTACATCACCCCAGCTTTCGAATGATGCCTGGATAGTGCATTTTGGTTAACATTTTCTCCTCTGCAAATTTTGACCTTCGCCGGAGCTGGCCGGAGAAGACGGTGGCACTGGCCACCGTCTGTTCTCCAGATTCAATCAGGGCCTTCCATTTGTTTTTCCAAATCTAATCCTAACCGTGCCATGTTATGACTTTCTATACTGCCACATGTGATGCATTGACTAAGGAACATGGTAGGCGCGCGCGTGTGGACTCTTTAATCTGCCAGCTCAATTAATGAGCTCAGATCCAATGGCTCACGCTTTTTCACATTTTCCATTTTCTGATTTTAATTTCTTTTATTTCTTTTAATTCCATTTTATTTCTAAAATTCATATCTCTCTCATTATTTGTCCAAAAATTATGGGACCAATTTCATTCTTCTCCTTTTAATTTCTACTTTCTAAAAATGATTTTTAATATTTTTTATTTTATCATTTGCTATTTTTTAGTAATTTCCTCCTTTCTGCTTATTTTTAATTCATTTAAAATAGTTTTTGATATCCAAAAAATACAAAAATATTTTTCCCACCTCTTTGAATGATGATAGATCCATGAAAAATATTCTCATAAATTTATTAATTGATTTGAGATTTATTTGAGATTTTAGTTCAATTAGGTTATTTTTATGCATTTTTAATTGATTTAAAATAGTTTCTGACTTCTAAAAATGCTGAAATTTTTTGTCAAACTTTGTTTGACCTTGTTGAACTTGGGATAATTCACTTGGACTTTTAAAAGTTGATTTGAAGTGAGTTTGAAGTTTGACCTTTCTTTATTATTTTAATTCAAGTTTTATTTTTAATATTAAAAATGCCAAAAATATTTTATTTGTTTCTTGACTTCCAATCTTCATTTTGCTTCTGTTTTCTATTGTTTGACATTGATCTTCTCTATCTTTGGTCAACACTTGTTGATTAATACATACCATTTCCTTTAATTCACTTTAATTCTTCATATTCTTCTTCTCCTTCTTCTTTTTTTTTTTTATCAATGAGTTAAAGATTGGTGGTTAGCATTGATTAGGGAGGTTTAATCTTCTTTGATTCAAATCTAATTCATCTTGATCATGGATCAAGTGAATGGCTTTGCATTAAGGATAGATTGCTTCTTAAATCATGCAAAGAACCTAAATCAATACAAGATCATTTCTCATCTTCTTTTTGGCATGGCAAGTTGTTGGAGTTTGATTCACTAATCAAGACCTCTAACTTGTGTTGTTGCCTACATTATTATTGACCGGCCTCAGATAGTTGTGACTTCTACATAAGTCCAATTACGATTGCTTAACATAGCGCTAAATATGCCTTATGGCACACTAACTACTAACACTAACTATTAACTATTAACATTTACTTCTTGCACTTTACTTTTATGCAATTTACTATTCTTGTACATATTACTCATTTGCTTTTTCCTTTGCTCATTTGAGCACATGTTTATGTTAATGCAATTTGCCTTTTGCTCACTTGAGCACATAATTGTGTATATATTATTATGCTTATGTTTTGTTTTGATTGTTGTGGACCAAATGCAAAGAAATGGACAAATGGACTTAGTTTCTAGGACATTCCCTATGCAAAATTGGAGTAAAAGGACCTAAATGTTGAAGATGGATTAGAAAGACCAAACCTCTAAACTCACTCTTGTCCATTCTTGATTTACTTCATAGAACTTGTTGATGTGTGTGCTTTTGTGCTAGGGGATCCTATTTGAGCCAAATTGAAGAACTATTGTCATGTTCATCCAAGGTGAAAGATATAAAGGGGCATTGGGGATCTTCTAAGAAGCTTGTTTGATTATGTTGATTGCTTGAGCTTATACCTATTTTGCTTGCATATTCCAAAGGATGGGAGCTACTTGGATCATCAATATGATCTCAAGAGAGGAACTCCATTTGTGGTCTTGTTTCTTATCCCTTATCTCTTGTATGTTTAGGCTTTAGCCATTCTTCTTCTTCCCTCCACTCTAACCCAAGTCAAAACTTTTGTGCAAACATTTAACATTTATTTTCAAACATTAGAAACCTAAGCCTTATGCTTTTGATTTTCAAACTTCCTTTTCATAACACTTATTTCGAATTGAACTTTTAAGTCAACTTTGACCATATTTTGTAAATACTTTTCATTGGTAAATATAACTCATTCAAATACTTTTGTGGTTTCAATGGCCACTTCCTTAATCAAAACTTTTTTATAACCTTTAGCTATTAGGTTTGAGTTATCCTTGAGGTAGATGGAATACTCACCTATATCCTTAGTGATGGACAATGAGCCTTTCATGCTTATTATAGGGTTAACCCCTCACTAGCATGTTGAAGCTATCCTCACATGGTGGATTTGTGGTTTTAGGTTGAGTTTTCTCCCTTGGATAACAAAAGACCTTAAGGCTTTTGGACCAATCAATTCACCAACTTGTTTTGAGATTTTTACCCCGAACTACGGGGTTTTGATCCTAATCTTTTTTAAGATGGTACGTAGGCAATGGGTTTATCCATCCAAACACAAAAATGTAAATAATTTGTATATTCTCTTCTCATCTCTTCAATCATGTTTGCACAAACAAATTTTCATAAAATACCAACTTTACAACAAACGTGAAAAGGGCTCCCTAGGAGTACCTAGGATGTTTTGGGTGCTTAAAACCTTCCCATTGCATAACCAACCCCCTTACCCCGATCTCTGACATTTTTACTAGTTTTTGATTCGATAAAACTTTTAGGTTTTTGTTCGCTTTCTAACCATTCCTTTGGATAAATAGAAGTGCGGTGGCGACTCGACTTGTATGATTTACCTTAGATTTAGTCAATATCTCTAATGGTAACAAAAACCCGCTACAATATGAAAATGATTCTAAGAGCAAAGTTACTCCTTATGACATTAAAAATAACTTTAATGTTAAATTAAATAGATAATTATGCTTGTAAAGTCATTTTTTTATGATGAAAGATTATAGGTCATTTTGTCTGAACCCTAGTTAAGAGGTCAACTTCCGAGGACCATAACTTGCTCAATGTTTATGATATAAAATCCATTAAAGTTTCATGATCAAATTAAATATGTCCTCTCCAACTTTTATTCTTGGAAGAAGTTCAAATTCAACATGCAAATGCATGTGCCAAGAGGAAACATTATAGGTCATTTTAGGCCACTACCATTGAACAAGTGATTTCCCTCAACGTCTAAAATGCATAACTCCTTCATGCCAAATCCAATTGAGGACAAATTTGTGACCAAATATAAGAGGTTTTAAAGAGCTACAACTTTAATGAAGGAACTTTTTCCATTTTAAGCTCATAGCAAAAGTTATTCAGGATGGAAGAAGTGAACATTTGACTTGGTACTTAGAAAATGTTCAAATATGTCTGATTTCCCAAACTTCCACCTCAAAATTCTTCATGATCCAAGCTTCAAATGGAAAAGTGTTCAACATGAAAGTTGTTCCCCTTGATCTCAACTTTCCAAAAAGTCCAAGATCATCTCAGTTAGCCAATAAATGGAGGACTTACGCATGGGTTCTTTTCAAAGGTTCATTTGGATGGATTTCACATTCACTTTTCAATCTCCTTTGCATGACCACATGACATGATTTCAGCATTGCACATTGGTGATTTTGGACCTGATAACATCATTTCATGGGCCTATCACACGCCTATGCAAGCATGCAAGGGAATTACTATTTTTGGCCAATTTTGGAAGTGTGTGAAAATCAAATGCATAACCTATAAATAAGACCCTCTTGGCTCAGAATTAAGGACCTCGTGCCTAAGCTTTGAACCTGCAATCCAAACCCTCACCATTAAAGGATAATCTTAAAGGTTTTCATTTGAAAATCGAGCTCCAAATCTCATTCTGTTTTGAGAATGAAACTCCAAGAGTCCAAGCTTTTCTTTGATCCAATTCAACTCCTACAAGCTTCTGAAGACAAGCCAAGGCCAATTGGAAGCAAGATCAAGCAAGTTTGAAGCTCACTCAAAAGTGATTTTCCAGAATTTTCATCTCTTCGATTCTCTCTCAAATATTCACTATTCTTTGTGCTTTTTGGTTGGATGAAGTCCTACCAATGTAGGAAACAAGATTCAGTTGCTTTGAGGTTAAATCGAAGCAACCCAGTTCATGATCCTCAAAATTCAAATCCCTGTATCTTTTTATATACTTGAAATTGGAGAGAATTGAGGTCAAATTCGTGATCCTAAGCATTTTCTCTTTGAAATAGTGTCCTTGTTTGTCATTTTCCTTTGAAATGAAGTTAGATCAGTCCGGTGGAGGTCACCAGAGAAGATGACCGGAGCCCTTGCTCCGGTTATGTGTTGTCACACTTCCTGGCCATCTAATCAAGCATGGATGTTCTAATATGGACCGTTGTATCTAATTACCACGCGTGCATTGCATTGACCAAGGTCCACCTTGGAACACACTCGTGTGGCCATCAGATCTTCCACCTCAATTAATGAGGGAGATCTGATGGCCCTTGTTTTTTTGAATTTCTTTTTTATTTCTGATTTTCCATTTAATCAGTTTATTTTGTTTAATTCATAATAATTTCATTTTTAATCCAAAAAATATGGGACTTTCACCAAAAATCTTTAAATATTTTTCTTTTTCATATTATGAATTAAAATTATGCATAACCAAGCTTCAAATCAGAACAACCTTCAACCTGGAAGTCAAATCGTTCATAATAATCGCGAATACGATCAAAACAAGATCAGAAGAAGAGTGGAAGCAAATCAGAAAGAAAGTGAAGAACTCAATACCTGTTCACGTAATCCGGTGAGTTTTTGCTTTAAATTATCAACCTCGATTTTGCGTGCATAAAGTGATTTAAGGTATGGAATCGTAGTTGATAATTGAACATGATCTCGAAGTTGTTGCTCTCCATTTGTTTTATGTTACGAATTTCACTCGAGGCAGAAGAGAACATTGAAGCGGGTAAACGTAAAAGGACGATGAAGACGTTGAAGTTGAATGATGGCGATCCCGACACGAATTATCTCAAGAAATGATTATCGAGTCCCTATCTGCATCGATTGATGAGTGTGAAGGCATGTGGAACGATCACTATTGGATTTCGAGGCACTATTAATGGTGAGGAAGAGATGTAGGCGGAAAGAACAATACCGCTTCGGACCGGAAGGTTCTTCATCCTTCTTTTTTCATTTCGCACGTAAGAATGAATTATGTTTAAGTATTGGAATTCAATTTGGCGAAGGGATTTGAACTCGTCTCAGATTCAATGTTGGACTCTTTTGTTTGTGTTCGTTGAACTCTTGGTTATTCGTACAAGATTGAGGCGAATTCAAAGTGACTCTTGCGCCATGCTTGATTTATCCGGATTGGCTCGAAACTCTGCGTGGCGGAACGTGCCCATTGGTCATGAAGATGTCGCATTCATGTTTGGTGTACCGCTGAGCTGTTTTTGTTAGAAACAAAAGCAAACCCGGGTCTGGCATTTGAACGCGGGTGCAAGGTGTAAGAATTGGGCATGTTGGCTCAAGCAAGTATGTTAATCCTTCGCAAAACCCCCATATATGATCGTACCCCCCATGTCCATTTTTTTTTGGTTTTCTTCGTTGAAAATATTTTGGGCCTAAGGCCCATTAGATGAACCACTGCTTTCCTTTGGTTGTGCACACCTCCAATTCCAGGTTCTACACCCCATTAACATTGTTAACTTATTTGAGTTTAATTCTACTTTTTTAGCTCAACTAGGATTATTCTTTGTTAATCAATTTTACTTAGGCTAATCCAAACTTTTAGGATTTTATTAGGTTTTAGAATTAAGATTAGTTCTTGTTAATCATCTTGATTGAGGAAATTAGATTTAGGTATTAATTAGGATTAGACATCAATTAGAATAATTTAGATTATAGAATTGTTTTAATTAGGATATTGGAATTCTTTTAAAATTTTAGAATTAGGGTTAATTAGGTTTAATTAGCTATTATATTTTAAATAGTGATTAAAATTAAATTTAGTCTTAATTAAAAATATTAGAATATTAGGTTAATTAGAAGCAATAGATTTTTAGAATGTTAGAGTTAATTAGGGTTAATAGAGATAATTAGATTTAGATTAGGATTTTTAGAAATATTGACCTTTAGTTTAATTAGGTTTAAAATTGATTAAGTTTAGTTATATCATTTAGAATTAGGTTTAATCTTAATTTCCAATTATTTCAAACCCATGATTGAAATTGATCAAAAGTGATTTTGATCAATTAAATCCTTTAAACTTGTATAATCCCACAGTCTAATTTGAATGACCAAAAGACCCTTGGTCACTTAATAAGACTTTTTCCGTAAGTTGTGGAACTCGAAGCCTCAAGTCAGATTCTCGATCAAGGCATCCTCAGTCATATCAAGCAGCGGATTATATAAGATAAATCAAAGGTAAACACTTGGTGAATATGATTCCAATTGTACGATACGAGCCTTAAGTAATAAGGAATGATGAGACGGAGTTTCTCCCTTCCTTGTCTAGAGCGACTTTGCATACGTGGCGTAGGCCCTAGTTATTCAAAGCGTTCGCCCTTATTCATAGACTTTAGTGCAATACGAGTCGAATAAACTACCAAGTCTTCTTCACACAAGACAATATCAATACAAGGATCAACAATGAAGAGATTCCTCCAACAACTTTTCAGTTATAAGAAGTATCATGCACCATGAGCCTTAAGTAATAAGGAGTGATGAGAAGAAATTTCTCCTATCCTTGTCTATAGTGACTTTGCGTATGTGGCGTAGGCCCTAGTTATTCAAAGCACTCGTCCTTATTCATAGACTTTAGTGTGATCCTCGTCAATCAACTGTCAAGTCTTTCTCTCTTCATCATTACAATAACGACAAAGACTCTTCTCCAGCAACTTGAAAGTTAAGATGAGAACTACATGTCACGATACTTAAGTAGTAAAGAAGGAATCAGACTGGACCTTTCCTACACTCATTCTGGATATCTTTGGGTGCGGGACGTCTGGTCCATTGCTTATCGTATCCACCTTTACTCATTGACTTTAGTATGATTCTTACCAGGTAACTATCAAGTCTATCCCACTCTTTCTTTAAATCAATCTATCATACTCCTTTTGCCTCATCAATCATCTTACTTTCAACTGTAGTAGGTTGAACTATGATTGCTCTGATTTTCTCATTGCACGATGAGAATACGTAGGCACGAGGGTTCGAATCCTCCGCGAGCATACTTCTTTATTATTCTTTCTTCCGCCTTAGGGCACTGTTCATATCTTTCATGATCTATTATCTACCTTCGATCATAAACCGTTCACCTAGTGACGTGTCGTTTCTTTGAAACTGAAATACACTTTCTTTGGAATTCCATATATACCCTTTTAGGACGATATAATGATAGTCCACATTTGTACCTAGAGTTGTTTGGATTGTCCCCATACATTTAATTCTCCTTTTTCGGCTCAACCATACAGTGATACCGTGTTGTAGGCCCTCACTTGTGGTTCGTGCCACCTTCCCTCTATGGTGAAAATTCCATTTTCCCTATGGATTTCGATGTATATCTGACCTTTGGTTTCAAAGTATACCTCTTCAGTCACTTGTTACCAAATCCTCCAATTTTGTGACTCTGGTCACTTCATTCCGTTCATCTCCATGATGCACTCATTATTCTACATTCATTCACTCCATGTGATATACCCTTATTTTGAGTCAAATACACTATACTTTTGTGCTCCATCTTGTACCTCTTTATGAGCCAAGAGCTGTTTGTGCTATGAAACCAAAGACTTAATTCCTTTGTTTTCGGCTATTCCAGTATAGTGATATCGTGTTGTAGGGCCTCACTTGTTGGTTCATACCTATTTACTCTTAGGTTGATATCTCACCCTTTGTTGGACTTCAAACAACATTATCCTTTGGTTTAGACCATACTTTGATCACTTCTTTTCATCTCCCGCCATTAGTTCTTTGAACTACGGAGCTCTGAATTCCTTATTGCACTATGAGGATGCGTAGGCATGAGGGCTCTAATCCTCACTGAGCATTCTATCTATTTTATTTCCCTTTCCCTCATTCTTTTGCGAGTAATCTTTAGATATCACACCTATTCGAGCAAGAACAATCAAAACAGTTCCCATGGAGTACCATGGATGTTAGGGATGCTAATACTTTCCCCTTGCATAACCGACTTCCTTACCTAGCATATCTCTTTCCCCTGGGTTTTATCAATATTTTCCCTTTCCTTCGGGAATAAATAAAGTTTGATGGTGACTCGGTTGTATGTTTGAGCATGCAATACGTTCGAGTATATTTCTGTTAGCTTCAACTACTACTCTATTTCGATTCATAAACGATTTATCATTGCACTGCCTAATCCGGACAGAGTAAGTACCGTGGATTGTGCAAATTGGTTATAAGTGAGTGATGACCATAATACAGAGGAAGGCTACGAAGCTGAGAATCTGGTTGCAGGTGAACATGTTGTAGGTGAAGAGATAAATAAAGAGGAGGGGCTTCAAGAGCAGTTTGTACCCCCGCCCCAAGAGTCATTCAATCAGGGCGCTGGGTCATCATCCATGAATCAAGACCAGTAGGCATGGGTACAAACCGAGCTCGACGACCTGAGAACCGAGCAATCAAGACAAGGCATCGAGCATGCTCGACAAGGGGCGGTGTTGGATGAGATGAATCTGATGATGCGATAGCAGATGTTGCATTTTCCTCCCCCGCCTCCTCAGTAGGGCACTGTGAGTTCCCCTCATTCTATCTTGTTCGAAAATATTGGGGCCAATGTTTAGTTCAAGTGTGGGGGAGGTTTTATTTGCTGTTTATTTTGTTTATTTTTATTTTTATTTTTATTATGTCCCCATTGTTACTGTTTTGTATTTGGTTTGTTTTTACTGTTGGGTACTATGTGCTGCATGTATTTCAGGTTCTCTATGCATTCCGAGTTGAGTAAGAAGCCACACCATACTAGAGGTATTGTGAATGCTGTCAAGCTTTACCTAACATGGTGAGTGCATAAAAAGCCAAACATGTTTGTCATCATGAGCGATATTCAGGTATGTCTTTATCACTCTGACTTTGTGTAGGTTCTCAAGGAACATCACTGCATATATACACACACTGAGGCACGTTGTTTGAATAATAGCCCTGAGCCTTTCTAGCCATCCCTTTAATATTATCCCTTGTTAACCCCGTTGAGTCTGTACCTTTTGTTTGTTTATATAATCACATAAATGTAAACCACTGCCCAAACACTTCCTTACCCTGTTCAGAGTCAATGTTATGTCATTAAGCTGTGTTAAATTCTAAGTTTGGGGTAAACCCCATAAGTATCTGAAACCAAGGTGAGTGCAAAAAATAGGGGTAAGAAAAACGACCATAAAAAAAAGATTTTTTTTTGTCGATGGTACGAGAGAAGCACTCACCGAAGGAAAACACTCAGTTGAAAAAAAAGAGAAGATAGAAACAAAGAAAAAAACTGAGCAATGCAAATTGAAAAAGAAAAGAAGTGAAAATGAACGAACATAATGAAAAGAATAATGACATTGGCTCTGAACCTAAACCACTTGTTTTCCCTTTTGTTTGTATTTACCACACCGTAACCCAAGCCTCGTTATAACCTAAAAGACCTCAAAAAGTATGTGTTGTGTGTAGTTGATACAAAAAGGAGAAATTATTCAAACTTATGAGTTGATATTGCATACTCTGAACTGTGAGTGTAAATACTTTAACCCGGAGAGACTTGGTGAGAGTGTGATATAAGCTAACAGGTGAAGCGGTACGTCAATGTGGAAGTGTGGCAGAAAACTCATTAGGAAAAGCAGGGACTATGAAAGGGAGAGTGAAGGCGTTGGCGAAAGATCTCAGAAGTATTGTGGTAAGAATTCAATCTTGGGAAGTGACATACTTTGTCGTGTAGGATATTACTTGAGGACAAACAATGAGCTAAGTTTGGGGTTGTGATCAATCATCATTTTCACTATGTTTTCGTTACTTATTCGATGAGAAACCAAGGATTCTGGAACACTTTGTGCACATTATGGTACCTATAAAGTTAATTTTCTTTTCCGTAAGTTATTTAAGCATTTTATCAATTGTTAGTTTTATTTTATGTTTTCCGGAATTTATGTGTTGGTTGTCTGTGTTTATGTCCTCCAGGTCCAAGTACAAGATCCAACGGATTCAATGCGAGAAAATGCAAAGTTCGGAGTTCGGGGAAAAAAGAATTCTTAACACAGGAGGCCTGACACGGCCACCCGTGTCACCTGGCACGGGCCGTGTCAAAAAGAAGGCAACTTAACCACCAGGAAGAGCCAAGACAGGGGCCTGACATGGCCGCCCGTGTCAGCTGACATGACTCGTGTCAGGTCACCTGGGCGTGTCAGGTAGGAAGTGGCAAGGCAGAGAGCTGACACGGCCACACGTGTGATCCCAAGCGCAAATTCTTCCATTCTTTGGGCTTTTTACCCGGGCTTGAGCTGCAAGGGTGTTTTGGAGATTTCCAACCTTGGCCAAATGATTTTTCACTATATTATGAGAGTTCCTACAAGAGAAGAAGACACATTGGAACGAGGAGAACCCAAAGAATTGTCAAACAATCGAGAATTATAGAGATCAAGGAATTTGGAGAGAGGAAGATTTTCATGAGCGGAAGCGGTTGAAGATCCAAGTCATCCAATTACTTGTAATGTGTATTTTTTGTCTTGAAACTATTTTGAACAATATGAGTAGCTAAACCCTCCAATACTAGGGGTGTCCCTGATTTAGATCTGTAATGACTTGAGTTTACAATTGCATTTATAATTTTTTTTTACGGTAATGTTTTGATGTGTTTAATGCTTTCTCTTTAAGACCAACCGAGATTGTTATATGGTTATCAATTTGGCTGGACCGTCATTGATAAGGTTTTCATAAGATTACTCTGCAGTAGATATCACCTAGGACTAGGGATACCCTATATGAATCAGAACATTCTTGATATAATAAGGCTTAACTTCACCATAATTTCCTATGGACCTAGAAATTAGGGTAGAAAGGTTTTCTAACCAAGGACTTGGGAGAAAATACCCTTGAGAACTCGTAGTAATTGATATTTGTTGATGCAATAGTGACTCAGAGTTGTTACATGGACAAATTATATACCTTCCTTGGAATTGTTCCTCTTCCCTTACAAACCCTTATTTTACAGTATTAATTTCTTTTACCTTTATTTTTATAAATCTGAATATAAAACCCCCAACAATAGTTTTGTTTAATTGAACGATGATTTGAACTCGATATTAACTTGCAGTCCTTGAGATCGACATTCGGGGATTTTTCCCTTTATTACTATAACATGCAAAATAATACACTTGCTAGTTTTCCGATCAGATATATAAAGAAAGAACTAAAAGATGGCACGGTAAGTGCATCACTACGCGAGATTTCTCAATAGGATAGCTAGTACTCCTTTTCAACTCCACATTAAGGTTATTTCCAAGAAAGCTTCGTTCTCGATGGTCGGTACCATTTGAAGTAGTAAAAGTCATGCAATATGGAGCACTCGAAATATGGAGTAAGTCAACAAGACAATTTATAGTAAACAGGCAAAGGCTCAAACATAATCACAGTGATGAAGAAATAGATCACTATGCTAGTTGGAAATTGGATGAGCCACTTGTTAGTTCACTCAAAGGATGAGCTTAAAAGACATCGAGCTAACGAAGTAAAACAATAGCATTGTGTGGAAGGCAACCCAAAAATTTCTTTTCGTTCTTCCTTATCCAAAATAAATAAACGGTGAAATTTAAACCTTGTGGAACATTTCACTAACTTTATTCATGTTTTAGTCTTTTCAGGTCACCTACATTCTCCTTAGCATAAATTTTTCCATTGAAAAATTATTTGAGAATGCAGCACGTAGACGACATGAGGATAACTTTCAAGGACGATGCTTAAAGGAGGCGTTATGAAGCGTCATCCCAGTGGACCATCTCTCCGACCCGTTATCCAAATTTCCAGTGCCTACACACATTAGGACTAAGAGATAGTGCCACATATATGTTTAACCAGATCAGTTGGTATCAATCATCAGTTTCCAAACATCCAACTTACCAGAACCTCACCCTAGAGTTTCTAAGTTCTTTCCATTATAACCCTCATCGAGGACTAAGACATCATAGAGGCTTGACAACCTTTAGGCTATACGAATTTACCTACCGTTTTAACCACCGAGAATTAGCTGAGCTGTTAGGATTCTAACATGGACCTCATGTTTTTACTGAGGTGTCAAGAAATAATGATATGCAACTTGAGCTAGATGGTTTATGGGGCAGCCTCACCGAGGATTACCCACCCGATTATGAGAGAATAACTTATGCCATCATCCATAACCCAACCATTAGGTATTTCCAAATGGTTTTAGCTCAACATTCTTTGGAAGGTGTGAAAACATGGAACTAGTTTCTGAAGAAGATTTATTCATCATTTTTAGTGTTTTCCAATCTCGCCCCATAAATTCGGCAGCCTTCTTGCTTTCCAGTTTAGATAAAATTGCTAACTTAACCAGAGGATATGTTCTTGTAGACGGGAAAATTACCCATATAGCCTTAACTTTAGGCCTCAACAACCAAATAGCAAACTTAGTTCCTATTTATGGTCACAACCTGATAGATATTGAGCACTGTTTAAATAAAAGTTTAGTGAGGCGAGAGGGCTCAAACGAATTCAAGATACTAATTGGTCGTGAGGTTGTCTATCATATTGTCATCCCGGATCCTGAAAGAATGAGTGTTCACAACCGTGAGAACTGGCTATACCGATTAGAAGATCATGGAGAGACGCCAACACCAACTGAGACTCCTCCCTCTCCTGAATACCACCCAACTCCTCCATTAGATATTTCTTCTTCATATTCTTCTGCAGGTCCACCAAATGGGTGTAGTGTTGACTATGAGCTCAACAACCTTCGACGATAAGTCACAACTCTTCGCCAAGAAATACAAGATCAATCTGATAGAGCAACTGAGCAAATGGACTACTTGTTCTAAGAAGTATTTTCTTTACAGAGAGCTTTGGGTCAACAAGCCAGACACCATGACACGTGAATCACCGATAGGTTTATTCTCTCCTTTTTCCCATTTTCACGGAAACATTGAGGTCAATTTTAAGTTTAAGTGTGAGGGAGGAAATATTTTACCGTTTTGTTTTCCTTGATTTTTCAAAATTCTTTCATTAATAATTTTCTTAATTCTTTAAGTTTTTCTTATTAGTTAATCGTGTTTCCATTTCAGTTGTCGAGCTATCGACATTAAGCAAAGTGTTGCGTGGGAGGCAACCCATGCAATTTTTATTATTTAATCGATTTAGTTTGAATATTTTCATTTTCTAACTCTGAAGTTTGTTATATTTGTTTATTTTCCAAAACTTTGCACTACTAATCATGATGTAGGACCAAGAACATCCGAAAAGCCCAAAAAGGTCAAGAAAAATCACACCAAAAAGTGCATGGTGTTCGCCACACATCCTTGGAATTCTCCACAACCTTCATAAACGAAAAATACAAATTTCAGGTGTGTGGTGTTCGCCACACAATCCAGACGCATAAAAACCATAAAAGTTAGTTTTAAAATCCAATTTGCCTTTCGAATTCCAATCCCCTCAATTTCTAACCACCCATATTCACTCCTCCACTACAGCCACTCACATTTATTCTCTCTTTTTCCCAAAAAAAAAGTCTTTCACTCTTCCAACCTTTCACTATCCCACTCCTATTTAAACCCAATTTCACCATTCTTACTTCCACCATATTCAAATTTCACAAACCTTCCTCCACACCAACTTCTACTCTCTTTTCAACAAAGGCACAAGAGGGAAATGATGATTTCAATGGAATTTTGTTTTGGGAAGGAAGAGATGGCGAAAAACAGAGGAAGAAATACGAAGCTCTCCTAAACCGACAAATTGTTTCAACGAGGTACACCGATGATTCTTGCCTACGTGCTTTAGGATTATTTGATAGTGTACATTTGATGTTGGATAAATTAGGCTTGTCACACTTTTTCTCACAAAAACACCATACTTATGTTAGGATTACACTTGAGTTTCTAAGCTCACTTCACTACACCATACAGATTGGCTCTACTAGCACAACATGCACCGTTAAGTTTCATATGTTTAATAGGGAATATGAAACATCCAAAGTGGATCCTATTTCAAAGTGGATTCCATAGATGAAGCCATTATGGATGTGAATAAACAAGCACACATACCAACCTCGTTAGGACGAGCTCTCACCAATGCACTTAACGTCCTCAACGAGAAGAAGAAAGGGAAATTGAGGATTGTTTGAAAGAGCTTGATTGAGAAAAAGAAGTTCTGTCAAAGGAAGCGAAAATTGAGGAATTAAAATATGAACCAAAGAATGATGATAACAAACTTGAATTAAAGGTACTATCGTCCCACTTAAAGTATGTTTTTCTTGAAGAAGGAGGTAACAAACCGATTATCATCAGTAGTTCATTGTCTATCCATGAATAAAAAAAGTTGATTCAGGTCCTAAAGGAGAAAAATAAGGCAATAGGTTGGGTATTATCATATTTGAAAGGAATTAGTCCATCATACTATATGCATAAAGTTATGATGGAAGAAAAATTTAAACCAGTAGCTCAACCTCATCAGCGGTTAAACCCAACAATGAAAGAAGTGGTGCAAAAGGAGGTAGTGAAACTATTGGAAGCTAGTATGATATATCTTATCTTAGATAGAGCTTGGGTGAGTCTCGTCCAGGTGGTACCAAAGAAGGGAGGTATGATGGTAGTACCAAATGAAAAAAATGAATTGATTCCAACAAGAACCGTGATAGGATGAAGAATGTGTATTGATTACTGAAGGCTTAATCAAGCAACCCGAAAAGATCATTTTCCATAAGGTTTTGGTTTTTGATTTCAAGGAAGGAGATGGTCTATTTGGAGATTTATACAATTTGTTTCAACTTTTGTCTTTATTTAAATGTGTGAAAATATGAAACAAGTCATGATAAGAAAATGGGGAAGTTACCTTGTTATTTTCGTGATCTTCCATGAGACATATATTGACCTCTTCATTTGAGGAGTCCATGCCATTGTCATCCCAGGGTGTAGCACCTCAAATTTGCACCTATCATTGTACATACATTTTCATATTAGGTCATAGCATAACATGGTCCACTGCATAGCATTGCATTGTCCCTTTTGCCTCAAGTGCAAGATCATCAGGAGAATTAGGTCAAACTGGTCAGGAGATCAGTCAATCAAGCAAGCAAGTGAGTTTTTCATTGAGCCAAGGCCCTAGGGTTGGTCCAACCTGTTCACATGACTTGGGGATCCATTTGAAGTGTTTAGGTCAAAGATTGGAGGCTCAGAGGTCATCAGTCAATGCACAATAAGTCAGAAACCATAGAAAAGTCAAACTTGGTCAACTGTGGTTGATTTTATGGTTTTGATGGATGGATTTGGTTTGAGAGAGCTTATTCATGTCCAAATAGGCCTCATATGTCATGGCAAACATCATCATTGAAGAATTTGAAGCAAAATCAGAAATTTCCAAAAATAGAAACCGGACCTGTAATTTTAACTACCAAAAATGGAAACTTCTTGATCCCAAACTTACATTATGATACAAGCTTCAAATGAATTTTTGCCCAACATGAAAGTTGAATATCTTGTTCTCCCATTTTCAAAAAGTCCAAGAACTCTCAATTCCCATGTATGGTTGTTAAGATATGATCAATTCAATCTCAAAAATTTGTGAACTTCAAAAGGCCATATCTCTCAAACCATTTGGCCAAAATTGGTGAGGTTTTTTCCAACAAACCACATTTAACCTCCTCTTTCCAAAAATATAAATTTCATATACCAAAACATTGGCAATCAAAATAGCCCTTTTTGAACTATCATGTTTAAATTCAAGTGAAGTGAAAATTTGAAGTTTTGATTTAAGCAATTTCTATCAAAGTGGCCAATTGGGATTGACTTGAGACATCATTTCTGACTTGCCAAAGGCCCAAAATCGTGCAGCATACACCCTCCTTGTGCACTTAGTTGAAAATTAGCAAATTGGCAATTTGGTTCATGAGAGATAATGTTGATTAGCACCTCATTAGCAAAGCCTAAACAGAAGTATAAAATCACATTTTCTGCAATTCCAACCCTAGCTGCAGCCATCAAACACACAGAAAAACTCTCTTCTCTAAAAAAACCTCATTTTCTCATCTTTGAATTTTTGGCCAAAACCTCCAAAGAACCACGAGCCATCTTGGTTGTCTCATCATCTGACCATCATTTGGAAGCCATTCCAAGCACCATTCACCAACTGTAACAGCCTCATCATGCTCTGTTTTACCAAGCACACTTCCATGGCAAATCGTGATTGGAGCATTTTCAAGCCTTACTGAGCCGAAGCATCTCAACCATTCACTTTGTGGAGCTTGTAACTTCATCTGTTTTGAACCAGAACAGCCAAATAACCACTGAAGCTCGATTGCTCTTCACTTTTGGTTAGTTTTTGATTCACTCATTTTCCAAAATTATGCCATGCTTTAGATAGTTTATGCCTTGCTGATTCTAATGAGCTATGGATTGCATGAAATGGTTGAGTATTTACTGATTTATATGGATTTAAAGTTTGATGTATGCATATGTTCTTGCTTGATTCACTTTGCTTAAGATGATTTCGTGAAAATGGATGCCATATTCTTGTTGTGTGTTGTTTGCTGATCACAATGGTATGCTTGATTGCACGTTCTGGGCAAATTATTTTTTACGATTTTGGTTGGATGAAGATGACACTGTAGCTACTGTAGCGAACCCTAGGATTTTCCAGATTTCCTTCTCCATCGTGTTTCTGCGTTTGAGCTTTTGTGTTGCATGAATGTTACTGTGCCATTGCCCATGCTGAATCATTGTTTGCCACGTCTGGGGGGTGCTACGCACCGTTTCATTTAAATGACCCCGGAATTACCATTCTGCCATTCTCGTTTTAATATTTCAATTAAATCATTTCCTTTTTGCATTTTTATTCCATTTGATACATCATCTTCTAAAATTCATAACATCATCATTTCACATCCAAATTTCATGAAAATTTTTGCATCATATTCATCTGGATCTCTAGTATTTTATCATGATTTTTGCTGAGTTTTTGGATGGTCGAATTTTTAATGGTATTAGGGTTTTGTTCATGTGTCATTATTTTGTACCCTTTGCCAAATCCTTTGTGAAATAGTCATGCATTATCCAATTGATCTGAAATTTTTTGTACACAAACTAGACTCATTCATGGTTATTTTAATGTAGAGTTTGTGAATTTATCTTATCTGGTCATTGAGTTATGAATTTTTGAAGTAGGGTGTGACAATTTGTGTCACACCAATGATGTGCAATTTCATGATTTTCTTTACCATGCTTCCTGACCTCCAATTGATGTGAATTTTTGCATGAACCTACTCTTGTATGTCTAGTTCACTTGTGAATTTTCTTGGAATTAATTGTGGCATTTCCAAATTGTTTGAGATTTTTCTCCCCTGTCTAGTCAAATGTTGACTTTGTGTGACACATCTTGCCATTCCATTTGGGAAATTCTCATACTTTATTGGATGATCATGAAATTTTACATGAGATAACTAGACATCCTCATCTTTGCCATGGTTTTAGTCCCATTCATTTATCATACACCATCTCTGATTTATGATTTTTCTAAGTTGATGCATGTTTGGTTGACTTCCTTAAGCATGTTCAAAATTGCTTTGAATTTCTGATTTTCATTGACTGCCTTCCACTTGTCCAAATGTGATGAAATTTTACATGCTTACCATGCTATGTGTTAGGATTGATCATGATTTATTTGGTGATTTTTGGAAATGTTTGAGTTGACTTTTGATGCAAGTCTTGCTGTTGACTTCTATAAGCCCTCATTTGCCATGCTTTGACTTCTTTTGCTTATGAAATGATGATGATGCATGATATGAACATGAACCCAATTGGAATTGTTTCTTGATTGATTGAACATGATTTTGAATGCTTGCCCTTTGCTGTTTTGACTTTTTCATTCCTTTTTGACCCTAGGCTTGCCCTAGTGGTCCTGTTACTCACCTTTGAGTTCATGTTTTCAGGTTGACCAACAAATGACCAATGAGACCAATTCTATTTGATTGAGCTTGCTTGAATATCATTGACTAACTTGTTTGTTTTGTAGGTGGCTTGGCTCACATGCCTTAAGCCTTGTGCCTTGCACATTCACTTGCTTCTGATTAACTGTTAATGTCTGTTTCCTTTTGCTTTGCTTTGAAGTTGTATACTAACATCTGCTTGACTATTTCAGGTGCTTTTAGTTGCTTAGTTCCTTGTGAACTTTTTGCTTTGCTTTGCTTGTATAAGCAATTTGCATTGAGGTATATCCCTTAATCTTCATGTAGTCTGGAAGACCTGGCCTGTTACTTGGCCAGGCAACTGTGTGAAGTCCTCCTTAAGAGGCAATGTTTGTGTATGTTTAATTTGTCCTTGTACATAGTCAAAGACCTCCTAAGTGAAGAGGCAATTGGCAGAACCAAGGGATATGCAACCTATCCCCTGCTATTCTGTGTGTCATCTGCTTTGCTCACACCACTGTGTTGATGCATTGCAGATACAAACCCAAGATCTTGTACAACTGTATAGTTGAGTCAGTATCAAATGTGTAGAAGGGTTCCCACTTTCTGAACCCACACATTCTTGTCAAATGCTCTCCCTGGCCAGGGATAAGAGCAATGAGGCACACCCCTCATCTCCTTTCATCTGCTTCACCTTAGCCCCTCAATGGCAAGGTTAAGAGCAACATTCACCCCATTCCAGAGGTTTGTTTGTTGAGGTTGATGTGACCCCTCGACTAAAACCTAACCCATGTTTGAGCCCCCTTGTTGGTGTGTTTATTTTATGCTGTACATGTTTGTGTGGTTTGATTGTATCCCCTCGGTTTGTTAGACTCCGCGTAGTCTCGTTTGCATGTCAATTAAGGTAGCACGGTTCCTTCGTATAGGACTTCCTTTCTTGCCTGAGCTTTCCTAAAACACAAACCAACATCATCCCCTCTTAAGGATACGTTAACTCCTTCTACTACAGGTGAGTAAGTCTCCAAAGGTCGAGCATCAGGTAGATTGTGCAGTGACGTTGTCCACTTAAAAAACACCAACCAACGGGAATAGTTTAGCCGAACTACGGCAACTCTGATTCTCATGTCCAGATGAGATACGTAGGCACGAGATGCGATGTCTTGTCGAGTTTGACTAACAACTAACACTAATTCTTTTCTCTCGCCCTCGTTGCGATTGAGACCTCCCCTTTCTCTTGCCCTAGTTGCAATCGAGACCCTTGCTTCCTGTGCAAGTTAGGTTTGGTGTGGCTTGCTTCCTGTGCAAGTCATGTCTAGGATAGGTTGGCCCTTGTGCCATTTAGCTAGAAACCTTAACTTAGGGACGACTTTGCATGACAACATCTAGGCTCGAGTCGTAGTCTCCCTAGTGTTGTGTCTCCCTCTGTTATCTGGTTAGGCTAGTCCTTTGTCCCTGCGTAGGGGAACTACATCGCCCTGATCTTCATACCAGATGAAGTATGTAGGCAGGAGATTGAGCTGATCTCTCCGGGCGCCCTTTTTCTCTTTTGTGTGGGTTGTTTGATAGTTGCTAGGCTCGAGTGCCTGACTCCTTAGCAATTCGTTGTCTGTTTGTTTGAGTGTGTGCTTGACAGTTATAGGCTCGAGTCCCCGACTCCCTATTAACTTGTGGTGTTGTTGTGTGCTTGGAAGCTGATGTAAGTCCATCGAGTGGCATTCGGGTTCCAGTGTGGGTTTGTTTGGTTCAGATGCTGATGTAAGTCCAGCGATTGGCAGTCAGGCTCCACGTTTGCCTTTGCCTGTGTTTGTTTGTGTGCGTGTTAGCCGAGCTACGAATGCTCTGATTCTTCTCTCGTCCGAGAAGATACGTATGCATAGGATGCGATATCCTAGCGAGCATGTGTCGTTTCCCCAGTCCGAACTACTTCGACTCTGATGTCTATGCCTGATAGACTAAGTAGGCCCAGGATGCGGTATCCTGCCGAGTCAGTTTCAGTCTGTTTTCTTGTGTCTCTTTCAGCCAGTGTGTGTGAGTTTGAGCAGTGTTTAGCAACCATTTTCCTTTCTATTGTGCGTGGATCCCGTCGAGTACGACGGATGCGTAGGGGGTGCTAATACCTTCCCTTCGCATAACCGACTCCCGAATCCATTCTCTCTGGTCGCGAGACCATGTTCTTTCCTAGGTTTACTTCGAGCGTTTCCTTTCCCTCTTTTGGGATAAATAACGCACGGTGGCGGCTCTGTTGTTCTTCTTTTCCCGCCGGTTTTTCGCGTAATGCGACAGCTGGCGACTCTGCTGGGGATCTAGAGACGTTGACCTATGCTGGTCCATCTTCCCTGAGCGAGTCTCTCCTAGCGCTCTCTAGGTTAGGGTTTTGGTTGCTTTGTGCTGTGTTTATTTATTGCATTCATTATTTGTTCATTTCATTTATTGATTGCATTGATTGTGTGCATTAATGTTTGCATTCATATTCATTATTCATTCTGCCTGGCTGGTTGTCTGTTTTTCTTTGTGGGGTGGGAGTCAGTTGAGGTAAAAGGTCCAATACCCAGACCATGAGTGAAATCTAGGATGATTAGGAATAGAGTGATTCATGGGAAGCGGGTGGTATTGCGCCACTTAGCGGAACATTGATATCACGAGCAGTTCAGACCCTGGTGGGGTATCGTCGTTACATACTTCGGGTGTGTATATGATGGTATTCTGCGAAAGGTTATTTATGCTGCGTTTCTCTCAGCCTTTACCCTGGCCTAGACTACACCCGTGAGTGGGGAAGGGTTGATCATTACAGGTACCGTTGGTGACTTGGTTCTGTTGGTGACTTTGTTCAGACAGTGTGTTCAGTTGACCTTAAGTTGGATTTGGGTTCTGATTTTTGACTGAAGCTTCGACCTAGTGATCAGAGATTTGCACAACCAGCCAGTCCAGTCTGCATCATTTGCATCATAGCATATTTATTTTTTTCAAAAGAAACGCAGTAAAAAAAAAATCAAAAAAAAAAAAATCAAAAAAAAAACTAATCTCTGCATGCATATCATTTCTCAGGTACATTCCAGAGCTTGTCTACTGATAGAGATGACAACAGTCTCAGAGCCGAAGCGGAAGACCTGTTCCTACAGTTTCCATCGTGAGCCGTTGACTTCACTGATTGAGTTGGGTAGCTTTGTGACAGATGATCGTCTGAAGAGTTTCGTTGGACAGTATGGAGATATCTTGACAGTGCTGAAGACAGTAGTGGATCCGGTGCCTCTGCAGACACTACTACAGTTCTATGATCCAGAGCTCAGATGCTTCACATTTCAAGATTATCAGCTAGCACCTACTCTCGAGGAGTACTCTATTCTGATGAACGTCCCGGTTCAGCATCAGACTCCCTTCTTGGACGTCCCAAAGGAGGTTGACTTCAGATTGATTGCCAGAGCTCTACGAATGAGTGTCAAGGAAGTTGGTGAGAATTGGAAGCCCTGTGGGGAAGTAGTGGGTCTGCCATTGAAGTTTCTGTTGAGAGTAGCCAGAGATGAAGCAGAAAAGGGAAGTTGGGAAGTTTTTCACGCACAGCTTGCTGCCTTGATATATGGAATCATTCTATTTCCCAGTATGCCAAATTTTGTTGATCATGCTGCCATCAGCATTTTTATCAGAGGGAATCCAGTCCCAACCCTTCTAGCTGATACTTACTATGCCATCCACAGTAGACATGGTAAGGGTGGAGCCATCAGGTGCTGCTTACCTCTCCTGTTCAGATGGTTTATGTCGCTGCTGCCTGTCAGTGGACCATTTGTGGATACCAAGAGCACTCTTAAGTGGACTCAGAGGGTCATGTCGCTCACCTCCTACGACATCAGATGGCAGTCATACCGGATGGATGTGAAGGATGTTATCATGAGTTGTGGTGAATTCCGGAATGTGCCACTCGTGGGGACCAAGGGTTGCATCAATTACAACCCAGTTCTTTCTCTTCGCCAGCTAGGGTTTATCATGAGTAGAAGGCCACTTGAAGCTGAGATAGTTGAGAGTGTGTATTTTGAGAAGCGTACTGACCCTGTTAGATTGGAGCAGATTGGGAGAGCCTGGAAATTTGTTGAAGCGAAGGATGGATCCGTCTTAGGGAAGAAGTTTGCCATTGCAATGCCCGATTACACCGATTGGGTAAAGAAGAGAGTGGAAACTTTGCTGCTACCCTATGGTAGGATGGAGCCGTTGCAGGAGCAACCACCTTTGGTTCTTGCTGATAGTGTGCCTGCTGAGCACTATAAGCAAGCCTTGATGGAGAGTCGTTGTCTGAGAGAGAAGGAGCAGGACACCCAGATGGAGCTGTACAAAGCTAAGGTTGATAAGCTGCACTTGGCCCATCAACTCAGGGAAGTGCAAGGAGAGGATGCTGGCAGAGCAAGAAGCAAGAAGAGATCATATGAGGAGATAGAATCCATGTTGGATGCAGAGCATAGGGAATGTTCGAGACTACAGAGAGCAGAAGTCAACCATCAGAAGAAGATCAGAGACTTGGAGAAACAGCTCAAAGACAAAGACGTCCAGTTGAAGAAAGAGATGGAGTTGAGACAGAAGTCAGAGGACTACCTTGGAGGAGAAGTCTTGGAGCTCAGAAGACAGTTGAAAGAGAAGATCACCCCTCTACCAGAATGTTCAGAATGCACACTGTTGATAGACCAGTGCCATTACCTGAAGACCCTCATTCCGGAAGACCGTCTGTCTTAGATTGTATCTTTGTTTGTATTTGTTGAGAATCACCTCCAGGCTTGTTGGATGGGATTCATTTGCTTGTACTCCGTCTTTGGATCTTTTTGTTGAGAATCACCTCCAGGCTTGTTGGATAGGGATTCATTTCTCTGTACTCTGTTTATTCGAATATTTTGTTGACTCGGTTGTATTGACCTTTTTACCCTTATGTATAGATGAGGTTGTCAGTATTTCCCTGTTGTTCTCATTTTCCCTGTATCTGTATTGTTCTCTTGTTGCTGCAGGTTGCCATCTTTTGAGGATGGGTCAGGCTCTTTGAATGCCTGAGAAATGAGCATATCATGTGCATCATGCATATCATTTAACATCATACTCATATCATTTGCATAACAGGTGTTCTTGTGCCGTCTTCTTACTGTGGGTTCCTGTGTTGAGGCAGGATAGCTGATCAAAGACCACACCGCTACTCAACGAGGCTCAACCATCAACGCAACATGGATCAAGTACAAGCCGAGTTGGCTGAGATGAGGGCAAACATGGCCCAGTTCATGAACATGATGCAAGGGGTCGTTCAGGGGCAAGAGGAGCTGCGTGCCTTAGCCCAGAGACTGGAAGCCATGATTCCACCAGTCCACCGTGCTCCACCAGTGGGTGTACCCGTTCATGAGAATGCTGCGGTCGCTATTCTCGTTGATGATTGTGCCGTGAGTGACGAATTGAAGGGGATCAGAATCAGTGAACAGCCTCTTGCTGCAGAGACTATTAATGTCAGAGCAACCTGCGCTCCGGTTCGCCATCCTGGCTCTTCAAGTTCTTCCGGTTCTAAGAAGCCATCCTCTGGGGCACCCAAAAGGGGAGAAAGTGAAACAAATGCTGTGCACCGTCGGAGGAGCGCAAACAGAGGACAGTATCGTCAGGCTGCTGCTGTGACTATTCCAGCTACTCAACCCCAACAGCCGAGAAGACCAACTCAGCAGTATCAGACTCCACAACATCGTCCTCAGCAGCAGGCTTCCCAGCCTCACAATGGAAATCAAGCCAGTACGAGTAATGAGAGGAAGAAGATCACTTTTGATCCAATCCCCATGTCCTACGCCGAACTGTATCCCTCTCTGTTAGAGCGGAAATTGATCACTCCCAGAGACCCGCCGGCTATACCCGTCAACCCTCGGTGGTGGTATAGGCCTGAACAACATTGTGTGTATCATTCGGGTGCTCCTGGTCATGATGTGGATAGTTGTTTCCAGCTGAAGATGAAGGTTCAAGACCTTGTGAGGTCAGGTATTCTGATCTTGGAGGATTTAGGTCCCCGTGTTAATCAAGCCTGAAGATAACAAGTCCTGGGCTGGCGCCGACTTTTCTTCAGAAGGGTTGTTCAAAAGCAGAAGTTGCTGATGCAAAAGATATTGACAGTTGTCATCCCTGGTGGGATCTATCACAATTGGGTCACTGTGGGCGTTCCTACAGTTGTTCATAAGTCTTTGTAATAATCGCTTTGTTTAAAAACCCTTCTCCCATGCCAAAAGGAGAAGTGATGGCATTGTTGGCAACATTTTGTGCAATGATATTTTCATTCAAATAATTCATGTTAAAACATTTGTTTTCCAATTGTTTTCCCTTTTCGCTTTTTGCATGAAATTGGTGATCACAAAAAACCTTTAAAAACAAGAATAAAAGCAATCTTTTCATCTGCATAACGATTGTCTTGTTTGATTTTCAAAAAGCTTTTCATATCAAAATCATTATGCAGGTTGTTTCTCAAACCCATTGAACATAATGATCGGACGTCATCTCCCAATTTTGAATTCCCTGTATCCGAAGCGGACGAAGATGATGTTGAAGGGATTCCTGACGAGATTTCCCGACGTCTTGAGCAAGAAAAGAAGATCACTCAGCTGCATCTCGAGAATCAGCAGAACAGCCAACTAGGGCATTAATAAAAAAAAAAAAAATAAAAAAAAAAAAAAAAAAAAGAAAAGAAAGAGGAGGGTGCCAAATAAGAAAAAATCAAAATCAGAATCAAAAGAAAGAAAAAGAAAGAAAGAAACAAAAGAAAATAGCACCCTCAAAGTCCCAAGTTGACTGATGCTGAATGGATTCAGAGTCACTACGACCAAGTGAATCCGATCGAAAGAAAGAGATCAGCTGCCATGTGTCATGGTCAGTTACATCAGCAGAGAGTGAAAAAAGCATTCGACAAAAAGGTCAAATCTCGTGTGTTCCGAGAAAATGACCCTGTGCTCAAGAAAGTCTTGTCTTTCGTGCCCGATTCCAGGGGCAAGTGGACTCCAAGCTAGGAACGTCCATATGTTTTCAAGAGAGCCTTTTCAGGCAGTGTTCTGACACTTACAACAATGGATGAAGAAGTTCACTCGTCCTGTGAATCCCGATGCAGTCAAGAAATACTTCGCCTAAAAGAAAAAAAAAGCAAAACAGCTCGCTAAGTCGAACACCCCAAAGGGCGACTTAGGCAAAAAGGAGCGTCTCGGTGGATTGAAAACCCGAAAGGGCGATCCAGGCAAAAGTTAGAGACATTGAAAAAAGAATTTGCATCCCGCTAGATTGAGCACCTCACACTGGGGCAATCTAGGCAAAATTAGGGATTTGGCAAGTAACTGCATCTTGACAAGACTGTGCTCTATATCTGTCATCCGTCAGGGGTTCTCGATTCATCGTCAACTGAAGCTCCGAATACATCGAAAATTCGGAATGGTAGAGGAAAGGTCATTATGTTCAATGTAGCCCTCTCCAATATATATCACCGATTTCAAACTTGTACAGATCTATGGAGTCTCGCCCTTTGCAGACTACCATCCCATCACATTAATTTGAGCTTTTATCCAATTATTTGCACTCCTTTTTGTTTCATCTCAACAAATGTTTTGCATGCTTTAATTGATAAAGTATCATTGTTTTCAAAATAAACAAATTTTTCAAAAAAATTGTTCTTAAACAAAGTGAACCTTCACAATGATGGAAAGATACTTAGGAGACCCACAGTGCTCTCCCAAGGGCAGTTTGATTACCAACAGGTAAGACAATTGTTCGTATCTCAAGCATGACTGTATCTTGGTCTTACAGAACATTTTCATGGTTTCTCCTCAGCGAGGTTGCTCAGTGCAGTGTTGGTTGAAGTTGTTCATCTTCATGTCCCCGGCAGTGCAGTTTTTTTTTCTTCCAAGTCCCTATTAGCTCTATTGTGGGGCATCCCCAGTAGAGTGCTGTTTGAACCCCATCGTGGGGCATTCCCAGCAAGTTTGCTGTTTCGGACATTATTGTGGGGCGGTTCCCCAAGCAGAGTGTTTACTGAAGACGTTAGCGTTCGTCTCTCCAACAGAGCAGTCTTCTCCTCTCCCCGCAGGATGGTGTTGTTCCCTGAGATCCCGGTTTCCAGCAGATCGCGTTTGCTCTCTGGTGTTTTTGGCCTTCCCTATGGAAGAAGAGTAGTACCGGGCAGTTGATTCCTGGGCCTGCGTGTTGAGCATGTCTGTTTGTCAGCATTCATCATACATTTTAGGTAGAATGCATACATGCATAATCATAGCATTTGGATACTCATGATGCAGCTGTTGCCATGTATCTGTTGATGGTTGTCTCCTGCTATTTGGTAATACAGATCTCCCTAGTAGATTTTCCCCTAGCAGATGTGGGTGTGTCTGATCTCTCCACGTAGAGCCAACCCCTTAAGCAGAAAGTGTCTATCCTTTCCTGCCATTTCCCCACTGAGATACATCCTCGTGGATGACGGTTGTTTCCGTTCCCTCCCAACACACATTGGGATGGGTTTTCCCTATTGAGTTCTTTCCTCATTAGGATGAGTCTTGTTTCAGTCTGCCTTTTTGGATCGATCCTAAATTGGCTTCCTGTTGGCTGTCTCCTGTGCTTCCCTGGGGCATAAATGAATAGTCGCTCACTAATCGACACTCATTCATCTTATCCCCAGCGGAATTTGTTGGCTTCTACCTACGAATCAGTAGTTGTAAGTCCTATCTTGGTGGTCTTCTACCTACGAATCAGTAGTTGTAAAATCCCACTTTCATCCCCTCGTCGGAGTTAACCCTTTGTGCTCATCCTATCGATGACTGGTTACTTTTCCGTGGTTTTCTGCCTACTAACCGGTAGATGTAATCCCCTCTTTGCAGTTATCAGTATCCGGTTTGTGATATTGATATTCTTTCCCCTCTGGATACTTGCCTTGATCAAGCAGTATTGTCCCCATTGGGTCTTCCCCTTCTTTTTGGATACTTGCTCCGAGTAAGCAACTTTATCCTCTTTTGATTAGTCATCTTTTGCATACCTAGTCCTGGTACCCTAATGCCTTTCTTTTCGGTCGTTTATCCATTTAACAACCTACAACCCGGTTATGGATAATCTTCCATGCGAGGTTATTATCTACGTTCTGACGGCTATAGATAATATATCTCATGCACTCTTTGGTCAATCCTTCGATTGTTATCTCCAGCAGAGTAAGATTCGTATTTCTTGTGGAATCGAATGTCCATCCTTTAACAAGACTGCTTTTCTAGCCCTCTTCAGGATGTTGAGTGTTTTGGAACACAAACCAATCCACGCTTTGGCACTCAGGCCAATTTTTCCGGTATTCAGACCGAAGAAGTTTCCGACGATCAGGTCGATGTACTTATGTTGTTTTTCCGGTTTTCAGACCGAAGAAGTTTCCGACGATCAGGTCGATGTACTTATGTTTTTTCCGGTATTCAGACCGAAGAAGTTTCCGACGATCAGGTCGATGTACTTATGTTGTTTTTCCGGTTTTCAGACCGAAGAAGTTTCCGACGATCAGGTCGATGTACTTATGTTTTTCCGGTATTCAGACCGAAGAAGTTTCCGACGATCAGGTCGATGTACTTATGTTGTTTTTCCGGTTTTCAGACCGAAGAAGTTTCCGACGATCAGGTCGATGTACTTATGTTTTTCCGGTATTCAGACCGAAGAAGTTTCCGACGATCAGGTCGATGTACTTATGTTTTTTCCGGTATTCAGACCGAAGAAGTTTCCGACGATCAGGTCGATGTACTTATGTTTTTTCCGGTATTCAGACCGAAGAAGTTTCCGACGATCAGGTCGATGTACTTATGTTTTTTCCGGTATTCAGACCGAAGAAGTTTCCGACGATCAGGTCGATGTGCTTATGTTTTTTCCGGTATTCAGACCGAAGAAGTTTCCGACGATCAGGTCGATGTACTTATGTTTTTCCGGTATTCAGGCTGAAGAAGTTTCCGACGATCAGGTCGATGTACTTATGGCACTCAGGCCAATTTTCCGGTATTCAGACCGAAGTGGCATCCAGGCCAATTTCCGATGTTTCAGATCGACATCAAATCTCTCATACACCGATGCTCAGTGTTCAGACTGACGAGCGGCGCTCAGGCCATGGTTATCCCTGTGTTACCATTTATTTTGGTATCCAGGTCGACGTTTCTGTTTCGGTATTCAGGCCGATTTCTTTTTTTGTTCCAGACGGATTTTCCTTTCAAGACTGTTTCTTCGCCGATCCTGACAGGCATTCTTGTATTATATCCAGTTGGTGCAAATTTCTACGGTTCTTAGTATTCAATCCCTGTTTACCCTGAAAGTCTGACAGCCGTTGCTATCATCCGTTCGGGTTCCCAGCTGATTGAATAAGGGCAGCTGTAGCACCTCAAATTTGCACCTATCATTGTACATACATTTTCATATTAGGTCATAGCATAACATGGTCCACTGCATAGCATTGCATTGTCCCTTTTGCCTCAAGTGCAAGATCATCAGGAGAATTAGATCAAACTGGTCAGGAGATCAGTCAATCAAGCAAGCAAGTGAGTTTTTCATTGAGCCAAGGCCCTAGGGTTGGTCCAACCTGCTCACATGACTTGGGGATCCATTTGAAGTGTTTAGGTCAAAGATTGGAGGCTCAGAGGTCATCAGTCAATGCACAATCAGTCAGAAACCCTAGAAAAGTCAAACTTGGTCAACTGTGGTTGATTTTATGGTTTTGATGGATGGATTTGGTTTGAGAGAGCTTATTCATGTCCAAATAGGCCTCATATATCATGGCAAACATCATCATTGAAGAATTTGAAGCAAAATCAGAAATTTCCAAAAATAGAAACCGGACCTGTAATTTTAACTGCCAAAAATGGAAACTTCTTGATCCCAAACTTACATTATGATACAAGCTTCAAATGAATTTTTGCCCAATATGAAAGTTGAAGATCTTGTTCTCCCATTTTCAAAAAGTCCAAGAACTCTCAATTCCCATGTATGGTTGTTAAGATATGATCAAATCATTTTCACAAAATCTTGAACTTCAAAAGGCCATATCTCTCAAACCATTTGGCCAAAATTGGTGAGGTTTTTTCCAACAAACCACATTTAACCTCCTCTTTCCAAAAATATAAATTTCATATACCAAAACATTGCCAATCAAAATAGCCCTTTTTGAACTATCATGTTTAAATTCAAGTGAAGTGAAAATTTGAAGTTTTGATTTAAGCAATTTCTATCAAAGTGGCCAATTGGGATTGACTTGAGACATCATTTCTGACTTGCCAAAGGCCCAAAATCGTGCAGCATACACCCTCCTTGTGCACTTATTTGAAAATTAGCAAATTGGCAATTTGGTTCATGAGAGATAATGTTGATTAGCACCTCATTAGCAAAGCCTAAACAGAAGTATAAAATCACATTTTCTGCAATTCCAACCCTAGCTGCAGCCATCAAACACACAGAAAAACTCTCTTCTCTAAAAAAACCTCATTTTCTCATCTTTGAATTTTTGGCCAAAACCTCCAAAGAACCACGAGCCATCTTGGTTGTCTCATCATCTGACCATCATTTGGAAGCCATTCCAAGCACCATTCACCAACTGTAACAGCCTCATCATGCTCTGTTTTACCAAGCACACTTCCATGGCAAATCGTGATTGGAGCATTTTCAAGCCTTACTGAGCCGAAGCATCTCAACCATTCACTTTGTGGAGCTTGTAACTTCATCTGTTTTGAACCAGAACAGCCAAATAACCACTGAAGCTCGATTGCTCTTCACTTTTGGTTAGTTTTTGATTCACTCATTTTCCAAAATTATGCCATGCTTTAGATAGTTTATGCCTTGCTGATTCTAATGAGCTACGGATTGCATGAAATGGTTGAGTATTTACTTATTTATATGGATTTAAAGTTTGATGTATGCATATGTTCTTGCTTGATTCACTTTGCTTAAGATGATTTCGTGAAAATGGATGCCATATTCTTGTTGTGTGTTGTTTGCTGATCACAATGGTATGCTTGATTGCACGTTCTGGGCAAATTATTTTTTACGATTTTGGTTGGATGAAGATGACACTGTAGCTACTGTAGCGAACCCTAGGATTTTCCAGATTTCCTTCTCCATCGTGTTTCTGCGTTTGAGCTTTTGTGTTGCATGAATGTTACTGTGCCATTGCCCATGCTGAATCATTGTTTGCCACGTCTGGGGGGTGCTACGCACCGTTTCATTTAAATGACCCCGGAATTACCATTCTGCCATTCTCGTTTTAATATTTCAATTAAATCATTTCCTTTTTGCATTTTTATTCCATTTGATACATCATCTTCTAAAATTCATAACATCATCATTTCACATCCAAATTTCATGAAATTTTTTGCATCATATTCATCTGGATCTCTAGTATTTTATCATGATTTTTGCTGAGTTTTTGGATGGTCGAATTTTTAATGGTATTAGGGTTTTGTTCATGTGTCATTATTTTGTACCCTTTGCCAAATCCTTTGTGAAATAGTCATGCATTATCCAATTGATCTGAAACTTTTGTACACAAACTAGACTCATTCATGGTTATTTTAATGTAGAGTTTGTGAATTTATCTTATCTGGTCATTGAGTTATGAATTTTTGAAGTAGGGTGTGACAATTTGTGTCACACCAATGATGTGCAATTTCATGATTTTCTTTACCATGCTTCCTGACCTCCAATTGATGTGAATTTTTGCATGAACCTACTCTTGTATGTCTAGTTCACTTGTGAATTTTCTTGGAATTAATTGTGGCATTTCCAAATTGTTTGAGATTTTTCTCCCCTGTCTAGTCAAATGTTGACTTTGTGTGACACATCTTGCCATTCCATTTGGGAAATTCTCATACTTTATTGGATGATCATGAAATTTTACATGAGATAACTAGACATCCTCATCTTTGCCATGGTTTTAGTCCCATTCATTTATCATACACCATCTATGATTTATGATTTTTCTAAGTTGATGCATGTTTGGTTGACTTCCTTAAGCATGTTCAAAATTGCTTTGACTTTCTGATTTTCATTGACTGCCTTCAACTTGTCCAAATGTGATGAAATTTTACATGCTTACCATGCTATGTGTTAGGGTTGATCATGATTTATTTGGTGATTTTTGGAAATGTTTGAGTTGACTTTTGATGCAAGTCTTGTTGTTGACTTCTATAAGCCCTCATTTGCCATGCTTTGACTTCTTTTGCTTATGAAATGATGATGATGCATGATATGAACATGAACCCAATTGGAATTGTTTCTTGATTGATTGAACATGATTTTGAATGCTTGCCCTTTGCTGTTTTGACTTTTTCATTCCTTTTTGACCCTAGGCTTGCCCTAGTGGTCCTGTTACTCACCTTTGAGTTCATGTTTTCAGGTTGACCAACAAATGACCAATGAGACCAATTCTGTTTGATTGAGCTTGCTTGAATATCATTGACTAACTTGTTTGTTTTGTAGGTGGCTTGGCTCACATGCCTTAAGCCTTGTGCCTTGCACATTCACTTGCTTCTGATTAACTGTTAATGTCTGTTTCCTTTTGCTTTGCTTTGAAGTTGTATACTAACATCTGCTTGACTATTTCAGGTGCTTTTAGTTGCTTAGTTCCTTGTGAACTTTTTGCTTTGCTTTGCTTGTATAAGCAATTTGCATTGAGGTATATCCCTTAATCTTCATGTAGTCTGGAAGACCTGGCCTGTTACTTGGCCAGGCAACTGTCTGAAGTCCTCCTTAAGAGGCAATGTTTGTGTATGTTTAATTTGTCCTTGTACATAGTCAAAGACCTCCTAAGTGAAGAGGCAATTGGCAGAACCAAGGGATATGCAACCTATCCCCTGCTATTCTGTGTGTCATCTGCTTTGCTCACACCACTGTGTTGATGCATTGCAGATACAAACCCAAGATCTTGTACAACTGTATAGTTGAGTCAGTATCAAATGTGTAGAAGGGTTCCCACTTTCTGAACCCACACATTCTTGCCAAATGCTCTCCCTGGCCAGGGATAAGAGCAATGAGGCACACCCCTCATCTCCTTTCATCTGCTTCACCTTAGCCCCTCAATGGCAAGGTTAAGAGCAACATTCACCCCATTCCAGAGGTTTGTTTGTTGAGGTTGATGTGACCCCTCGACTAAAACCTAACCCATGTTTGAGCCCCCTTGTTGGTGTGTTTATTTTATGCTGTACATGTTTGTGTGGTTTGATTGTATCCCCTCGGTTTGTTAGACTCCGTGTAGTCTCGTTTGCATGTCAATTAAGGTAGCACGGTTCCTTCGTATAGGACTTCCTTTCTTGCCTGAGCTTTCCTAAAACACAAACCAACATCATCCCCTCTTAAGGATACGTTAACTCCTTCTACTACAGGTGAGTAAGTCTCCAAAGGTCGAGCATCAGGTAGATTGTGCAGTGACGTTGTCCACTTAAAAAACACCAACCAACGGGAATAGTTTAGCCGAACTACGGCAACTCTGATTCTCATGTCCAGATGAGATACGTAGGCACGAGATGCGATGTCTTGTCGAGTTTGACTAACAACTAACACTAATTCTTTTCTCTCGCCCTCGTTGCGATTGAGACCTCCCCTTTCTCTTGCCCTAGTTGCAATCGAGACCCTTGCTTCCTGTGCAAGTTAGGTTTGGTGTGGCTTGCTTCCTGTGCAAGTCATGTCTAGGATAGGTTGGCCCTTGTGCCATTTAGCTAGAAACCTTAACTTAGGGACGACTTTGCATGACAACATCTAGGCTCGAGTCGTAGTCTCCCTAGTGTTGTGTCTCCCTCTGTTATCTGGTTAGGCTAGTCCTTTGTCCCTGCGTAGGGGAACTACATCGCCCTGATCTTCATACCAGATGAAGTATGTAGGCAGGAGATTGAGCTGATCTCTCCAGGCGCCCTTTTTCTCTTTTGTGTGGGTTGTTTGATAGTTGCTAGGCTCGAGTGCCTGACTCCTTAGCAATTCGTTGTCTGTTTGTTTGAGTGTGTGCTTGACAGTTATAGGCTCGAGTCCCCGACTCCCTATTAACTTGTGGTGTTGTTGTGTGCTTGGAAGCTGATGTAAGTCCATCGAGTGGCATTCGGGTTCCAGTGTGGGTTTGTTTGGTTCAGATGCTGATGTAAGTCCAGCGATTGGCAGTCAGGCTCCACGTTTGCCTTTGCCTGTGTTTGTTTGTGTGCGTGTTAGCCGAGCTACGAATGCTCTGATTCTTCTCTCGTCCGAGAAGATACGTATGCATAGGATGCGATATCCTAGCGAGCATGTGTCGTTTCCCCAGTCCGAACTACTTCGACTCTGATGTCTATGCCTGATAGACTAAGTAGGCCCAGGATGCGGTATCCTGCCGAGTCAGTTTCAGTCTGTTTTCTTGTGTCTCTTTCAGCCAGTGTGTGTGAGTTTGAGCAGTGTTTAGCAACCATTTTCCTTTCTATTGTGCGTGGATCCCGTCGAGTACGACGGATGCGTAGGGGGTGCTAATACCTTCCCTTCGCATAACCGACTCCCGAATCCATTCTCTCTGGTCGCGAGACCATGTTCTTTCCTAGGTTTACTTCGAGCGTTTCCTTTCCCTCTTTTGGGATAAATAACGCACGGTGGCGGCTCTGTTGTTCTTCTTTTCCCGCCGGTTTTTCGCGTAATGCGACAGCTGGCGACTCTGCTGGGGATCTAGAGACGTTGACCTATGCTGGTCCATCTTCCCTGAGCGAGTCTCTCCTAGCGCTCTCTAGGTTAGGGTTTTGGTTGCTTTGTGCTGTGTTTATTTATTGCATTCATTATTTGTTCATTTCATTTATTGATTGCATTGATTGTGTGCATTAATGTTTGCATTCATATTCATTATTCATTCTGCCTGGCTGGTTGTCTGTTTTTCTTTGTGGGGTGGGAGTCAGTTGAGGTAAAAGGTCCAATACCCAGACCATGAGTGAAATCTAGGATGATTAGGAATAGAGTGATTCATGGGAAGCGGGTGGTATTGCGCCACTTAGCGGAACATTGATATCACGAGCAGTTCAGACCCTGGTGGGGTATCGTCGTTACATACTTCGGGTGTGTATATGATGGTATTCTGCGAAAGGTTATTTATGCTGCGTTTCTCTCAGCCTTTACCCTGGCCTAGACTACACCCGTGAGTGGGGAAGGGTTGATCATTACAGGTACCGTTGGTGACTTGGTTCTGTTGGTGACTTTGTTCAGACAGTGTGTTCAGTTGACCTTAAGTTGGATTTGGGTTCTGATTTTTGACTGAAGCTTCGACCTAGTGATCAGAGATTTGCACAACCAGCCAGTCCAGTCTGCATCATTTGCATCATAGCATATTTATTTTTTTCAAAAGAAACGCAGTAAAAAAAAAATCAAAAAAAAAAAAATCAAAAAAAAAACTAATCTCTGCATGCATATCATTTCTCAGGTACATTCCAGAGCTTGTCTACTGATAGAGATGACAACAGTCTCAGAGCCGAAGCGGAAGACCTGTTCCTACAGTTTCCATCGTGAGCCGTTGACTTCACTGATTGAGTTGGGTAGCTTTGTGACAGATGATCGTCTGAAGAGTTTCGTTGGACAGTATGGAGATATCTTGACAGTGCTGAAGACAGTAGTGGATCCGGTGCCTCTGCAGACACTACTACAGTTCTATGATCCAGAGCTCAGATGCTTCACATTTCAAGATTATCAGCTAGCACCTACTCTCGAGGAGTACTCTATTCTGATGAACGTCCCGGTTCAGCATCAGACTCCCTTCTTGGACGTCCCAAAGGAGGTTGACTTCAGATTGATTGCCAGAGCTCTACGAATGAGTGTCAAGGAAGTTGGTGAGAATTGGAAGCCCTGTGGGGAAGTAGTGGGTCTGCCATTGAAGTTTCTGTTGAGAGTAGCCAGAGATGAAGCAGAAAAGGGAAGTTGGGAAGTTTTTCACGCACAGCTTGCTGCCTTGATATATGGAATCATTCTATTTCCCAGTATGCCAAATTTTGTTGATCATGCTGCCATCAGCATTTTTATCAGAGGGAATCCAGTCCCAACCCTTCTAGCTGATACTTACTATGCCATCCACAGTAGACATGGTAAGGGTGGAGCCATCAGGTGCTGCTTACCTCTCCTGTTCAGATGGTTTATGTCGCTGCTGCCTGTCAGTGGACCATTTGTGGATACCAAGAGCACTCTTAAGTGGACTCAGAGGGTCATGTCGCTCACCTCCTACGACATCAGATGGCAGTCATACCGGATGGATGTGAAGGATGTTATCATGAGTTGTGGTGAATTCCGGAATGTGCCACTCGTGGGGACCAAGGGTTGCATCAATTACAACCCAGTTCTTTCTCTTCGCCAGCTAGGGTTTATCATGAGTAGAAGGCCACTTGAAGCTGAGATAGTTGAGAGTGTGTATTTTGAGAAGCGTACTGACCCTGTTAGATTGGAGCAGATTGGGAGAGCCTGGAAATTTGTTGAAGCGAAGGATGGATCCGTCTTAGGGAAGAAGTTTGCCATTGCAATGCCCGATTACACCGATTGGGTAAAGAAGAGAGTGGAAACTTTGCTGCTACCCTATGGTAGGATGGAGCCGTTGCAGGAGCAACCACCTTTGGTTCTTGCTGATAGTGTGCCTGCTGAGCACTATAAGCAAGCCTTAATGAAGAGTCGTTGTCTGAGAGAGAAGGAGCAGGACACCCAGATGGAGCTGTACAAAGCTAAGGTTGATAAGCTGCACTTGGCCCATCAACTCAGGGAAGTGCAAGGAGAGGATGCTGGCAGAGCAAGAAGCAAGAAGAGATCATATGAGGAGATGGAATCCATGTTGGATGCAGAGCATAGGGAATGTTCGAGACTACAGAGAGCAGAAGTCAACCATCAGAAGAAGATCAGAGACTTGGAGAAACAGCTCAAAGACAAAGACGTCCAGTTGAAGAAAGAGATGGAGTTGAGACAGAAGTCAGAGGACTACCTTGGAGGAGAAGTCTTGGAGCTCAGAAGACAGTTGAAAGAGAAGATCACCCCTCTACCAGAATGTTCAGAATGCACACTGTTGATAGACCAGTGCCATTACCTGAAGACCCTCATTCCGGAAGACCGTCTGTCTTAGATTGTATCTTTGTTTGTATTTGTTGAGAATCACCTCCAGGCTTGTTGGATGGGATTCATTTGCTTGTACTCCGTCTTTGGATCTTTTTGTTGAGAATCACCTCCAGGCTTGTTGGATAGGGATTCATTTCTCTGTACTCTGTTTATTCGAATATTTTGTTGACTCGGTTGTATTGACCTTTTTACCCTTATGTATAGATGAGGTTGTCAGTATTTCCCTGTTGTTCTCATTTTCCCTGTATCTGTATTGTTCTCTTGTTGCTGCAGGTTGCCATCTTTTGAGGATGGGTCAGGCTCTTTGAATGCCTGAGAAATGAGCATATCATGTGCATCATGCATATCATTTAACATCATACTCATATCATTTGCATAACAGGTGTTCTTGTGCCGTCTTCTTACTGTGGGTTCCTGTGTTGAGGCAGGATAGTTGATCAAAGACCACACCGCTACTCAACGAGGCTCAACCATCAACGCAACATGGATCAAGTACAAGCCGAGTTGGCTGAGATGAGGGCAAACATGGCCCAGTTCATGAACATGATGCAAGGGGTCGTTCAGGGGCAAGAGGAGCTGCGTGCCTTAGCCCAGAGACTGGAAGCCATGATTCCACCAGTCCACCGTGCTCCACCAGTGGGTGTACCCGTTCATGAGAATGCTGCGGTCGCTATTCTCGTTGATGATTGTGCCGTGAGTGACGAATTGAAGGGGATCAGAATCAGTGAACAGCCTCTTGCTGCAGAGACTGTTAATGTCAGAGCAACCTGCGCTCCGGTTCGCCATCCTGGCTCTTCAAGTTCTTCCGGTTCTAAGAAGCCATCCTCTGGGGCACCCAAAAGGGGAGAAAGTGAAACAAATGCTGTGCACCGTCGGAGGAGCGCAAACAGAGGACAGTATCGTCAAGCTGCTGCTGTGACTATTCCAGCTACTCAACCCCAACAGCCGAGAAGACCAACTCAGCAGTATCAGACTCCACAACATCGTCCTCAGCAGCAGGCTTCCCAGCCTCACAATGGAAATCAAGCTAGTACGAGTAATGAGAGGAAGAAGATCACTTTTGATCCAATCCCCATGTCCTACGCCGAACTGTATCCCTCTCTGTTAGAGCGGAACTTGATCACTCCCAGAGACCCGCCGGCTATACCCGTCAACCCTCGGTGGTGGTATAGGCCTGAACAACATTGTGTGTATCATTCGGGTGCTCCTGGTCATGATGTGGATAGTTGTTTCCAGCTGAAGATGAAGGTTCAAGACCTTGTGAGGTCAGGTATTCTGATCTTGGAGGATTTAGGTCCCCGTGTTAATCAAGCCTGAAGATAACAAGTCCTGGGCTGGCGCCGACTGTTCTTCAGAAGGGTTGTTCAAAAGCAGAAGTTGCTGATGCAAAAGATATTGACAGTTGTCATCCCTGGTGGGATCTATCACAATTGGGTCACTGTGGGCGTTCCTACAGTTGTTCATAAGTCTTTGTAATAATCGGTTTGTTTAAAAACCCTTCTCCCATGCCAAAAGGAGAAGTGATGGCATTGTTGGCAACATTTTGTGCAATGATATTTTCATTCAAATAATTCATGTTAAAACATTTGTTTTCCAATTGTTTTCCCTTTTCGCTTTTTGCATGAAATTGGTGATCACAAAAAACCTTTAAAAACAAGAATAAAAGCAATCTTTTCATCTGCATAACGATTGTCTTGTCTGATTTTCAAAAAGCTTTTCATATCAAAATCATTATGCAGGTTGTTTCTCAAACCCATTGAACATAATGATCGGACGTCATCTCCCAATTTTGAATTCCCTGTATCCGAAGCGGACGAAGATGATGTTGAAGGGATTCCTGACGAGATTTCCCGACGTCTTGAGCAAGAAAAGAAGATCACTCAGCTGCATCTCGAGAATCAGCAGAACAGCCAACTAGGGCATTAATAAAAAAAAAAAAAAAAATCAAAAAAAAAAAAAGAAAAGAAAGAGGAGGGTGCCAAATAAGAAAAAATCAAAATCAGAATCAAAAGAAAGAAAAAGAAAGAAAGAAACAAAAGAAAATAGCACCCTCAAAGTCCCAAGTTGACTGATGCTGAATGGATTCAGAGTCACTACGACCAAGTGAATCCGATCGAAAGAAAGAGATCAGCTGCCATGTGTCATGGTCAGTTACATCAGCAGAGAGTGAAAAAAGCATTCGACAAAAAGGTCAAATCTCGTGTGTTCCGAGAAAATGACCCTGTGCTCAAGAAAGTCTTGTCTTTCATGCCCGATTCCAGGGGCAAGTGGACTCCAAGCTAGGAACGTCCATATGTTTTCAAGAGAGCCTTTTCAGGCAGTGTTCTGACACTTACAACAATGGATGAAGAAGTTCACTCGTCCTGTGAATCCCGATGCAGTCAAGAAATACTTCGCCTAAAAGAAAAAAAAAGCAAAACAGCTCGCTAAGTCGAACACCCCAAAGGGCGACTTAGGCAAAAAGGAGCGTCTCGGTGGATTGAAAACCCGAAAGGGCGATCCAGGCAAAAGTTAGAGACATTGAAAAAAGAATTTGCATCCCGCTAGATTGAGCACCTCACACTGGGGCAATCTAGGCAAAATTAGGGATTTGGCAAGTAACTGCATCTTGACAAGACTGTGCTCTATATCTGTCATCCGTCAGGGGTTCTCGATTCGTCGTCAACTGAAGCTCCGAATACATCGAAAATTCGGAATGGTAGAGGAAAGGTCATTATGTTCAATGTAGCCCTCTCCAATATATATCACCGATTTCAAACTTGTACAGATCTATGGAGTCTCGCCCTTTGCAGACTACCATCCCATCACATTAATTTGAGCTTTTATCCAATTATTTGCACTCCTTTTTGTTTCATCTCAACAAATGTTTTGCATGCTTTAATTGATAAAGTATCATTGTTTTCAAAATAAACAAATTTTTCAAAAAAATTGTTCTTAAACAAAGTGAACCTTCACAATGATGGAAAGATACTTAGGAGACCCACAGTGCTCTCCCAAGGGCAGTTTGATTACCAACAGGTAAGACAATTGTTCGTATCTCAAGCATGACTGTATCTTGGTCTTACAGAACATTTTCATGGTTTCTCCTCAGCGAGGTTGCTCAGTGCAGTGTTGGTTGAAGTTGTTCATCTTCATGTCCCCGGCAGTGCAGTTTTTTTTTCTTCCAAGTCCCTATTAGCTCTATTGTGGGGCATCCCCAGTAGAGTGCTGTTTGAACCCCATCGTGGGGCATTCCCAGCAAGTTTGCTGTTTCGGACATTATTGTGGGGCGGTTCCCCAAGCAGAGTGTTTACTGAAGACGTTAGCGTTCGTCTCTCCAACAGAGCAGTCTTCTCCTCTCCCCGCAGGATGGTGTTGTTCCCTGAGATCCCGGTTTCCAGCAGATCGCGTTTGCTCTCTGGTGTTTTTGGCCTTCCCTATGGAAGAAGAGTAGTACCGGGCGGTTGATTCCTGGGCCTGCGTGTTGAGCATGTCTGTTTGTCAGCATCCATCATACATTTTAGGTAGAATGCATACATGCATAATCATAGCATTTGGATACTCATGATGCAGCTGTTGCCATGTATCTGTTGATGGTTGTCTCCTGCTATTTGGTAATACAGATCTACCTAGTAGATTTTCCCCTAGCAGATGTGGGTGTGTCTGATCTCTCCACGTAGAGCCAACCCCTTAAGCAGAAAGTGTCTATCCTTTCCTGCCATTTCCCCACTGAGATACATCCTCGTGGATGACGGTTGTTTCCGTTCCCTCCCAACACACATTGGGATGGGTTTTCCCTATTGAGTTCTTTCCTCATTAGGATGAGTCTTGTTTCAGTCTGCCTTTTTGGATCGATCCTAAATTGGCTTCCTGTTGGCTGTCTCCTGTGCTTCCCTGGGGCATAAATGAATAGTCGCTCACTAATCGACACTCATTCATCTTATCCCCAGCGGAATTTGTTGGCTTCTACCTACGAATCAGTAGTTGTAAGTCCTATCTTGGTGGTCTTCTACCTACGAATCAGTAGTTGTAAAATCCCACTTTCATCCCCTCGTCGGAGTTAACCCTTTGTGCTCATCCTATCGATGACTGGTTACTTTTCCGTGGTTTTCTGCCTACTAACCGGTAGATGTAATCCCCTCTTTGCAGTTATCAGTATCCGGTTTGTGATATTGATATTCTTTCCCTCTGGATACTTGCCTTGATCAAGCAGTATTGTCCCCATTGGGTCTTCCCCTTCTTTTTGGATACTTGCTCCGAGTAAGCAACTTTATCCTCTTTTGATTAGTCATCTTTTGCATACCTAGTCCTGGTACCCTGATGCCTTTCTTTTCGGTCGTTTATCCATTTAACAACCTACAACCCGGTTATGGATAATCTTCCATGCGAGGTTATTATCTACGTTCTGACGGCTATAGATAATATATCTCATGCACTCTTTGGTCAATCCTTCGATTGTTATCTCCAGCAGAGTAAGATTCGTATTTCTTGTGGAATCGAATGTCCATCCTTTAACAAGACTGCTTTTCTAGCCCTCTTCAGGATGTTGAGTGTTTTGGAACACAAACCAATCCACGCTTTGGCACTCAGGCCAATTTTTCCGGTATTCAGACCGAAGAAGTTTCCGACGATCAGGTCGATGTACTTATGTTGTTTTTCCGGTTTTCAGACCGAAGAAGTTTCCGACGATCAGGTCGATGTACTTATGTTTTTTCCGGTATTCAGACCGAAGAAGTTTCCGACGATCAGGTCGATGTACTTATGTGTTTTTCCGGTTTTCAGACCGAAGAAGTTTCCGACGATCAGGTCGATGTACTTATGTTTTTCCGGTATTCAGACCGAAGAAGTTTCCGACGATCAGGTCGATGTACTTATGTTGTTTTTCCGGTTTTCAGACCGAAGAAGTTTCCGACGATCAGGTCGATGTACTTATGTTTTTTCCGGTATTCAGACCGAAGAAGTTTCCGACGATCAGGTCGATGTACTTATGTTTTTTCCGGTATTCAGACCGAAGAAGTTTCCGACGATCAGGTCGATGTACTTATGTTTTTTCCGGTATTCAGACCGAAGAAGTTTCCGACGATCAGGTCGATGTGCTTATGTTTTTCCGGTATTCAGACCGAAGAAGTTTCCGACGATCAGGTCGATGTACTTATGTTTTTCCGGTATTCAGGCTGAAGAAGTTTCCGACGATCAGGTCGATGTACTTATGGCACTCAGGCCAATTTTCCGGTATTCAGACCGAAGTGGCATCCAGGCCAATTTCCGATGTTTCAGATCGACATCAAATCTCTCATACACCGATGCTCAGTGTTCAGACTGACGAGCGGCGCTCAGGCCATGGTTATCCCTGTGTTACCATTTATTTTGGTATCCAGGTCGACGTTTCTGTTTCGGTATTCAGGCCGATTTCTTTTTTTGTTCCAGACGGATTTTCCTTTCAAGACTGTTTCTTCGCCGATCCTGACAGGCATTCTTGTATTATATCCAATTGGTGCAAATTTCTACGGTTCTTAGTATTCAATCCCTGTTTACCCTGAAAGTCTGACAGCCGTTGCTATCATCCGTTCGGGTTCCCAGCTGATTGAATAAGGGCAGCTGTAGCACCTCAAATTTGCACCTATCATTGTACATACATTTTCATATTAGGTCATAGCATAACATGGTCCACTGCATAGCATTGCATTGTCCCTTTTGCCTCAAGTGCAAGATCATCAGGAGAATTAGGTCAAACTGGTCAGGAGATCAGTCAATCAAGCAAGCAAGTGAGTTTTTCATTGAGCCAAGGCCCTAGGGTTGGTCCAACCTGCTCACATGACTTGGGGATCCATTTGAAGTGTTTAGGTCAAAGATTGGAGGCTCAGAGGTCATCAGTCAATGCACAATCAGTCAGAAACCCTAGAAAAGTCAAACTTGGTCAACTGTGGTTGATTTTATGGTTTTGATGGATGGATTTGGTTTGAGAGAGCTTATTCATGTCCAAATAGGCCTCATATATCATGGCAAACATCATCATTGAAGAATTTGAAGCAAAATCAGAAATTTCCAAAAATAGAAACCGGACCTGTAATTTTAACTGCCAAAAATGGAAACTTCTTGATCCCAAACTTACATTATGATACAAGCTTCAAATGAATTTTTGCCCAATATGAAAGTTGAAGATCTTGTTCTCCCATTTTCAAAAAGTCCAAGAACTCTCAATTCCCATGTATGGTTGTTAAGATATGATCAAATCATTTTCACAAAATCTTGAACTTCAAAAGGCCATATCTCTCAAACCATTTGGCCAAAATTGGTGAGGTTTTTTCCAACAAACCACATTTAACCTCCTCTTTCCAAAAATATAAATTTCATATACCAAAACATTGCCAATCAAAATAGCCCTTTTTGAACTATCATGTTTAAATTCAAGTGAAGTGAAAATTTGAAGTTTTGATTTAAGCAATTTCTATCAAAGTGGCCAATTGGGATTGACTTGAGACATCATTTCTGACTTGCCAAAGGCCCAAAATCGTGCAGCATACACCCTCCTTGTGCACTTAGTTGAAAATTAGCAAATTGGCAATTTGGTTCATGAGAGATAATGTTGATTAGCACCTCATTAGCAAAGCCTAAACAGAAGTATAAAATCACATTTTCTGCAATTCCAACCCTAGCTGCAGCCATCAAACACACAGAAAAACTCTCTTCTCTCAAAAAACCTCATTTTCTCATCTTTGAATTTTTGGCCAAAACCTCCAAAGAACCACGAGCCATCTTGGTTGTCTCATCATCTGACCATCATTTGGAAGCCATTCCAAGCACCATTCACCAACTGTAACAGCCTCATCATGCTCTGTTTTACCAAGCACACTTCCATGGCAAATCGTGATTGGAGCATTTTCAAACCTTACTGAGCCGAAGCATCTCAACCATTCACTTTGTGGAGCTTGTAACTTCATCTGTTTTGAACCAGAACAGCCAAATAACCACTGAAGCTCGATTGCTCTTCACTTTTGGTTAGTTTTCGATTCACTCATTTTCCAAAATTATGCCATGCTTTAGATAGTTTATGCCTTGCTGATTCTAATGAGCTACGGATTGCATGAAATGGTTGAGTATTTACTGATTTATATGGATTTAAAGTTTGATGTATGCATATGTTCTTGCTTGATTCACTTTGCTTAAGATGATTTCGTGAAAATGGATGCCATATTCTTGTTGTGTGTTATTTGCTGATCACAATGGTATGCTTGATTGCACGTTCTGGGCAAATTATTTTTTACGATTTTGGTTGGATGAAGATGACACTGTAGCTACTGTAGCGAACCCTAGGATTTTCCAGATTTCCTTCTCCATCGTGTTTCTGCGTTTGAGCTTTTGTGTTGCATGAATGTTACTGTGCCATTGCCCATGTTGAATCATTGTTTGCCACGTCTGGGGGGTGCTACGCACCGTTTCATTTAAATGACCCCGGAATTACCATTCTGCCATTCTCGTTTTAATATTTCAATTAAATCATTTCCTTTTTGCATTTTTATTCCATTTGATACATCATCTTCTAAAATTCATAACATCATCATTTCACATCCAAATTTCATGAAATTTTTTGCATCATATTCATCTGGATCTCTAGTATTTTATCATGATTTTTTCTGAGTTTTTGGATGGTCGAATTTTTAATGGTATTAGGGTTTTGTTCATGTGTCATTATTTTGTACCCTTTGCCAAATCCTTTGTGAAATAGTCATGCATTATCCAATTGATCTGAAATTTTTGTACACAAACTAGACTCATTCATGGTTATTTTAATGTAGAGTTTGTGAATTTATCTTATCTGGTCATTGAGTTATGAATTTTTGAAGTAGGGTGTGACAATTTGTGTCACACCAATGATGTGCAATTTCATGATTTTCTTTACCATGCTTCCTGACCTCCAATTGATGTGAATTTTTGCATGAACCTACTCTTGTATGTCTAGTTCACTTGTGAATTTTCTTGGAATTAATTGTGGCATTTCCAAATTGTTTGAGATTTTTCTCCCCTGTCTAGTCAAATGTTGACTTTGTGTGACACATCTTGCCATTCCATTTGGGAAATTCTCATACTTTATTGGATGATCATGAAATTTTACATGAGATAACTAGACATCCTCATCTTTGTCATGGTTTTAGTCCCATTCATTTATCATACACCATCTCTGATTTATGATTTTTCTAAGTTGATGCATGTTTGGTTGACTTCCTTAAGCATGTTCAAAATTGCTTTGACTTTCTGATTTTCATTGACTGCCTTCCACTTGTCCAAATGTGATGAAATTTTACATGCTTACCATGCTATGTGTTAGGATTGATCATGATTTATTTGGTGATTTTTGGAAATGTTTGAGTTGACTTTTGATGCAAGTCTTGCTGTTGACTTCTATAAGCCCTCATTTGCCATGCTTTGACTTCTTTTGCTTATGAAATGATGATGATGCATGATATGAACATGAACCCAATTGGAATTGTTTCTTGATTGATTGAACATGATTTTGAATGCTTGCCCTTTGCTGTTTTGACTTTTTCATTCCTTTTTGACCCTAGGCTTGCCCTAGTGGTCCTGTTACTCACCTTTGAGTTCATGTTTTCAGGTTGACCAACAAATGACCAATGAGACCAATTCTGTTTGATTGAGCTTGCTTGAATATCATTGACTAACTTGTTTGTTTTGTAGGTGGCTTGGCTCACATGCCTTAAGCCTTGTGCCTTGCACATTCACTTGCTTCTGATTAACTGTTAATGTCTGTTTCCTTTTGCTTTGCTTTGAAGTTGTATACTAACATCTGCTTGACTATTTCAGGTGCTTTTAGTTGCTTAGTTCCTTGTGAACTTTTTGCTTTGCTTTGCTTGTATAAGCAATTTGCATTGAGGTATATCCCTTAATCTTCATGTAGTCTGGAAGACCTGGCCTGTTACTTGGCCAGGCAACTGTGTGAAGTCCTCCTTAAGAGGCAATGTTTGTGTATGTTTAATTTGTCCTTGTACATAGTCAAAGACCTCCTAAGTGAAGAGGCAATTGGCAGAACCAAGGGATATGCAACCTATCCCCTGCTATTCTGTGTGTCATCTGCTTTGCTCACACCACTGTGTTGATGCATTGCAGATACAAACCCAAGATCTTGTACAACTGTATAGTTGAGTCAGTATCAAATGTGTAGAAGGGTTCCCACTTTCTGAACCCACACATTCTTGTCAAATGCTCTCCCTGGCCAGGGATAAGAGCAATGAGGCACACCCCTCATCTCCTTTCATCTGCTTCACCTTAGCCCCTCAATGGCAAGGTTAAGAGCAACATTCACCCCATTCCAGAGGTTTGTTTGTTGAGGTTGATGTGACCCCTTGACTAAAACCTAACCCATGTTTGAGCCCCCTTGTTGGTGTGTTTATTTTATGCTGTACATGTTTGTGTGGTTTGATTGTATCCCCTCGGTTTGTTAGACTCCGCGTAGTCTCGTTTGCATGTCAATTAAGGTAGCACGGTTCCTTCGTATAGGACTTCCTTTCTTGCCTGAGCTTTCCTAAAACACAAACCAACATTATCCCCTCTTAAGGATACGTTAACTCCTTCTACTACAGGTGAGTAAGTATCCAAAGGTCGAGCATCAGGTAGATTGTGCAGTGACGTTGTCCACTTAAAAAACACCAACTAACGGGAATAGTTTAGCCGAACTACGGCAACTCTGATTCTCATGTCCAGATGAGATACGTAGGCACGAGATGCGATGTCTTGTCGAGTTTGACTAACAACTAACACTAATTCTTTTCTCTCGCCCTCGTTGCGATTGAGACCTCCCCTTTCTCTTGCCCTAGTTGCAATCGAGACCCTTGCTTCCTGTGCAAGTTAGGTTTGGTGTGGCTTGCTTCCTGTGCAAGTCATGTCTAGGATAGGTTGGCCCTTGTGCCATTTAGCTAGAAACCTTAACTTAGGGACGACTTTGCATGACAACATCTAGGCTCGAGTCGTAGTCTCCCTAGTGTTGTGTCTCCCTCTGTTATCTGGTTAGGCTAGTCCTTTGTCCCTGCGTAGGGGAACTACATCGCCCTGATCTTCATACCAGATGAAGTATGTAGGCAGGAGATTGAGTTGATCTCTCCGGGCGCCCTTTTTCTCTTTTGTGTGGGTTGTTTGACAGTTGCTAGGCTCGAGTGCCTGACTCCTTAGCAATTCGTTGTCTGTTTGTTTGAGTGTGTGCTTGACAGTTATAGGCTCGAGTCCCCGACTCCCTATTAACTTGTGGTGTTGCTGTGTGCTTGGAAGCTGATGTAAGTCCATCGAGTGGCATTCGGGTTCCAGTGTGGGTTTGTTTGGTTCGGATGCTGATGTAAGTCCAGCGATTGGCAGTCAGGCTCCACGTTTGCCTTTGCCTGTGTTTGTTTGTGTGCGTGTTAGCCGAGCTACGAATGCTCTGATTCTTCTCTCGTCCGAGAAGATACGTATGCATAGGATGCGATATCCTAGCGAGCATGTGTCGTTTCCCCAGTCCGAACTACTTCGACTCTGATGTCTATGCCTGATAGACTAAGTAGGCCCAGGATGCGGTATCCTGCCGAGTCAGTTTCAGTCTGTTTTCTTGTGTCTCTTTCAGCCAGTGTGTGTGAGTTTGAGCAGTGTTTAGCAACCATTTTCCTTTCTATTGTGCGTGGATCCCGTCGAGTACGACGGATGCGTAGGGGTGCTAATACCTTCCCTTCGCATAACCGACTCCCGAATCCATTCTCTCTGGTCGCGAGACCATGTTCTTTCCTAGGTTTACTTCGAGCGTTTCCTTTCCCTCTTTTGGGATAAATAACGCACGGTGGCGGCTCTGTTGTTCTTCTTTTCCCGCCGGTTTTTCGCGTAATGCGACACAGGGCATATACGCTTTATTTTCTTCCTTTTGAGGTTTCTTCAACATTTTCTCATTTTAATTTTTCTTCTGAATTTGAGGGCATTTTGATCTTATATTCCATTTCTTTCCATAAAGAAAGCACGTAGGGTGAATGAAGATTTTGCTTCACTTTTTCTTTTTCCTTCTTATTTTCTTTCATGCTTCATGAATCTATTGAAGTTCTACATTATTGTTACATCTGATTGGTATCATTTTTATAGGCAACATGTGAAGCAAGATGTCATGACTTTGTGTGAGACATTATGTCTCTACGAGCTCAAAATAAGGAAGCAACGTGTGGAGCATGATATTCCGTAGATTGTGAGACATTTTGTCTCGCCCATAAGCCAGTATGTGCTGAGTGAATATTGTGCCTTTGGAAGATTTGTTTCCATATTTGTCTAATCTTCTTTAATTATTTTATGCATTTTTTGGAATATGGAAAATTTACCAAAAGATCATTCACAAAGATTGAAAAAGAAAAAAATCGGATCTAATGAAGATTTGTCAAATCAATTAGTGTAAATCAAATTAATGCAAATTTTTTATCGTGCGCTTATGGAATTGGATCATCCGTGTCTAATGATTCAAACCTTAATGGATCTTCGAGCTGGATTCTATTGCTATTTAAGGAGAATCTCTCCGTTTTAAAAGACTTGGACCTTGAGAAACAAGCAAGACATGCTTAGTTGTATTGAGTCTTTTGTATACTTTTTGTTTTGTGTTATTGAAAGTCTATTTGCTAGCCATATTCATATGTCAAGGAATATAGACATTTTAAGTTGTAATTTGTTCCATCATTTATAAGTTATTATAGCTGTCCAAACACTTGGGAGAGTGTTTGAGAGAAAGTGAGATGGTTCTCATATTTAGGGGGAGACTTGAATATAAATTCACGAGTAGTACTTGGAAAAAATGAAATTCACTCATAATAGGGCGTTAACAAATTTTTACTTTTGACTATTAAGAGTGAATTTCCTTTTTAGGGTTAACACCCTCCAGACAACTATGACTTTGCACTGAATTGGATTAACAATTATGTGTGTCATTTTTCTTATCGATATTAATTTTCTGCTTAAATAAGAATTTTATCATACACATTGTTACAACATTGAGTTTGACATCTTTGCATACAAAGAACAACATATCATATAGTATTAACACCATTTCTTCATCGGTGTAATAATACTTATTTTATTCAACCTTGTGAGCTAGACTCTTCCCTTCTTAGGTCATTTTTCATCATCAGCGAGTCTTTTTAGTTCTATCTCATGTTCCTGCAATTTCAAAATAAAGTTGCCAAGTCCATGGTTGACAAATTCCTAAATTCAAAAATCGCAGTGATTTTTGGTTTCCAAATGCAGTTTAGGCATCTAAGGATTTTTACAACCAAATACTCATTTAAAAAAAAAATCCCAAGAGTTCCTTTTGTGACTCACGATATGAGTGAATCACTTTTGTATGTCATATATTTTCTCTCCAAGTTTCATTTTGAATGGCTTATACTCGTGGGTTAATGCGTTCAACCTCGACTTATTTACCCTAGTAGTACCTTCTTCGGTAACTTCGAGGGTATCCCACATTTATGTTCATTTTTATGTGAGAAACACAAAAAAACTCATCAATACCGAGAGCGGTAGTGATGATCAATTTATATTTTAGACTGCGTTGCAGTTTTTATTTTTCCTCTTTGGTCCAATCATCTTCATTATCTTAGTTCACCACAATACCATTGACTTCATATGTGGGTACAAATGGACCTTCTTTCACAAACTTTCAAATACCAAGATCCATCCCCTCAAACTAAGTGGATCTTTTAATATGCTATGCTCACGAACCAAGAACTAGATTTTGATAAGCGAATCTTGAAAACCAAACATAAGTTTTACCAAGACAACCTTAACAACCTAACAAGATAAACATTTCAAGAGAATCATAATATTGATAAATCTCACAAGTGTATTTCACTCATAAAGGCACTAAGACAATTTTTGGTGAAATATGATAAAAGAGATGCTAGAATAAGAAAAGGATTATTAAAATTCAAAATATGTTGTAAATGAAAGTGAGACGACACCCTTCTAATATAAGAGAAAATGTAGCTCAAAAAGGAAAATGATCAATGAATTTTTAATGCTCATAATCGATTATGCATATCACATAATCAATTATGTAGTTCAATTTTAGAAAGTTTTCAAATTGCGCGGTCACTAATTTATTATAAACCCAAATAATCGATTATGAGGCATTACAAAATAGATAATCGACTAACCCTAATTAATCGATTATCTAATGTAAATATGACTCATAAAGGATTATTTGAGCTAATAGTTAACTAGCTACTTATGTAAAACATTTTATGGAGGTTTTCACGATATAAGAGGGTCCTTAAAAGAATTTAGTGAATGTCTGAAATTTTTCTCAGTAATTTATTAGTTACTCTAAAACTTTTACAATACTTTGGTAACTCAGACACAACGCCAAGTGCACGACCGACCATATTAGCTTTCACACTTTCTCTCTTTCACAACTTTGAATCTTCGAGTTCCTTGCTACATTATCTTTTATTTTAGAACTCCTCTGGAACCTTGAACCTTCTCCCTGATGAGGCTTGAGAAAACTTCAGGATGAACATCATCATTAGAGACAGTTGGAAAAATACATTTAGGACCACCATGATCAAGCGGAGGATAAATCAACAGGATTCCACTAAATATCGAAGTATCATAATTATCATCAAAACCACCATGATGAATCAATGAATCAAAATATCGATTGCAATACCTGCAAGCACATAGATCCACATGTTTCACACTCTTGTTATTCCAAACTTCACACATGTTTTTTGTTATGTTATCCAACTTAGGCTAATGAATGTTGTTTTATCAATGTTGTTGAGATAACTCCATGATTTTTTGTTAAGTGTCTTCAATATGTCCATATGAGTAACTGTTATATGTTCTAGACTGAGTGTTCTAATTTGATAAGTGCAAGTACTTATATTCCATGAACAAGAGACAACTCATGAGCATTCCTCAACAGAAAGATAACCCAAGACCTTACCTTATCATTCTTTTTCCACTTAATTTCTCTTCCAAGAGCAATGTTCATATCTTCCAAGAGAAATGTTCATATCTTCCAATTTTATAAATTTCATCCCATCTTTTAGCCTAACTTCACCAAAAACAAAATTAGAATTAAAAACTGGAAAATTAAACTTTGAACTTCCCTCATCCTCTGTGGATTATGAAGTCCTCACATGCTCAGAATATAATGTATAACTAACATATTCAAATGAAGTTTTGTCACTATCTTTCCCATTTGACTTAAACAACTTCTCAACAATCTTTCCTTAGTTTACATTAAAATTATCATCATCATCCCTTAACCAACTTCCCAACAATCTTTCCTTCGTTTAAATTAAGAATCACTTACAAACGCTTATGCATATCGACACAGTCGAACTACAAACACAACGACACAACAAAAACATAATAAATCACTCTACGTTACCGCCCATAGAAGAAAGAAACACAAATCCAAAATTGAATTACTACCGCCTTCAAGAGAATGACAAGCAAAATTAGCCCAGAACTAAACAACACATGCTTTTATTTGCTTTGACGATATATTTATACATTAATGGCTTTGGCGAAAAAATTGAACGACATATGCATATAATTTTACATGAAAAACGAGATTAAAAAAGTGGAATACAATATGCCCATATGTAATCGTTGACTTGATATGAAAAAAACTATTAAACCATATCGATATTCAATTAAATCGTTCTACATTATACTACTCTTGATGCTAAGTTTATAATAGAATCAGAATTTATCTTTATCTTTGTCTCTAATTAAATCATTTGTTGTCAATGATCTCGTTGGAAACAAAGGGTTTGACTATATGGAAGGAGAAAAAATAACGACGGAGAGAATATGAAGAGAGAACACTAGTTCTTTCTATTTCTATTTTGTTATAGAAAAACAGTTGGACTTCTTTTTCTTTTTTTTTTATTTCTTTTTCAAATAAAAGATAAACTTATCCCTCTAAGAATTATTTAAGTTTTGCACAGTGACACTTAATTAATACTCCCTCCGTCTCATAAAAAAATATTCGATTTGCATAATGTACGATTCTTAAAAAAATGATTAGATGTGTTGGTTTTGATGATAAAACTAATATTATTTACTAGAATACCCATATTAGTTGTAGTTAAAAGAATGGTTAAATAAAATAAAATTTAATAAATAGGGGTATTGTATGGAAAAAGAGTAATAAATGCAGGATCGAAATTGTAAAAGTACAATTATTTTGAGACGGAGAAAAAGTACAAATGAGACATTTTTTATGAAACAGAGGGAGTACTATTAATGCGACATAGATAAATTAATTATACATATCATAAATTCAAAAACTAGTCAATAATTTAAGAATTAACTTGATCCGATTTAATTTTATAAGTATTAAATATGATTTTTTTTAAAAAATTAATCTGAACTATGAAGATTTTGTGAGCAAATTGAAAAATAAATAGAAAAGTAAGATAGTTAGAAATTTTATTTGTAAAAGCAAGTTATTTGGTTAAAAAGTTATGAGTTAAACCACTTTCTTTTATTGCAAAAGTGAGTTAAAACCTTGAACCTTATGTTGTATAATAAATCCATAACCCACAATTTAAATTGCACTACACAACACAATAAAAGTACATACATACACATTCTTCTGACTCATACATCTTTCACTTGTGGGCCCATTTCCATGACCTTCCATTTTAGTTTCACACTTTCCCAACATATATATTCTCACATATTATACCTTCCATTCATTTAAATTACATTTCTTTAAATTTAAACTTCCCTTCTCACCATTCACCTTCTTCCTAAAGTCTAAAAAATGAATAGAAATGGATATAAGGATGAAAAATCATGTTGCTATTTCCATCCAAAACAACTAGTTGTTGGTGTATGCCCTTTGTGCTTGAATGAAAGACTTCTTCTATTGGTTGCAAAACAAGGGCGGCGCCACCATCAGAACCACCGCTCTTCCTCCAAAAAAGGTGCCAATTCACAAAAACCACCCAACTCTTCTTCTATTCACAAGATCTTTGCTTTTGGTTCTCTCTTCACTCGCCTTGAATCTCGCCAATGCAAATCTCATAGCAACAATCGCTATGAATATGATGATCTCTCTCCCAGTCCAGAAGGTATCATTAATCAATATTTATATTATTATTTTTACTCTAATTTGAATGATTAATCTATACAATTATTTTTATCATTAAATGTATTTATATAAGTATTTTATCCGATATCAAATTAATTAAAATGAAATAAAAAATCATTTTTATTTTATTTTTTATTTTCATGGTTAGGTGAAAGAGGATTTGGTGTCCATTAATTTCTTTGATGATTGAAAAAAAATCATGAATTATTATGAATGCATGTTTGTGTGTCTTCATGTGGAAGATTAGGTTATAATGATGACGAAATTAAGGTCAAAAAGTGTTTTAGTTGGGTCATTGTTTTCTAGTAATTGGCAATACCATTATTATGACACAGAAAATTATATTGCAAGTTTATGGTCTATGGATTTGGTAGGGAATTAGGGTACACAACTAATTTGGCAAAATGTCATTCTTGTTTATCATAAATAAAGTATAAGGTTCCATTATTTAAAAGATACATCTATTTATATTTACTTTTATCTCCTTGTCTCACCTCTAATCCACAGTACTATATCATAAATTTTTTTGTCAAATTTGATTAAATCCGTCGGCAGCATAGTAACTACACAGAATAATTAGTTGTTAATTTAATATTTTGGTAAATCTCAGTTATGAGTTGAAAAAAAAAGTAAAATAAAATATATTTTATTCTTTTTTTAAAGCCTTTTTTGGGAGGAAATTTGATTACATTTTGGTTTGATTCTTTAGCACCTAGGAATGAGAAATGAGAATGACTTTAAAAAAACTTTTGCAGAAGAGGCATTCATATCAATCAAGTTTGAAGAAAATGGGGTAGGCTCGTGGGAAAAGAGCAGTGTCTCAAAGGTGACCCTAGAGAATTGCAATAACAACAAATTAGAGACCAAGAGTGTGATAGAGCATGGAAAGTCACGTGACATATTCAGGTGGCGAAAGAGAATTGGTCACATGTTCCAGCTCATAAGGTGGAAAAAATCTGCTGGTGTTTGCCACGTAAGCAACAAGGTTGAAGGAGGAACAGTTAAAGTCAGAAAAAGTTGGATCAAGACTCTGACAAAGAGGAGGAAGAACAAGACCATGGAATAATAATTAAAGTAGTTGTAGTAGCCTTAAAGATAAATCACACCAATATTCAAACATTCAACATCATTATTACTATCATTATTTCTTTCTGTCTTTCCTCTCTTGTGTATGTTTCAATCAACCACGATCAATTTGACAAAATCGTGTTGATCATATCATTTTTTTGAGAAGCTGGTATGTGTGTGATGAATTTGACGAAATCGTTGTGATTATATAATGAGATTTTGAGAAGTAGTTTCTTAATCACTACAGTCAAAGATGGTGATTTTGTTACTTTTTATGAAGAAAAGAAATAAAAATAGCTTTGTTACTATATATCTCAAAAATGTGCTTTAGAATACCTAAAAAAGTGAAAAGAAAAAGAAAAGATTAGTGCTTTGCAATTTGCATGCTTTGAGGACTTGGAGGAATGAGGTTCTTTTTGTAGTTTTTATTTTATTTTTATGACTTTTTCATAAAAAATAAAGTACAGGCTGTAAAAAGTTTTTGTTGAAAATAAATAAATGAATAAGAATATTTGAGTATTATACCTTGAAGGCACTGCCAAAAACTGTGCATGTTAGGTTTTGCAGTAGTGGGAAACAATGAAGCAAAAGGGTCCCTATTGCATAATGCTACAGAACTTGTCTTATAGTTGTCATGGTGGGAGAATGTTTTGTTTCCAATTGTCAAAATTAACATACAATTTGGATTTGAAAACGTGTTAACAAGTTTAAGGAAAAACATAAGGTTAATGATTATTTGATCATAATTATGAAATCCCAATTATAGGATGCATGTGTGATTGTTTGATTAGGACTTTTGTAATTTGGTTAATGGATTTTTATTAGTGTCCTACACATGGTCATTTGATCAAACACAAAAATACACATGGCCATTTTGTCCCTAAGTTATGGACGGCATTTGAGGGTAGGGACAATTTAGCTACATCAGGACCACATTGAAAGGTGCTTATAGATAAAAGTTTTATTCGGAAAATAGTCGAAAATGAAAAGATATAATAGAATCTCTAACTAACAAAGATTAACAAGTGCATTAGATGAGGAATATGGTATGAAGAAATGTGGCACCATTTGAGTCATATGAATTTTAGTGTATGATTGCAAATTTTAAAGAGTGTGAAGCTACAAGGGTCCCGGCCCAAACTAGGAATGAGTAGCTTAGGTGGACTCCGGTCCAAAGTAGGAATGAGTAGTTGAGGTGAATTTAAGGGTGAGAATGAAGCTTCAAAAAAACACAAAAAAAAATGATAGTTGTGAATTGAGTTTTTAGATTTAAAATTTTTGCATTCCAAAAACACAGACACAACGATAAAGAAAAAGATAAATAACATAAGTATTTTTATTCTGGTTCACTTTTAACAAAGTTACATCCAATCGATTCGCCTATATGATTTCACTTTCTCAATAAATATTTAATTCAATAATCAAACTGATTATAAAGGCTCAAAGACAAACGGTCTAAGACTTTTTGATAATTCTGACTATAACTTAATCTCTCAAGGAAATACAACTCAAAGACTAACTATCAATGACTTCTTGAAAATTCTGACTAAACTTAGGGCCTGTTTGATTTGATTTTGTAAAACTGTTTTTTAGTTTTTAAAATTTGAAAATAAGAAAATTTGTTTGGTAGTCTAATTTTATAAAATTGTTTTTGAAAACTATTCTCTATTGAGAGATTTAAAAACTAAAAAACTAAAACAGGTTTTAGAGGTTTTGGTTTTTGGTTTTTAGTTTTGGAAATTATGATGAGGAAAAAACAAGGAAAAGTGGTACACTTTTTAAAATGATTTTTAAAAGTAGAATTACCAAACATGTTTTATTTTATTGTTTTTCTTCAAAACTCTTTTAAAATTGATTTATAAAATAGTTTTTAAAAACTATAAATTTTTCAATTTTTAGATTTTAGAAACCAAAAACAATTTCTCCAAACAAGTTTTTAACTTTTAAATTTTTAAAACAATTTTTAAAAACAGAGCTACCAAACAGATTTTATTCCATTAGTTTTTTTAAAAACAATTTTTTAAAACTGATTTATAAAATCATTTTTAAAAATAGAAAATCAAAACTCAATCAAACGAGCCCTTAGTCTCTCAAGGAAATTAACCAAATGTTAAGATAAATAAAGTTGTGTTTACAAGATGCTTAAAAACAAAAGCAGATACACAAGTTTAACACAAATAAAACACTTTAATAAATATTTCAAGAAAGTGTTCTAACGTTTATGAAAGTGATAGTTTTCTTAGAGTGAAAATATTTTTCTTTTTTTCTTTTCACATGTGAGAGTTTAGAAATCTTATGCAGTGTTGTGTTGTATGCTTCTTTTTCTTCCAAGCTTTCAAGACCTCTTTATATAGGAAATAATAGATTTGTTGGAGGGTGAAGTTGAAATTATCCTCAATATAACAGTTGTATGAATGTCACTTTATTTTATAATATAGAGTGATGCTCGCAGTAGAGAGTTGGTGAGGATGATGAGATGTGAGGAACTTCGTAGGTACATAGTACAGTTCTTTACATATAAAGTAGATTTTTTTTGTACTTCTGTCACTTCAGTCAGTCGTTGACTTTTGGATATAAACTTCTAGTCAAAAGCTTTGTATACAAGTTGATGAAGTTTGAGTACTGTTCAGAATATGTCTTCCGAACTTGGTGAGAATGAGACTTCAGAGTCTATGAAGATCAGAGGTATGAGATTTCAGATGCTTGTATAGTCATAGTCTTTATTAGAGTCTATCTGGATAGTTTATTTGCAGAAACGTTGACTTAACAATTCAGATGTTTGATTTCCTTGTAAACACATTTTTGAATGATCCTTTACTTTAGAGTCTGAACGTCATCAGAGTCAGAATCTATTTTCTATTATTTGCACACTTAGCAAAATAGTTAGAGTACAAAATTGTTCTCTACACTTTGTTATTATCAAAGCTTAAGGATAATTATAGAACCAAACTTGTTCCAACAGAGAATAGGATGTGTCGAGTTAGACTTTGTTAAGTCTGAGTCTAACCTACTAAAAAATTTAAAGATTAAGTCTGACATGTAGCTTATCATAAACATATTTTTAGGTTTGAGTTTGACATTTTTGAATGTTTGATTTACCTAATAGTCTACTTAAAAACCTATTTCATTTAAATATTTACAAATAAGAAATTTAACTAATATTAAATAGACTAACAAATTAAAGATCAATAAGACTAAATGTTTCTTTTTATTGACTCATTCAAATTTACTCATTATCATAAGTTTTGTGATACTATTTGTTTGAGAAAATTTATGAAAATTATTTATGAGAAAAACTTACGATATTTTTCATAAAGTTGTTTCAAATTATTTTCATAAGTTTTTCAAGATAACTAAGTTTTATTTTTTAAATTTTAATTCAAAGTACAAAATACAATATAATAATAATAAATATGTTCATTTTATTTAAATAGACTAGTTTGATATGCTTAAAAGACTCTTTTATGGACTTTGGCCTAACCTTTTATTCTGTGTCGACCAAAGACTCGGGACCCACTTCTTCGACCAAAGACCCGAGATCCACTGATCAGCACCAGTCAAAATCTCAATAGCACGATGTCCATTATCTAGCCTACTCCGTCAAACTCAAGGTATAAATACCTTCGTAAATGGTTCTAAGGTACATAATCTCTAATCTCCACTTTGACTCTCACTATCTTGAACTCTAAACTGACTTGGACGTTGAAGTGCTAACCATGAAGGTACTCCCCCTGAGTCCACTATATCGGAGATGGAAACACCAATTAATGGCACCGCATCAAGACCGATCTTTCTAGTTCAAGAAGCATTGCGATCGCGATCTTCGATCCACAATGTCGTATCAACGTAGTGTAATAGAAGCTTCATTTCATCGTAGTTTCCACAATCATCATCATTTCTGGTTCCGCAACGGAACATCTTTTTAGCTATATAGGCTTATAAAAGCCTAAGCATATTCTATTTAAGAAAAAATATGATCTGACCTGAGATTGTGAAAGTTGGACCATATGTCTTTATTAGTTGGTCTGGTCTATTCTCACCCTTAGATGAACTTAAATACTTGCAAATGAAGAATTAATTACAATGAATTCATTTAGAAAATAAGAAAATAAAGCATTTCCATTAAAGCAAGGAAGATTAAATTTGTCTCTAATAAGGGAATTACTACATCCATCTCAATTTATAAGTTGTTTTGTAAAAAAATATTATCTGAAATTAAGTTGCTTTTATAATTCTAATAAAGTTTAATGTTTATTTTTCTATCATTTCGTCTTTTATTTATTTTGGTTTTTCTTTTCATTTATTTTGGCTTTTCTTTTCAATTTTATTAATGGTGGATGATTTTGTAAATTTTTTGATAGTTACTCTTTTCCATACAAAATTAACCACTTTATCTAATCCGTATGAAATAATCAAAATATCGTATAATTTAAAACAAATGGAACAGCAAAAAGAGCATCTTGTTAAGAATGTATGGTTTGGGCCTAACTCAACCCTACAAAACCGGTTGGTAGAGTGAGGGTTGCCCCCACTTATAAAGTCATGTTCAGGCCATATATTGTCCGATGTGGGACTCTTAACACACCCCCTCACGCGCAGGACTGGACATCTGGAGCGTGGAAATAAATGGTGGGTAGTCCGATAGCGGAAACCATAGTAGGTGGTCCACCGGATCTTAAACGAGGCTCTGATACCATGTTAAGAATGTGTGGTTTGGGCCTAACTCAACCCTACAAAACTTGTAGGGTTGAGTTAGGCCCAAACCACACATTCTTAACACATCTAAGAAAAAATAATGCATAATATGAATGTATGATTGGATGCTCCATTAAATTTAGCTTTAAATTTGTTTGGGTGGTAAATTTTAGGGTGTTTATGGATTCGGATGACCCGTTTATCTCGATGACCTATGTTAAAACTAATATTAACACACACATAAAAAAAGGATAAAGGTGTTTGTCCTGTACATTCACATTGTATTTTTATTAATATCAAAATATATTTATTTATACACCACTAGTTTGTAATACAATCACTATCCAAAAATAACTTAACTAATTTATCCACCTACTTACTTATAACACAAGTAACTAACTATAACTTTTTTTTAATGATAAAATAATATAATATAAAATACTAAAGCCCATTGAAAATACAAGAAGAGTGAGATACGAGAAGTGTCAAGTAAAGAAACAACTATCAAAACAACAACAACCAACAACGACAAAATAGAGAAAAGTACCATACAAAAAAAACTACAACCATAACCAGCAAACAAAAAACAACAGAGAGAAATCACACCAACTACCCTACAATATATCACCCCAGCAGGACCAAGCTAGATATCATACCACTTATCCACCAAAAGCAGAACCAAGGTCTCAAGAAGCAACATCAACCACAAAAAACTGGGGAGCCAAACCAATAATCTCAATATGATACTAGATCAGACACAAGATAAAATTATGAAGTCAATCATTGAAGGATAGAGAGTTCAACTGGGATTTATGGCAGAGCTAGGTCCAAGCCAAAAAAATATTAACCTCTAACTCTTTCGCACTAGATGATGCATCGGTGAAAAGTTTATCATTATGAGCCAACCAAATATCCACACCACATCATGCCAAGTCAGAATAAACCTACCCCTTATCTTATCCCTAGGATGTAATCAGAGAAAAAACTTAAAGAAAATACAAAGGTCCCTAGGCAAAGGAAAATGCACCCCTAACCGCACAAAAATGATATACCAAACACTAGCAATCATACTATAAGTCACAAACAAATAAGATATCGACTCTACATGTTCACCACAAAAAGTACACGAAGTCCTGCCAAGATCAGTAATAATATTCCTCTTAAATATATTTTCTTTAGAAGGAAATCTATCTCACAGAAGTTGCAAAGAGAAAACTTGCACCTTATATGGGCCCTAGCTATCCCAAACAACAAAAAGGTTTGAGAGCGGAAAATCAACATTCTCAACAGGTGAAAGGCCAATCTCAGAAAGGGCTTAATAAGTGGAAGCCACAATGAAGGAGCCATATCTACAATGACTCTACATCCACCTATCATGCTCTGTAGAGAGACAAGCCTCTTAAAGAGAAGAGAAAAACTCAGCGACAAGAGGTTCTTCATAAGAAAAAAAGAACGTCCCCATCTTGGATCCCAAATTACAGACCCCTAATTCAACTTACTTACCTTTGACACATACCCATCGTGAATTTTGGAGATGAGGAAAAGTCTATGAAATTTGTTGAAGGTTATGGAAACACAAAAAATGGGTTTGAATTGGGTTTCTAGAATGAAAATATTTTGCTACCTAAAATAACAAGTAGAGAACTTAGAATAAAAATAATGGACACATACATTTTTATCCTCGTCCGCTGTTAAGCTACCTCCAGTCCACCCGCCAAGGTGATTTCGCCTTATTACAAGGACTTAATTACAACCACAAAGACAAACTACAAAGAAAAAATGTAACCTAACTTGATTACAAACACAAAGACAAATTGTTAATGTCTTCTTGGTAAATTCTGACTATACCTTATCTCTCAAGGAAATACAATCACAAAGACAAACTATCAATATCTTCTTGAAAAATTCTGACTATACCTTAGTCTCTCAAGGAAATATGACTCAAAAGTTGAGAAACAAAGTTTGTTACAAGATGCTTCTAAGAAAACATATTACACAAATGTATTACTAAGATTTCCACACAAAAATATTTTCTATGAAAGTATATGAACAAAGGTTCCTTGTGTGTATGTTTTTCTTTCTCTCAATTTTTTTACAATATTGCAATGTTTGTGTACTAGTTGTTCTCTCAAGAGTTGTTGTTCCATTCTTGCAAGACTTCTTTATATAAGCAATAGAAAGATCTGTTGGAGGGCAAAAATGGAATTATACAGTAATTGTATCCTTGCATAAGATCTATGAAAATGGGAGACAAAATGGTACAATAGTATAGTTCTTTTCCCACAAAATCAGAGTAGTGGAAATAATATTGATCTTGTACTGTGTACTATTTTCTCACGTAAAACATTTTGATCTTATCTTATAATATTCAGAAGTTTCAGAAAGAGAGTTGATGAAGCATGAATAGAAGAATCAAAGTTTGTATGAGAGAGTCTTCAGAACCTGGTCTTCAGAGTCTTGATCCAGAGTTTGGTAACACAGTTCATCAGAGTTATTGAGTGCAAGACTTTAGAGATTGATAACATCTGAGGCTTCTCTTATTAGAGTCATAAATTGAAGCTTTCTGGATGAGCGATGATTAGAAGTGTTGAGTAGAGTAATCCAGAGCTTGATTATCTTTGTAGAACACATATCTTTTTACTTCTCAAAATCAGAGTGCACTAGGTTCAGAGTCTGATGATGTCACACATCACTTTCTCAGAGTTAGAACTTATATCTAGTAGTTGCACACTTAATAAAACCATTAGGGTACACAATAGTTCTTTTAGAACCCATGCATTATTATCCTTAAAACTTAAGACCAGATGTAGAACCAAATCTTGTTCTTACAATCTCCTACTTTTTGATGATGACAAAACCGTGTATTTTGATGAATAATTATTACTTGGTTTAATCACATAAAACTTATTAGAGTAAGCTAGTAAGACCCCCTGAGTTTTATACTATCAAAATTTTCTCAACTTATTCAGAATGAAGTTTGTAGACTCCCATGAATTTAAGACTTATGAATTTTTTTAATACATAAAACATTTTAATTAGCATGAAGGTAAGAACTTCACTGTAAGAGAGTCTGATTAAAAAATTTCAATTCCTTGTATCACAATCTGGCTTGTACCAGAGCTTGATATAACATAATTCCTTGTATCAGAATCTGGCTTGTATTAGAGCTTCATTTCAATCTTAAGATATCTGACTTTCTGATTCCTGGTTAATAAATATCTGAAAAATTTCTGGATAGCCTGACTAGTAACATTAGTGAACTTTTTTCAAAGTTCCTTGATCATTCCAAATTGTCAGAGTCAGATGTGTTTCAAAATTATCATAGTCAAATGTTTGGGATTGGAGAGGAATATAAGTATATCAAATCATATATATGTTTCTCCGCCTTTGTCGTCGATCAAAAAATAATAAAAATGAAACTTCATTTGATTGAAACAGATAAATATACATAATCACAAAAAGAAAAGACTAGGTTTTCTTAAAAACTTAAATAGAGAGAAAACAAAAATAACAAAAAAAGGTTTCAGGTAGGGGTGGCAGCCTTGCCATAATCACTTTAAGCATGCCTTCAATCTTGGTGTTAGTTTAAGCTTGTTCCTTAAACATCTCATCTTGCTTACCCATACGAGATCTAACAACTTCATTTTCTTGTTTGAGTTCCTCCAGAGTCTTCAACACAACCCAAGGCACATATTCAGATTCAAAAGTATTCTCAGTTCCAGAAGTAGTTTCAATCTCAAATTGAGAAATGACTTGTTGTTCAAGAAGAGAAGTAACTTCAGTCTGAATCTCTTGTTCAGTCTGAGCCTCTTTTTCAGAAGCAACCAAGGTCAGATCAACTTATGGTGTAGTAAGAAGTTTTGGTTTGAATAACACCGTAAGAGGCTCCATGACACCATAAAGTTTTTCATGGAATTTTTTCTGAGCATATTCAAAACAAATTTCCCTCAGTTTCCAGGAACGAGACTTGACCCATCTTCTGAAGTTAGTCCAAATAACATAAGTTTCAGCAGGGTTAACATAATCTGTGCAAGCTTACATAAGAGAGCATAGACGATCATTTTCCTCAGCCTCAAATTGTAACACTGATTCATCAACACTTAGTTTAGGTTTACGTAGGGTGTTGAGATTCACTTGGGTTTTGAGGAAGTTTGAGATAGGTGAAACTTCATCCTCAGAGTCAGATGATACTGAAATAGTCTTATTTGAGGAATCAATAGTAAATAGGAATTTTTATGGATATGCTCCGTGAAAGTGTCAATGATAGGTCTATCTATGACATTTGGTTAAGTTGGTGGTGAAGGTGTTGGATTTGGAAAGGTATGAATTTCAGGGATGTCAATGTGAAAGGTTGTATGAATGGGATGGAGTGGTTCAGATGGGAAATTCTTAGGCTGTGTTTGCTGAACTTATGAATAGAGTAATTCAAGAATTTATGGTTGTATAGGTTCAGGGAGAATTGTTTCAGATTGTTGTAGATTAGATGGTTCAGGTTCAGAGGTTCTAAAAACGTAAGATTGTTTTTGTTAAGGGTTATAGATGGTTCCGAAAGGTTTATTAAAAGAAGGTATTTGTGGAGTAGGTCGAAAGGGAGTGAATAAATATGAAATGTTAACAACTTGATCAGAAGGCAAAGATGTCTCAGCAATAGAAGACTTACCAGAAGGTTGATTATGAGCAAGATATTCTTTAGCTTTCTCAGTGTTCTCAAAACCTTCTTCTTCAACTTCTATTATAGTTCCCAGAGGACTTAACATAGATGTCGAAGTCTTATCCACCTTTGCAGACTTAAACGTTCCAAAAGGTCCATCACCAATCTTCTTAGATGCTTTCCTTTTCCTTCTGAGAGTTTATAGAGGAGTATCTGGAAGTTCATCATAAGAAAGAGCTACAAGTTTAATACATGAGGCTAAGAAGACGACAATGTAAGCTTCTAGAATTTTAGGAGGATCCACTTTGGTAAAAACGGGATAGTCATCAATGGTTATCCTTCTAGAAGATACTGCATCCCTATCCCGAACCTATGAAGGATCAATAACTTCATAAATCAAAGACGCGTTCTTCAAATTTCATCCATTGAAGATCTTTCCAACATCTGAGACTATCTCTTTAGTCATGTTCAACATCTACAGAGTTTCAACAAGCTTGCTTTCAACAAGTACATTAGAAATTAGTCTTCCCATGGGAATCACTTTCTGATTTTAGCGCCACCATTTCTAGTCTCATTGACTAATTCCCTTATATACTTGAAAAGGATGGAAGGAAGATTCATCCTGAGCCCAAAAAAGATGTAGTATATAATGTACTTCTGATCAGTGTTAATGTATTCAGATGAATTGCTTAAGGGTCTGTAGCGGTAAATTCATGACCATCAAGCTATGGATAAGCTTAACGTCAATAAAACTAGAGTCGTCACCGCGCTTTTATTGTTTCCAAAGAAAAAGGGAAAAGTACGAACAAAACCCAAAGATAAGGGGGTTGGTTACACAGAGGGAAAGTGTTAGCACCCAAAGTGTCTTAGGTACTCCTAGGGAGCCTTTTTTTATGTGTGTATGTGTTTTGGTATAAAAGATGTTTGCAACAAATAGAGTGTGGGGATGAGAAAAGATCGAATTCATTAATTATATTTTTGTGTTTGACAAGACCTTCGGACTTGTGCCTACGTACCAACATAAAAATGAGGGATCAAAACCTCGTAGTTCGTGGTATCAATTTCAAAGTGAGTGAATTACTTTTAATCAAAAAATTAAATTTAAAAGAGGCACAAAGGCCCAAAAAGAGTTTGAATGAGTGTTAGTTCTTTTTGTCTTTTGAAATTTTTAAGTCAATATGGTTAAGTTCATTTACAAGTTTGATTTAAGAAAAGAGTGTAAAAATGCAATGGCATAAGGTCAAAGTTTCTAATTTGCAATAAAGTCTAAGTTTAGAAATCACAAGCAAAGAAGATTTTGAAAAGGAGGAGAGATTTGAAATTTAAGAAATGGGAGGAGATGAAGAGACTAATCCTAAGCTTAAAACTTAAAAGTTAAGAGTTGAAAAGATCTGACCAATGGGATGTAATCTAATAGACAACAATGTCATATAGAAACCCACTTTTCCTTTGGACTTTAGAATCAAGAAATATCAATAAGCAAGTAGCAAGATGAAGAACAAGTCATCAAATAAAGATAGCCACATCCAAGCTAGCAACTTCATAGTCTTCTTTTGGATCTTCCCATGTATCAGATGAACTACTCCTTGATTGACTCAGAATAAGGCATTAGACACTGGTTCAAAGTAACATTTGCATCAAGACCATGTAGCAGATGAATTCATGTGGATCCCCATACTTGCATCATACGGAAGTTCAACTCACAATAACTTGGTTTCAGAAATGTTGGCATTGACCAAGTCCTTTTGCATAGGGAATGTTGCCTAATTCTAAGTCCAAAGCTCAGATCAAATCCAACAGTCCACACAAACATTTTTTAGGTTTTTTTTATTAAGTATTTTAAGGTCCTAAGACCACAAACACAAACAAGATACACCAACAAGTATACAAACACAATATATGGCTCAAATGAGCAAAAGGAAAATGACATGAACATAAATAAGTTAAATGATATGTAAAATGGCAAATGAAATGGTAAATGACTTGAATTTAAATGGCATAAAGTAAATGACTTGTAATTAAAAGGTTAGTCAAATGTTAGTTGATTATATGTTAGTGGAGTTTTGCTTTTCAATTGTTTAAGTCATTCTTTGGAGAACACTCAACCCTCTATTCACAAGCATGGATTCTTGAACCAAGACATCTTCCAAAGGAAGGAAAAAAGGCCAAGTTTTCTCACAATACCATGAAAGGGGGAGACTTACAATCTCACTTACTAGAATGCTATGCCTTTGGGTCAAAATTAAGCGTTATGTTAAGCAGTCGTAACTGGACTTATATAGAAGTCACAACTATCTGAGGCCGGACAAAAGAAATTTTGGTGTTAATGCATGTTAGAGATATGGTATAATGAACCATACTCCTAAAATATACCACACACAAAAAGAAAATGATCAAAGGATGGACCTAATCTCATCCATATTTGTATTAGTTCATCTAACACAAAGTTATTGATGAACCAATTAGCCTTAGGATATTGAGACTTCATTGGTCAATAAGAGGGATGGGATAGAATGGGATTGAAGATGAAGAGGGAAGGGAAATGAGACAAACACAAATTGATCATGGGAGGAATTTTATCAAATTAATATCATTCGTTCATTTTGGGAGATGATATGTACATTTCATCAATCCCCTAAATCCAATGATTTTAATCCAACAAAAGTCAAATCAACCTTGACCAAGGCCCAAACACATAGTCAAACTTCACAAGTCAATAAAAATGGCTCAACATAATTTTCACACAATTAAACAATTAAAATCAAATTAAAATGCATTAAATTAAATTATGTTTTATCAAAAATATAAAACCTCTTCAAAACACCAAATAAATGGCCAAGAGATTTACCATAGGTCAAACAAGGTCAAAGGACCTTGGAGAAAAAAATTCATTATTTTTGAAAAGTCAGAAGTATTTTTAAACAATAAAAAATATGCACAAAAATAATTAAATCATGAAAAATATCAATATTAATCCAAAAAATAATTTTAATTCAGAAAATGAAAGAGGAAAATATTTGAATTTTTTTGGTGAAAGTCCCATATTTTTTGGATCAATAATGAAATTAATATGAATTAATTAAAAATAAGTAATTAAAAGAAATATTCAGAAATTCAAAAAAAAGGAGCCATCTGATCTCCCTCATTAATTGAGGTGGCAGATCAGATGGATGAGACTCGCGTTCCATGGTGCACTACAGTCTACGCGGCATAGGCTTGGTATTCAAAAGCAACACATGAGATTAAAACGTTTTAAAAGGATCATATGGTTGAGATGCATGACAACTCATCACCGGAGTCAGAGCTCCGGTCTTCTTCTCCAATGGACCTCACCGGACTGGTCCACCATCAACCATCATGAAAATGTAAAACAAAGACATGGATTTAAAGAAAAAAATGCTCAGGAGCTCGAATTTGGCCTCAATTTTGGCCAATTCCAAGTATATGAAAAGATACATGGATTTGAATTTTGAGGAGCATGAACTGAGTTGCTTCGATTTAACCTCAAAGCAACTCAATCTTGTTTCCTACATTGGTAGGAATTCAGCAGACCAACAATTAGTCAAAATGGATGAGAAATGAGGGATAATCGAAGAAGAAAAGTTTCTGAAATCTCACCTTCGAGGAGCTTCAGATTAGCTTGATCTTGCTTCCAATTTGGCTTGGCTTGACTCTAGAAGCTTGCAGAAGATGATTTTGATGGTTAAAAAGCTTGGACTCTTGGAGTTTCAATCCTAAAACAGAAGGAGAATTGAAACTCGGTTTCTCAAGAAACCTTCAAGATTATCCTTTCAATGGTGTTTGGGGAAGAAGAGGGTCAAATCTTGGGCAAGAGGGATCCTATTTCTGATCATGAAGGGTTATATTTATAGCCAATGTGAATGATATTTGCACACTTCCAAATTTTCAAATTCTCCCTTGCATGGATGCATGGGCGTGCATTAGGCCCATTAAATGATGCCATTTGATCCAAAGTTCAATGTACTTCATGCTGAAATCATGTTAGAAACTCATGCAAGTGTGTGTGAAAATTGGAACTTGAAATTATCCAAATGGTTCTTTAACTTACACCCATGCGCAAGTCCCTCAATTTTAATCAAAATAGGATTATCTTGAATGTTTTGGAAAGGTAAGATCAAGGGGAACAACTTTCATGTTGAACACTTTTTCATTTGAAGCTTGGACCATGATTAATTTTGAGGTGGAAGTTTGGGAAATCAAACATATTTGAAAATTTTCTAAGTCCCAAGTCAAATGTTCACTTCTTCCACTTTGAATAACTTTTTCCATGGGCTTCAAATGAGAAACGTTCCTTCACCAAAGTTGTATCTCTTTCAAACCTATTCAATTTGGTCACAAATTTGACCTCATTTGGATTTGGCATGAACGAGTTATGCATTTTAGAAGTTGAGGAAAATCACTTGTTCAATGGTATTGGCCCAAAATGACCTATAATGTTTCCTCTTGGGACATGCATTTGAAAGTTTAATTTGCACTTCCCCCAAACATAAAAGTTGAATTATACATCTTGATTATGATCATGCAATTTTAATGGATTTAAGCTCATAAAAATTGAGCAAGTTATGGTCTTAGGAAGTTGACCTCCAAACTAGGGTTTAGACAAAATGACCTATAATCTTTCACCATAAAAAAATGACTTTCCAAGCAAACCTATCTCTTGACTTCAACATGAAAGTTGTTTGGAATGTCATTTAGAGTAACGTTTCTCTTGGAATCATTTTCATATGACAAAAATTATAGGAGATAGGGTCTAGGGAAACCCAATTTTGACCAGTTGACTTTCTCTGGTCAACGACCATGAACCAACTTGCTAGCTTGACAATCTCTTGAGTTTTAAGACTCGTGTAGGATCATATATGCATAATATGATGTAATGTGAAGTATCCCTTGAGATATTTGATCAATTTTTGAGGAAACCTGTTAAAGAAGTCACACAAGATACCCAGATGAATTAGGGTTTCCAAGGCAAACAAACTTCAAACTCTTGATGATTTCTTGATCAAAATAACATGTGAAGATCATGAGGGTCCATATATGATACTTAGAGCAAATGTAAACTAATTCTTGATTGATATCCTTGCATTAAGGGTCTCAAACCCTATATATGAGCTTGATAGAGCATAGGTGAGCATGTACACTACCTACAAAAGCAACAAACTATACATTGACATATTTTTGGTATTTTGGTTAGTAAACAAAGAAAAATGAAGTATGATACAATCAAACGTGGTTGATGATCTCTCCTAATGCACACCTAATAGATGAGGGGTAAGGAGGATGCCAAGGGGTGATCCCAATGCTAATGCATATGATGAGATAACATGAGGGATCTTAGGGTCAAAATTGGGGTCTTACAGATGCCCATATTTAAGGACGTTCTAACTGAGGAGATGAAGGTTAAAATCTTCGTATCGACTCAATAGAATGGACTTAAATAACAACATGTAGAAACAAATTTTGGTCCCTAAGAGACCTCATGATGCATATGATATGAAATGTTAAAAAATAATCTTTGTGGGGAAAATGTTGCCACAAAGGAAAAGAAATCTAGAGAGATTGAGAGTCCGTAGGGGCATAATGCATTCCATAAGGAAAACTCACTGGGGAGACAGAGACTCTAGGGGGATAAAAGGTTGTGTGCAGGCTAGGCTACGACTTAAAACTGCTAGGGGACATGAGAGATTCCATAAATCAATGGAAAGACTCAGCTGGGGGTAAAAAAGAAAATCCGTAGGGGAAACAGGTAAATCAGAACAAAGCTGAAATGCCTGAACCAAATAGGGGACGACGATTTCACTGAGGAAACACGCACTCAAACTTGACTGGGGAAGAAATGAGCTTCAACACAGGAGTATCAGAAGTATATTATCTGCTACCAGTTACTGGGTAAGGAGATAACAAAATCTGTCAGAGAGGACATCCGTTACCGGTTAGGGTAAACATATCAAGGATGACTCGCTGAGGGCAACCAAGAGGTGTATTCATTACCAGTTACTGGGTAAGAATAAACTGTTGGGGAAAAGCCAAAATAGGATTTACAACTACCGGTTACTGGGCAGAAGACCAAAAATAGAGAATATTCGTCACTGATTAAAGTGAACATATCAAGGATAAACTCAAAGGGAAGAATATTTGTCATCAGTTGAGATGAACATATCAAGGATAGACTCCAAGGGGAGAAACAAGAATTACATCTATGAGTTACTGGATAGAATACCAAAAGAGAGAATATTTATCACCGGTTAAGATGAACATATCAAGGATAGACTCCACAAAGGGGAAGCAGGATTTTCAACTACCGGTTACTGGGCAGAAGATCGCAAAGAGGAGGAAACCCGTCATCGGTTAGGATGAACATATCAAGGATTAACCCTCTGGGGAAGGAAATAGGGATTACAACTATCTTTTTACTGGGTAGAATACCAAAACGAGAATATACGTCATCGGTTAAGATGAACATATCAAGGATAGACTCAAGGCAGGGGAAGAAAATATCTGTCATTAGTTAGGATGAACATATCAAGGATATACTTCCTAGGTAAACGTGAAAACGAATCTGCTGGGGAGAATAAAGGAAATAGATTACTTTTATCGGGTATCGGGCAAGAGTAAAATATTCGCAATCGAGAAGGATATTACGAGTTACTGGGTAATAGACTCTCAGGGGACCCAAAAGCATCTATCTAGGCAAGATCTATAAATAAAAGGTCAATCAAAGACTCAACCCAATGAGGATATAATTCAGGGGGAGTGATTCCATCCAGATAATCAACTGGGGAGGAAGCTGAACTAATAATCATCCACAAGGCAATAACTCAGTGGGGAATGAGAAAGGTTAAATTCTTTCTGCTTAAGGGGGCTGACACTCTATAATTGAAAGAGGACAGACACACTGAATCTGCGGGCGGGAGGGGGGGGGGGGAGGTATACTGCCATAGTAGAGGATCAGAGAAATAATGAATCACAAAGTGCAATAATGTAATAATGAAATCTATGAATGTATATGTATATGTATATGTATATATGATGATTATGCTGACAAAACGATCAGAAAGGATACAAACGTCACCGATCTGAATCACCAATACAACACTAAGTCAATCAGGAGGGAATCAACTGGAGAAAGAGAGGTAAAGGACGAACGCGAATTATCCATCTCAAAGGCTCAACCCTGGCTGGGGAAAAGGGAAAGATCTGCCGAGGATCTGCACCTTCAACTTTGCGGGGAATTTTAGGTCAACACCAAATCAAATGGGAGACAACCTTGCAGAGGACCAGAAATATTGCTAAAAAATCAGTGCTAACTGAAATCTGCTAGCGACTCGAGGGGAAACAAAATATTATGCTGGATCTACGCAAACAGCTGAGAAAATGCATCATCAAAACAAAGGAGGCAAATACAAACTCAGTTGGGGAAACCAACAAAACTCGACGAGAGATGCTGAAATGTTGTTGGGGAAGAAACAGAGATTACGCCAACTGCTTGGGGAAAACCAACAATGCTTCGCATCGTAGGGCTCACCTGTTCTCAGACCGCTGTTGATATTCCTTAAATGAAATCGATTGCTCTTAAAAAGTAACTGCTTTTAACATGATTTTGATTTTTAAAATTCAATTTCAAAATGATCATTATAAAATTTAATTCTATTTGGTTGAAAGATAAATAAAACTAGAAACAAATGGATAAAAAGCTCAACTTTATTTAATAGAATGGTAGTCTATAAATGACAAGACTCCATAGATCTTTACAAAAGTTGAAAAATGGTAATTTACATGAAAAAGGGATACATTGAATACAATGATCACTAATCCTTCTACCGACTTTAATATCCACTATGCTCTTGGCTTCGGTTGAAGATGAATCAGAACCAAACATCGTGCTCAAGAATGTTTTCAAGACTGAAGATCAACAGAATGCAGTTACTTGCCATGATCCCTAATTTTTGCATAAATTGCCCCAAGTTGGGGTACTCAATTTATCGGGATAAATTTTTCTATTTTATGTCTCTAATTTTTGCCTGGATCGCCCTTTCAGGTTTTCAATCCATCGAGACACTCATTTTTGCCTAAGCCTCCCTTTCGGGTTTTCAACTTAGCGAGTTGTTCGTTTCTTTTTAGGCGAAGTATTTCTTGACTGCATCGGTATTCACAAGACACGTGAACTCTTCACCATCCATAGTTGTAAGAATCAAAGCACCGCCTGAAAAGGCTCTCTTAACAACATATGGGCCTTCATAATTAGGAGTCCATTTGCCCCTAGCATCTGGTTTCAAAGATAAAATCTTCTTGAGCACAAGGTCACCTTCTCTGGACACACGCATTCTGACCTTCTTATCAAAAGCTTTCTTCATTCTTTACTGATATAACTGACCATGGCATATGGCAGTCAATCTCTTCTCTTCAATCAAATTCAGCTGGTCATACCTAGTCTGACACCATTCAGCTTCTATCAACTTGGCTTCCATCAAGACACAAAATGATGGGATCTCAACCTCCACCGAGAGCACAACTTCCATACCATAAACAAGCGAGAAAGGGGTTGCCCCTGTTGAAGTGCGGATGGATGTACGGTACCCGTGCAAAGCAAATAGGAGTATCTCATGCCAATCCTTGTAAGTTATAACCATCTTCTGAATGATCTTCTTGATGTTCTTGTTTGCAGCTTCAACAGCCTCATTCATCTTATGTATGTAGGGAGAAGAATTATGATGTTCAATCTTGAAGTCTTTGTAAAGAGCTTCAACCATATTATTGTTCAAGTTCGATCCATTATCAGTAATGATCTTACTTGGCACACCATACCGACATATAATCTGATTCTTGATAAACCTCACAACAACTTGCTTGGTTACATTCGTGTACGATGCCGCTTCAACCCACTTTGTAAAGTAGTCAATAGCCACCAAAATGAAACGATGTCCGTTCGAAGCATTGGGCTTAATCATGTCAATCATATCAATTCCCCACATGAAGAAGGGCCATGGAGAGGAAATGACATTCAATAGGGTCGGAGGAACATGAATCTTATCTGCATAGATTTGACACTTGTGGCATTTGTTCACAAACTTGCAACAATCAGATTCCATTGTCAGCCAATAGTAACCTGCTCTCAATATCTTCTTAGCCATAGCATGTCCATTGGAATGAGTACCAAAGGAACCTTGATGGACTTCAGTCATCAATAAGTCTGCTTCGTATCTATCCACGCATCTGAGCAGAACCATATCGAAGTTTCTCTTGTAAAGCACGTCACCATTCAGGTAGAAATTACCGACTAATCTTCTCAAAGTCTTCTTATCTTTCAAAGATGCCCCAAGCGGGTAAATCTGACTTTGGAGAAAACACTTGATATCAAAATACCACGGCTTTTCATCTTTGATCTCTTCAACAGAAAACACATGAGTTGGCTTATCAAGACGCATCACAATCAAATTGGGAACTTCATTCCAGAATTTCACTACAATCATTGAAGCCAACGTTGCAAGAGCATCTGCCATCCGGTTTTCATCTCGAGGGATATGATGAAACTCAACCTTTGTAAAGAAAGTTGAAATCCTCCTCGCATAATCTATATACGGTATCAAACCGGGTTGATTCGTCTCCCATTCCCCTTTGATCTGATTCACAACCAAATCTGAATCTCCATAGACGTCAAAATACTTGATTCTGAGATCAATGGCCTTTTCAAGCCCCATAATGCAAGATTCATACTCAGCCATATTATTTGTACACTTGAAAGTCAATCTAGTTGTAAATGGAAAATGCGTTCCTTGAGGACTAATAATCATTTCCCCAATGCCATTACCATACTGATTAACAGCTCCATCAAATACCATGCCCCAACGGGAACCAGGTTTTGTCCCTTCTTCAAGCAATGGTTCATCACAATCTTTCATTTTCAAGTACAAGACCTATTCGTCAGGAAAATCGTACTGCACTGACTGATAATCTTCAATAGGTTGGTGAGCCAGATGGTTAGCCAATACACTACCTTTAATAGCCCTTTGAGATCGGTATTCAATATCATACTCGGATAACAACATCTGCCAACGGGAAATCCTCCCAGTTAAAGTAGGCTTCTCAAAAGTATACTTGACTGAATCCATTTTGGATATCAACCAAGTGGTATGATTTAACATATACTGATGCAGACGCTTAGCAGGCCAAGCCAATGCACAACAATTCTTTTCTAGCATAGAATACCGACTCTCACAGTCGGTGAATTTCTTACTGAGGTAGTAAATTGAATATTCTTTCTTTCTAGTTTGTCTTGCTGACCAAGAACACAACCCGTACTTTCATCAAACACAGTCAAATACATGATCAACGGTCTTCCTTCAATAGGCGGAGACAGAATCGGAGGTTCAAGCAGATATTCTTTGATACTGTCAAAAGTTTTCTGGCAATCTTTGGTCCAATCACAAGACTGATCTTTCTGAAGAAGCTTAAATATAGGCGCACACGTGGCAGTCATATGCGATATGAATCTTGAGATACAATTCAAGCGGCCGAGAAAACCTCTTACTTGCATCTCAGTTTTAGGCGCATGCATTTCTTGTATTGCTTTGACCTTGGCAGGATCAACTTCAATACCCTTCTCACTGACAATAAAGCCCAACAACTTACCAGAACAAACACTAAATGTACACTTATTGGGATTCAAGCGGAGTTTGTATTTCCTCAAACGCTGGAATAACTTCAACAAATGCTCAACATGTTCTTCTTCACCATTGGATTTAGCAATCATATCATCGACATAGACTTCAATCTCTTTATCCATCATATCATGAAAAAGAGTGGTCATAGCTCTCTGTAGGTTGCACTAGCATTCTTTAAACCGAAAGGCATCACTCTATAACAGAATGTTCCCCAGGGTGTAATCAATGTGGTCTTTTCCATATCCTCGGGTGCCATCTTGATCTGATTATAACCCGAAAATCCGTCCATAAACGAAAAGACTTTGAATTTAGTTGTATTGTCTACCAACATGTCAATGTGTGGCAGAGGAAAATCATCTTTTGGACTAGCTTTGTTCAAATCTCTATAATCAACGCACATACGGACTTTTCCATCCTTCTTCGGAACAGGCACAATATTGGCAACCCACTGCGGATACTCAGCAGTAACAAGGAAACCGACATCAATATGGTTTCACACTTCTACTTTATTTTTCATTGCCATATCAGGATGAGTTCTTCTCAACTTCTGCTTGACTGACGGACATTCTGGCTTCAACGGCAATCTATGCTCCACAATCTCAGAATCCAAACTATGCATGTCTTGATATGACCAAGCAAACACATCTGAATACTCTCGAAGAAGATCAACCAACCCCTTCTTAACCTCTGGACACAGTTGAGACCCAATCTTGACTTCCTTCACCTCGTCTTCGGAACCCAAGTTGACTAACTCAATCTGCTCTTCGAATGGTTGAATGACTTTTTCCTCGTGCTCAAGTAGACGAGACAATTCATTAGACACTTCTTCCTCAGTTTCTTCCTCATCCTCAAACACAGGGAATTCAAAGTTTGGAGAAGGAGTGAGATCATTGTATTCAATGAGTTTAGATACCAACCTGCATAATGATTTGATATTTTGATTTTAGAGAAGTGAATTGTGATCAAATATTATGCTGATGGACAATTATTATTTATTTATATTTTTTGTGATTACCATTTTCAGAAAAGCAAAAAGTAAAAATAAAAACATCATAGATGTGGATGAGTAGAATTGGATTTTATTGATGATTAATTTGAAATATGCCCAACAATGTTCACTTCTCCCTTAGGCATAGGAGAAGGATTTTTCTAAAATGATAAAAACAAATTACTTAGAGCGATGAACGATAACAGGAACATCAACAACAACCCAATTGTTGTAAGCCTTTCCATGCGTCACAAAATTGGTGCAGTCTTCATCTTCATCACCTTCGATCACAGCAGCTGAGTGTTGTTCATTACCATGGATGAACCCTCCGCTACGGAAACTAGGTTGCATATCTTCAGCTTTGACATAAGACGACCCTCGCTGAAATCCCAATCCGGCTCGGTTCTTATTCTCGGCGACCTTTACCATGCGGCCCCACTGATCTGAACTGCCATCTTTGAAAGAGGACATGGATGCCCCAGTTTTCTTCACTTCAACAATAGATAGAGCTTGGAACGAATTTCCAACCTCATCCTCAGCTTCCACATACGAAAAAGACAACAGGTGACTTACCAACAATGCTTTTTCCCCACCCACAATGACAAGCTTGCCATTCTTTACAAATTTTAATTTTTGATGGAGAGTGGATGTCACAGCTCCAACCTCATGTATCTATGGCCTTCCCAATAAGAAGCTATAGGCCGGGTGGATGTCCATTACTTGAAAAGTAATTTGGAAATCACTCGGACCTATCTTCACTGGAAGGTCCATTTCTCCTATAACAGTCTTGCGAGAATCATCAAAAGCTTTGACGATCACGCCACTGTATCTCATCGGGGAGCCTTGATATGTTAACCTTTATAGAGTTTACTTGGGGAGTACATTCAAAGAAGAACCGGTATCAACCAATACATTTGACAACGCGTCTTCCTTGCAATTCATTGATATATGCAGTGCTGGATTGTGATTTCTGCCTTCCTTAGGAAGTTCTTCATCACAGAAACTCAAGTTGTTGCAGGAAGTAATGTTAGCCACAATGTGGTCAAATTGATCCATAGTTACATCATGCTCTACGTAGGCTTGCTCCGACACTCTTTGCAATGCTTCTCTGTGTGCTTCGGAATTCATGAGCAGAGACAACACTAAAATTTTCGAAGGAGTCTGGAGCAGCTGCTCCACCATATTAAATTCACTCTTCTTTATTAATCTCAGTACCTCATCGTCATCATTAGGCTTCAATTTAATGGATTCACCAGACTGACACATTGGAGTACTAACCGGATTCATTGCAGGTACATCAACCTTCTTACCAACAGACACATCTTTCGGGAAAACGGGACCAAAAACACTACCGTTACGGGTCACCTTCGTAACATCAGCAATGTTTATAATAGAATTGGTCATAGGTAATGGAACTTATTGACCATTCTCCATCATTGTTGCATTATATTGGTACAAAACATCTCTATCGGATGTATACGGGACGGGGCCCGCTAACCATATTACTACCGGAGATATCGATCTGTTGATGCTGTTACTGCTGCTACTATCAAACTGAATCACTACCCGCTCAGGGGTCTTAAACACTGGTACTATCACATTCACATCACCTATATCCCTCGACTGTTGAATATGGATTACATTCTCATCCATCAACTTCTGGATATCTCTCTTGACGATCGAACACCCACGGGGGTTTACGCTGCAAATCACACAACCGTCATGGTTGTGCTCACAATCACTGATTGTACACAAAGTCTTATGCATCTCTACCAAGGACCGATGAATACGTCACACATCGAACAATCGGAAACTTCTTGGACAACCATCTACCATATTAACAGAGGAATTACCATGGGCAGGAAATGAGTTAGCTTTTACATTCGGCGCGCGGTCCTCGAAGGACACCATCCCGCTCTTCACTAGCTTTTGGACTTCATACTTCAAAAGGTAGCAGTTTTCAATATTGTGGCCAGGAGTTCCTTGATAAAAGGCGCAACGGAGTTCAGGCTTATACCACCATGGAAGTGGTTCTGGAATTTGTGGCTGATTTCTTGGTTGGAGTAGGTTTTTGAGAACCAGAGACGGATAAAGCTCGACATATGACATAGGAATAGGGTCAAAAGAGACCTTCTTCCTCTCGAAATTATGTTGTTGTTGATTATTATTGTTGTTGTTGTAGTTGTTTGTTCTTTGTTGTGGTTGTTATTGACGTTGTTGTTGAACTGGAACTGATTGATTATTTGAAAATACTTGAATAACTGATGAAACTTGGTGATGATGCTGACGCGGTTGTGGATTTCTTTTATCATGAGGCCTCCTCTACCTCCCCATAGATAATGCATTAGTTTCACCTTCCTTCTTTCTAGCGAAACTGCCTCCATATTTCTTGCTCGATGATACCTCTTCCTTAGACAAGCGTCCCTCTCGGACTCCATCTTCTAACCTCATCCCCATGTTTACCATTTCGGTAAAATCACTGGGGGCACTAGCAATCATGCGCTCGTAATAAAATGAACTTAGGGTCTTAAGGAAAATCTTGGTTATCTCTTTTTCTTCCAAAGGAGGATTGATCTGAGCAGCAAACTCTCTCCACCTCTGGGCATACTCTTTGAATGTCTCTTTGTCCTTCTGAGACATAGACCTCAGCTGGTCTCTATCAGGCGCCATGTCCATGTTGTACTTGTACTGCTTCACAAAAGCTTCACCCAAATCATTGAATGTGCAAACACTTGCATTGTCTAGCCCCATGTACCACCACAGAGCGGCACCAGTCAGACTGTCTTGGAAATAGTGAATTAATAACTGATCATTATCAGTTTGTGTTGACATTTTTCTGGCATACATGACGAGGTGGCTAAGTGGACAAGTATTTCCCTTATACTTTTCAAAGTCAGGGACTTTGAACTTCATCTGGATCTTGACATTCGACACTAAGCAAAGTTTAGCAGCACTTTTACCGAACAAATCTTTTCCTCTCAATGTCTTCAATTCCTTTCGTAGCTCAAGGAACTGATCTTTCATCTCGACCATCTTTTCATAAACATCTGGACCCTCAGATGGCTCAGAATGATAGATGGTGTCCTCAACACGAGGCAGAGTGTGAACAACTGGAGGCGGAACAGACATGACCGGGCTAGATGCTGGCATGGAAGCAAAAGTGGGTGCAAACCCTTCAGGCATAAAATTCGGTGGCATTCCCCACGGGAATCCGGCATGCATAGTCGTAGCAAACTGAGTGGAAGGCACAATTGAGGTAGCAACCTCTGAAATGACAGTCCTCTGAGGAAGAGGAGTTGCAGGCATTGGAGAAAACTGATTCTGAGCAGCTAAAACAGACTCCATCATGGCAGTCAAACGAGCAATTTCGTCCTTCAACTCTCGGTTTTCTTGTTCCAAATGTTCCTTGATTCTCGGTTGATTTGCGCGAGTGTTGTATCAGTGAGTCATCTTGGCTAAAGCACAGAAGAATAACCAATAAGACATCTGGAAGAAGAAAACCTGTTATGCAAATGATGCATGAAATACAATATTTTGATTGTTTTTATTTTCAAGGAGCATCATATTTGATTTGCAAGTATATAATAACAATAACAATTTGATTGACCATAAAAATCTCTTTTATTCACATAATTTTGGAAGGATTACACTGAGTACAATTTCAGAAACCAAAATACAAGTACAAGAGAAAAGAAAACTAATCATCCTAAGGATCCGCTAATGTAACACCCCAAAATTTTCCCTCCTTATTCACGCATTCATTTTTAGGTCATTTAACATTAGATACATTGCATTTCATCATCTCAATTAGGATCAGATCCAAGAAGCTTGAACATCATCCAGGACACTTTGTGGGTTCTATTTAGATGATTAGTCAATACAAGGGAAAAACTTGAGTTACTTCCAACAGGGGGTTTATTCGTCAGCCAAAACGTTAATCTTGAAGGAGCAAAGGTTTGTTCATGAGTTGTCATGTTCGCTAGACGAAGCCCACGTGTTATGCAAAAAAAAAAACGCAAAAAAAAAAACGCAAAAAAAAACAAAAAACGAAAAAAAAAATATATATTTTTTTAAATAAATAAATAAAATAAATAAAAGAAAAAATCTCAGACTTGGACCTCTCTCATTTGAGCCCACAAAGCCATGAAAATCAGGTTATAAAAGAGGGAGAACAGACAAAAAAAGGAAGAGAAGCAAAACACTCTGAGGTTTCCTTGGAACAAAACCTGGAGAGAAACCTAGACAGAGAGAGTGAGAATTAATCTGCAGCAACCTCCAGGCAACTCTGAAAGGTTCATTCTGACTCACACACTTTCAGCTCAAGTAAACCCTAACATTGGTTTGCAAATCCAGCCGTGCCATTTGAATTCAACCGATCTCTCTAATCAGGTTTGCCCTATATCCATCATCTTTATGCCTTTAATTTGAATGCTCTAAATGTATGAGGTATTATGGGTGAATTTGATACCCTTTTGATGCACGTGTTTGACAAGAGGTTTAGGCCTCCTACCCTTGGTTGCTTTTTGTGAGCTTTTTGTGAATTTTAATGGCATGATTCATGTGGTTACATTTTGATTTGGGGGCAACTCTTGGTTACCCTATTTTGTTTCTCTAACCTGTTTGTTGAGTTTTGTTTTGTGAGGGCTCATATGACTCTTGCAGAGATGGTTTGCCTGGTGTTCCACTTTATTTGTGGGATACCGCCTGGAGGTTTCATTCCGATTACCTGTACTGACTCACTTTCTTTGATGGTGTTAGCTTGGGAGGATCTCAGGGTTTCCTTGTTCCGTTAATTACTGTTACTTCGGATCTTTATCCGTGTGGTACTTTTACATTTTCCCGTATTTTTACCGCTTTCTTAGCTGGAAGACCTCGATAGGAGGCAATGTTTTGTGTGTTTACTTTATGCAGGTTCCTTTGTCTAGGATTTCCCTTTTGGATGAGCATCCCTAACCTTACCAACTCATTGATTTTTCTTCTCCTAAGAACACGTTAACTCCTTCTACTACAGGCGAGTAAGTCTCCAAAGGTCGAGCATCCGGTAGATTGCGTAGTAACGTCGTTCGTCCAAAACCCAATCCATAACCCCGTAGTTAGCCGAACTAAGGCTTGCTCTGATTCTCATTCCAGATGAGATACGTAGGCATAAGACGCGATGTCTTAGCGAGCATAATTACCCTTAACCCCTAGGTAGCCGAGCTACGAAGACTCTGATTCTCATATTCAGATGAGATACGTATGCAGTGGATGCGACATCCGTGCGAGTCATTTTCTTTTGACCCCTTTTTTTTAGTAAATAACACATTAGATAAACCCACACCCTTTAGACAAGAACTACAAAAGTGGATCCCATAGAGTACTACGGATGCGTAGGGGTGCTAATACCTTCCCTTCGCATAATCGACTCCCGAACCCAAGATTTGGTTGCGAGACCCTGTCTTGTCCTTTCCTTTTTCCAGGTTTACTTCGAGCGTTTCCTTTCCCTCCTTTGGGATAAATAACGCACGGTGGCGACTCTCCTGGCTTTCTTCGCCGGTTGTTTTTTTTCGCATTCCATTTTTCAGGTTGCGACAGCTGGCGACTCTGCTGGGGACCCGGTTTCCCTAAGCGAGTCCCTCCTAGCTTTTGTAGGTTGTTTGCTTATTGGGTGTTTATTCTTTTGTACAGTTATTTATCTTTCAGCATTTACCTGCTTTATTGCATTGTGTACATATGACTGCCGTATCTGTTGGTTTTGTTTGTGAGATGAGTTCTATACCCGAACTCGAGTGCACTTAGGATATGAGAATGGCATAGTCTTGTTGACTTGTGTGGAGTTATTCCTTAGCAAGTTGACTTGCAAGCCCATTCACTTGGTGGAGGTCATGTTGAGATCAATAATATCACACAAGTAAGTTGTGGTTAGACATTACTTTTTCCAATATAGACCTTAGAAGCCAAGGACCTTAGTTTACCAAACCCATCTTGGCCTATTCGTAGGACGTAGTGCGAAAGTCGTTCAAGTGTAAGATTTGATACGATTGTTACGCGATACTACACTCATAAGAGTCTCTCTTGAGAATATTTTTGGAATACGAGTAGTCGTTCCTCCGATAATATCCGAAAGATGGGATTATGACTATGGGAACCTTTTTGTAGAACATGTTTGGCAGGTTTAAACCTTAGTACACTCCCTTTGGGTGGTTCTTAACCTAAACTCCATGCTCGTGACTTGCAACAAACCCTTGATTCATGGTTGATCCGTTCAGGTATCCTTAATATCAATGAAACTTGGGTGTTGATAAGGTGTAAACCATAATCCACCAAAAATGGATGGTTGATATTAAGGATAACATGATCCAACCCATGACCTTTGTTTGGTGTGCTTTGCTTGATCCTCTTAATTTCTCTCCAGGCAGTGCAACCTGACAGATGTTCAAGCGGATCCAACAATTCTGATTGACATGCCATTGCATTGCATAACATCATCTGCATATTTGCATCCAACATCTCATGCTTATCATTTGCAGGGTATTCCCTTATTAAGGGGGGGGGCTTAAAATTGAATAAGCAATGCATCGCATACCATGCATACTAACCCTTGTTTGTTTTGCAGGTGTCACCGCAGTGTCTAATGTTTGTTCCCTGTTTCAGGCAGTTATTGGTCCCAAGCGAGTTCACAGGTACCCGACAAAGGAAAACTATCCACGACTAGCAATAGACCAGATACAGAAAGAACTGGCTGATATGCGTGAAAGGATGGATCAGTTCATGACATTGATGACTGGTATGGCAGAAGGCCAGGCGAAGCTGAAGGAATTGGTTGAGCAACCGAGGCCCGATCCAGAGGTGGAAATACCAAGTGCTGAGGGGAACCCTGGTAACCCTGGGAACCCTGGTAACCCTGGGAACGCTGATAACCCTGTGAACACTGGAAACGCGGGTAACACAAATGTTGATGGAAACCCGGGTAATGTTGGCAACACGGGAAATGTTGGGAATGGTATTGGCGGAAGGTATAATGTGAATCAAGGGATTCAGATTAACGGGCGCCCCGTTACTGAAGATTGTCAGTATGATCAATTTTCTTTGCACGACGAGGCCCTCGAGACCACTCGCCGTATGGATGAGCTTGCTGAGAAGCTCAAATCTTTGGAGTCTCAAAATTCCTTAGGTTTTGATGTCACCAATCTTGGTCTGGTTCAGGGAGTAAGGATCCCTCACAAGTTCAAACCCCCTACTTTTGAGAAATACAACGGGGCTTCTTGCCCATGCACTCATCTCCAATCTTATCTGGGAAGGTTGGGAGCTCACACTGAAGATGAAAAGCTGTGGATGTACTATTTTGAAGACAGTTTAACTGGAGCTTCTCGTGAATGGTATTCTCATTTGTCTCGTACTACTATCAAGAGCTGGAAAGACTTGGCAGAGGCTTTTGTCAAGTAATATCAATACAACTAGGACATGGCTCCAAATCGGACCTTGTTGCAAGGAATGTCTCAGACTGCCAAGGAAACCTTTAGAGAATATGCTCAGCGTTGGAGACAGATTGCTGCATCCGTCCAACCCCCTATGTCTGAAAGGGAGATGGCGGACATGTTCATGAACACTCTTCAAAGCAATTATATCGAGAGATTGGCTGCTTGCGCGTCAATCAGCTTTGCAGAGATAGTGATTGCTGGAGAAAGAATCGAGAGTCTGTTGAAGATGGGCCGAATTCAAGACAACAGTGCTTCCAACTCATCAGTTTCCAAGAAACCGTTTGCTGGTAACGGTCAGCGAAGAAGAGAAGGTGAGACGAGTGTTGTATATGCCGGCAGAGGCAGGGGCAGAGGATGCCCTAATTATTATCAAGATCAAGTGGCCGCAATCACTATTCCAACACTTGTTCCTCAACCGCAGTATCATCCGCAACAGCAACCCAGGTACAACAATCAACAACAAGGAGGTAATCCGGATCAACAGAGACCCTATCAACAACGTCCAAGGCAGGCGGACCGGGTCATTGAGCCAATCCCAATGCCTTATTCTGTATTACTTCCTAAGCTGATTGACATGAATTTGGTTACGTTGAGAACTCTGGCCCCACCGGTCGATCCCAACAATCTGCCTAGAGGTTATGATGTCAACACCAGATGTACTTTTCACTCCAACGCACCTGGCCATACTACAGATAATTGCAAGGCTCTCCAGCTAAAGGTACAAGATTTGAGAGATGCCCAGGCCATCAATTTTTCTCCGGTGCCTAATGTTATCCAAAACTCGATGCCAACTCACAGCGGGCAGAGGATTAATGTTGTTGATATTGGGGAAACTTTGAATTTGGTTTCTGATGTGACTAAAGTGAAGACTTCGCTATCGGTGGTCAAAGAACGACTCTTGAAAGGATGGATTTTCCCGGGCTGTGGGGAAGAGTGCAGAAATTGTCAAGACGCCGAGAACGGATGTGATAGTTTGAGAAGGGGTATTCAGCAACTGATAGATGAAGGTTGTCTTCAGTTCGATCAGACTCGTCTAGTGAAGAATGATGTGTCGACAGTAACATTTTATTTCACTCCTGAAGAAATATATGTTCCCGAGAGACCCGCTCCGACAACAATATATTTCCCAGAAAGTCCAGCACCAATTTACTCTAACAACCCTCAACCGACTTTGATTGGTCCGGTCACCATCACGGTACCAAGACCTGTTTCGTATGAGAAAGAAAGTGCTATCCCGTGGCACTATGGGGTTGATATCTACTGCCAGGGGCAGAAAGTTAACGAAGAAGACATTGACATTGGTAGCTCCGCTGTAGACAATGTTGGAGGAATTGGTGGCTTCACTTGCAGTGGACGCTTATTTGCACCATTAACATTGCACACGAATGATGAAGTTGAGGCAGCTGCCAAGGCTAAAGGAAAACAGGTATCCACCGAAGAGGTTACTACCGAGGAAGCTCCTCCTAAGACCGCATTCGAGAAGGAAGTGGATGAGTTTATGAGGATTATCAAGAAAAGTGACTACAAGGTAGTCGACCAGCTAAATCAGACACCCTCAAAGATCTCCATTCTCTCACTATTGATGTGCTCCGAGGCACACAGAGCAGCCTTGTTGAAAGTACTGAATATGGCTTATGTTCCCCCAGAGATAACTGTTGACCAGCTGGAGTCGGTAGTTTCGAATGTACACACTAGCCATGCGCTAGGTTTCACCGATTATGACCTAACATCTGACGGCAGGAATCACAACAAAGCCTTGCATATCACAATGGAATGCAAAGGGACGGTGCTTTCCCATGTTTTGGTTGATACAGGTTCTTCTCTGAATGTTCTCCCAAAGAAGCCTTAACGAAGTTGGATTGCGATGACGCCACCCTGAGGCCGAGTAATTTAGTTGTAAGGGCTTTTGATGGCTCTAAGCGAGCTGTTTGTGGCGAAGTTGAGTTGCTAGTTAAGATTGGACCGGAGGTATTCAAGAGTACCTTTTATGTGATGGATATCCAGCCTGCCTATAGCTGTCTGCTAGGTCGACCCTGGATTCATGTTGCCGGTGCTGTTACTTCTACTCTCCATCAGAAGCTCAAATATGGACTAGAAGGTCAGATCGTCACCGTCTGTGGTGAAGAGGATATTTCTGTTAGCCACCTGTCTACATTTAAGTATGTGGAGATAGATGGCGAGATGCATGAGATGCTGTGTCAGGGTTTCAAAGCCATAAACATCAGTGAGGTCGCGCCCGAAACTGTCTTTTCACCTGAGTCTGAGAAGGTCGAGACTTCTATCTCTTCATACAAGCAAGCTGTTGAAGTGGTTAAGGCTGGTAATGCCCAAGGCTGGGGCAAATTTGTGGAGCCAATCATAAAAGAAGACAAGTTTAGATTGGGGTATACTCCGGGGTCTCGGAAGAATGAAGCCGGTACTTTCTCCAGCGGGGGTTTGGTTTCTCCCCACACCGTCAATGCTGCAGATGAAGACAAGGCTGACAGCGACTGTGACTTAGATAGCTCGATTCGCCCGTGTGTCCCAGGAGAAAAGCTCGATAATTGGTCGTCCGAAAAAGTCGTCCGGTTTACTCTACTGAAGGAGTAATTTTTATTGCGTTCCTTTTATCACATGGATAACAAAGTCTTACACTTTGACCAAGGTGTAATGACTCATCTGTAGGGTCATCCATTTAGTTACATTTCGCAATTTTTTTCATCATCAATAAAGGACAGCTTTTGCAAACAATTTTGTGTTCTCTTTCTTTCAATTATTTTACTTTTACAAAAACGGCAATGTTTCTTTTTCGTTTTTCTTTCCAAAAAACACCTCGTAAAACTGATCACCCGGATCTCACTGCTAACGACACTGCTATGGCCAAGTATGACTTCGACAATCCTATCTATCAAGCCGAAGAAGGGGTTGAGGAAGATTGTGAATTGCCTGAGGAGTTAGCCAGGTTGTTGAAACAGGAGGACCGAGCTATCACACCTTATCAGGAGGTGGTTGAGACCATCAACATTGGTACCGAAGACGACAAGAAAGAGATCAAGATCGGGGCCAGTCTACAGGCCGAGAGGAAAAGACCGTTGATCATGTACTTGACTGTGTTAGAAAGGTCAATGGGTTGTGTGCTCGGTCAGCATGACGAGTCAGGTCGAAAAGAGCATTCAATATACTACCTTAGCAAAAAGTTTATCGACTGTGAACAAAGATACTCACTGCTCGAGAAAACTTGCCGCGCTTTGGCATGGGCTGCTCGCCGACTAAGACAGTATATGTTGACTCACACGACTCTATTGATATCAAAGATGGATCAAGTCAAGTATATTTTTGAAAAGCCAGCAGGGTTTCTAGGTGGCAAATGATGCTGACAGAGTATGACATCCAATACACTTCACAAAAAGCCATCAAAGGAAGTGTCTTGTCAGACTATCTTGTCGCGCAACCGATTGATGATTACCAACCTATGAGGTTCGAATTTCCTGATGAGGACATCATGTTTCTCAAATCGAAAGATTGCGAGGAACCACTCCCGGAGGAGGGGCCTGACCCTGAATCCAAATGGATTATGATGTTTGATGGGGCGGTCAACGTCAATGGTCGTGGAGTTGGTGCAGTGTTGATCACACCGGAGGGGGTTCATATGCCATTTTGTGCCAGAATAACTTTTCCCTACACCAACAATGAAGCCGGACGAAGCAGAATGGGTCCGTTCTCGATACAATCAGCTAAGCCTAGTTGAGGAAAAGAGACTAGCAGTTATATGCCATGGCCAGCTATATCAGAGACGGATGAAGAGAGCATTTGATCAGAAAGTGCGTCCTCGGGAGTATCGAGTCGGTGAATTGGTACTCAAAAGAATTCTTCCTCCCAACACAGATCACATGGGCAAATGGACACCGAACTATGAGGGTCCATACGTGGTTAAAAGAGTTTTCTTTGGCGGAGCTCTGATGCTAACAACCATGGATGGCGAAGACTTCCCGTCCCCTGTCAACTCAGACGCAGTTAAAAAAAATACTTCACATAAAATAGACCCGCTGGACAGTAAAAAGAATAGTCCAGGCAAAAAAGGGGCATCCCGACGAACCAAAAAAAAGAATGAAGAGGTTCGGGCAAAAATTAGGGATATAAAAAAAATGTACACCCGGTGAGTCGAAAACCCGAAAGGGCGGCTCAGGCAAAAAAGGGTATCCCGGTGGATTGAAAACCCAAAAGGGCGGTCCACGCAAAAGTTAGGGAATAAGCGAATAACTACGACCTGAGTTCATCCGTGTTATATCACCGTTTCATTCAAGATGAGCAGAGCGTCTTAAGGACATACGAGCCATAGCAGAGCCGAAACTCGGTGGGACCCCGTTTCCACATTGCCATTAGGATAGTTTCTCTTGTTCAATTTATAGCGATCGCCTCTTTCCAGGGATCAACTTCCTGATGTACTCGCCTATTCCTGGCACAAATTTTTCAACCAACAAAAGTCGAATAATTCAGTTAAAAAGCCTCTTTACTTTTCATTTATCAGTTTGTTTGCAAAAGATGTCTGAATTCTTGAGGAAACATATTGTATCTAAATGTAATGGTGGCTTTTGCAAATGACTTGCGCAGGAAAACAGTCAAAATTGCTTTGACTGTGCTTAATCCCAGACGGTGAATTCAAACCGAGTAATTCCCCGGGGCATACGTGTATTTTTTGGTTACAGGTCACAGGAACCGGATGCCAAGTCATGAATCCTCACCCCCAAGCGGTTGACAAAGCCTCTCCTCTGCAGAGCAGGTTCCCCAGTAGAGTTGACAGTATCCAGACTGTATATCCCCAGCGGAGTCGACAGTGCCAGACTGTATCTTCCCAGCAACAGCGGAGTAGTCGCATACCCAACAAACAAGAGGGTGGTGTTCCCAGTGTTCATCTCGTCCCCAGCAAATTATTTTTTAACAAATTTGTTTTAATCCCCAGCCTGAGGACGATTAGCAAGTTCATGTCCCCATCAAAGGTCGATTCCTACGATATTTCCCCAGGAAGTGCTTTCCTCACAGACTCTCCTCGCAGAGCCTTGCCAAGCAAAGTTTCCATAGTTGATACTTCCCCAGCAAGGTCAACTTTTCAAAAAAGGCCGATTTATTTTCGGTGGCTCCCCGGTCCCGGCAGACGGATCGTTCCCCACAGAGCATTCAAGGATTGATACAGCGATCCGCTCCCTACTAGAGTTGCTTCCCCAAGCAGATTTCTTTTTTTCTTTTTACACCATGCATAACATTTGCATTTGCATGCATATCATATCAAGCATACACATAAGCTGATAAACAGGTCCTCCAAAGCAGATTGAAGGATTACTTTACAACCAGAGTCATGAGATCCAGCCAGAGGATCAAGTGCCAGTGATCCAGCCTGAGGGTCATTTCGAAGATTCAGCCTGAGAATCATTTTCCAGAGATCCAGCCTGAGGGTCATTTCGAAGATTTAGCCAGAGAATCGACTAGGAGCGTTATTTTCCCCACAAGCCAGCTGGAGGAATAGATTGACAGCTCAACAGAAAATCAACCTACAAGAGGATCCAGCCCGCGGATCGCATTTAAAAAACAAAGTCTAATCGAAGAGTCGTTATAACATGTTCTAGCCTGAAGAATATGTACGAAGCCCAAAAGTGGGATATTCTCGAAGCTGCATATCTAACATGAAGATTGGGCGCAGATTTCGAAAGAGAGTCAACCAGCGCATGCCTCAGATGCGAGATCCTGATGATGGGAATTTATCATCAAATCAATCCAGATCTAGCCAGAAGATCGAAGTCAGGTCTAGCCCGAAGACCGGAAATAGATTCAGCCAGAGAATCGAAACAAAGGAGATCTAGCCAGAAGATCGAAGAAGATCTAGCCAGAAGATCGAAGTCAGGTCTAGCCCGAAGAACGGAAATAGATTCAGCCAGAGAATCGAAACAATTCAGATCTAGCCAGAAGATCGAAGTAGATTCAGCCAGAGAATCAAAGAAAATAGATTCAGCCAGAGAATCGAAACGAAGAAGATCTAGCCAGAAGATCGAAGAAAATCTAGCTAGAAGATCGAAGAAGATCTAGCCAGAAGATCGAAGAAGATCTAGCCAGAAGATTGAAACCGTATCCAGCCCGAGGATCAAAATTAACATCCAATCAGAGGACTAAATTGAGTATAAATTCAGCCAGAGGATCGAAACTCCAGATTAAGTCAGAAGACTGATTCAGATTCAGCCAGAGGATCGGAAGAGAAATAAACAGCGCGGTGTATTTCAGCATTTTTGTGGTGTTCTCGGAGCGCAAATTTTCAGTCTGTCTTTGGTATTCAATCACAGCTCACCCTGTTTGTTTGATAAGCTGTTCGCTTTCATCCTACTCGGGTTAGCTGATGACTGAATAGGGGCAGCTGTAACACCCCAAAATTTGCCCTCCTTATTCACGCATTCATTTTTAGGTCATTTAACATTAGATACATTGCATTTCATCATCTCAATCAGGATCAGATCCAAGAAGCTTGAACATCATCCAGGACACTTTGTGGGTTCTATTTAGATGATCAGTCAACACAAGGGAAAGACTTAAGTTACTTCCAACAGGGGTCTATTCGTCAGCCAGAACATTAATCTTGAAGGAGCAAAGGTTTGTTCATGAGCTGTCATGCTCGCTAGGTGAAGCCCACGTGTTATGCACACAAAAAAAATGAAAAAAAAACGAAAGAAAAAAAAAACAAAAACGAACAAAAAAATTTAAATAAATAAATAAATAAAATAAAAAATCTCAGACTTGGACCTCTCTCATTTGAGCCCACAAAGCCATGAAATTCAGGTTATAAAAGAGGGAGAACAGACAGAAAAAGGAAGAGAAGCAAAACACTCTAAGGTTTCCTTGGAACAAAACCCTGGACAAAACCTGGAGAGAAACCTAGACAGGGAGAGTGAGAATTAATCTGCAGCAACCTCCAGGCAACTCTGAAAGGTTCATTCTGACTCACACACTTTCAGCTCAAGCAAATCCTAACATTGGTTTGCAAATCCAGTCGTGCCATTTGATTTCAACTGATCTCTCCAATCAGGTTTGCCCTATATCCATCATCTTTATGCCTTTAATTTGAATGCTCTAAATGTATGAGGTATTATGGGTGAATTTGATACCTTTTTGATGCACGTGTTTGACAAGAGGTTTAGGCCTCCTACCCTTGGTTGCTTTTTATGAGCTTTTTGTGAATTTTAATGGCATGATTCATGTGGTTACATTTTAATTTGGGGGCAACTCTTGGTTACCCTATTTTGTTTCTCTAACCTGTTTGTTGAGTTTTGTTTTGTGAGGGCTCATATGACTCTTGCAGAGATGGTTTGCCTGGTGTTCCACTTTATTTGTGGGATACCGCCTGGAGGTTTCATTCCGATTACCTGTATTGACTCACTTTCTTTGATGGTGTTAGCTTGGGAGGATCTCAGGGTTTCCTTGTTCCGTTAATTACTGTTACTTCGGATCTTTATCCGTGTGGTACTTTTACATTTTCCCGTATTTTTACCGCTTTCTTAGCTGGAAGACCTCGATAGGAGGCAATGTTTTATGTGTTTACTTTATGCAGGTTCCTTCGTCTAGGATTTCCCTTTTGCATGAGCATCCCTAACCCTACCAACTCATTGATTTTTCTTCTCCTAAGAACACGTTAACTCCTTCTACTACATGCGAGTAAGTCTCCAAAGGTCGAGCATCTGGTAGATTGCGTAGTAACGTCGTTCGTCCAAAACCCAATCCATAACCCCGTAGTTAGCCGAACTACGGCTTGCTCTGATTCTCATTCCAGATGAGATACGTAGGCATAAGACGCGATGTCTTAGCGAGCACAATTACCCTTAACCCCTAGGTAGCCGAGCTACAAAGACTCTGATTCTCATATTCAGATGAGATACGTATGCAGTGGATGCGACATCCGTGCGAGTCATTTTCTTTTGACCCCTTTTTTTATAGTAAATAACACATTAGATAAACCCACACCCTTTAGACAAGAACTACAAAAGTGGATCCCATAGAGTACTACGGATGCGTAGGGGTGCTAATACCTTCCCTTCGCATAATCGACTCCCGAACCCAAGATTTGGTTGTGAGACCCTGTCTTTTCCTTTCCTTTTTTCAGGTTTACTTCGAGCGTTTCCTTTCCCTCCTTTGGGATAAATAACGCACGGTGGCGACTCTCCTGTCTTTCTTCGCCGGTTGTTTTTTTTTGCATTCCATTTTTCAGGTTGCGACACCTAACAACAGTGTCAGATGATCTGAGCTGCAGGAGCGTATTTCCTTCGAATGCGTCAAATCTCGGACTCAAAAGAAATCTTCATTTGAGCCTTTTCGAGGACAAGCTGATCAACAATATTCTTCCAAGCACCAGAAGGTTGAGGCATACCAGAGGAAGATGGACCCTCTAGCTCTCTCTGTCTCTTCACTACTCGGTCTTCAAGAAGTTCAATAAGTGCGTCTTTATCCTTAGACTCAAGCTGCAACTCCTCATGCTTTCGGCTCAAGCATGGAACCGCTTTTCCCATATATCCTTTTCTTGCTTCATCTTGGCGAGTGCGTCTTCCAACTCCTCTACTTCTTGGTTAGGGAGAGTTAATGGCTCAACCACAACCACAGACATAGGTCTCTCACAAGCATACAACATTTTCAACTCCAAGGGTCTTTTCTTCACCCAAAGAGTGTAAGCTTACAAAGCTACATAGTTGCACGGACCAAGCTCGGATCTTCCTTTCCTATGCACGTTATGTCAAGCATGCACTATCTTCTTCTTCAAATGTTGGGGATCTTTACCTTCTTGATAGAAAAGACCTTCTAACTAAGTGTTATTAGGTTTTTCTTTCAAGGGGAACCCAAGTTGACGACGAGCCAAAGCAAGGTTATAGTTGATTCCTCCCTGTGTACCAATGAGAGGCACATTAGAGAATTCACCACAACTGTCAATAATATCCAAGCTACTCAATGCAGAGTCATACCAAACTATATCATCATTAGTGAGAGATATAAGTCTCTGAGACCACCGTAGACATTGTTTGTTCTCCACAAAAGAAGGTGTCTGAGGCAAGTGCAAAATAAACCACCTGTACAGAAGAGGAACACATCACACAATAGTCCCACGACCTTTAGAATTCCTCAAATGCAAAGAGAAATACACATCACCCAACAGAGTAGGCACGAGATTCCCAATCAAGAAGATTCTAATGGCGTTAACATCAACAAAACTGTCAATGTTAGGGAACAAAGCTAAACCATAAATGAGGAACACAAAGATAGCTTCAAAAGCATCCACACTACCGGCCTGAAGAAAAGCAGTAGCTTTCCCAATAAGGAACTCAGAAGTCAACTCAAATATTCATCCTTTCTTCACCTAATGAGCCTCAATCTCAGGCTTCTTCAGATGAAGAGCTTCAACTATAATATGAGATCTGGGAATCTCCTCAAATCCACTAAAAGGCACTTTGTCAGAAACGGGTATTCCCAAGAGATGGGCATACTCCTCTGACGTAGGCATAAGCTGATAATCAGGAAAAGTGAAGCAACAGTAGAGAGGGTAATAAAACTTACCAACACACTCAAGAGTCCTTCAAGCACATCAGTAGATAACACAGATAGAAGCTTCCCATGATGTTGCTTGAAGTCCAAGGGATTTAATATAAAATATGATAGCTTCCTTAGCTCTTTCAAATCAGGACATCTGAAACTGTACTTCCTAGTGTTCATTCATCCACAATCCATGGTCTGAAAATATTTGCAAATAAAACCTTAGTCCCTTGAAGTTATTTTTCGTGTGATGAATGTTATGATGCGCATAAATGCCTGAATGCAACAATCACAAATAAGGGATCACACACAAGGCAAACAAACAAAGGTCAAGGGATGAATCAAGTTATTGTCAAGATCAATCATCCATTTTGGTGGATTATGGTTTTCACCTTATCAACACCCAAGTTCCATTGATATTGACAAGACTTGATTGGATCAACCAAGAATCAAGGGTTTGTTATGAGTCACGAGCATGAAGTCAAGTTAAGAACCATCCCAAAGGAATGTACTAAGGATAAAAACCTATAGATCATGTTCTAAAATGTTCCCAGAGTCTTAATTCCATCTATCGGATATTACAGGTTAGAATGACTGACTCATCAACCCATTATATTCTCAAGAGAAACTCGTCTGAGTGTAGTATCGCGTAACAACTGTTATCAAGTCTACACCTGAACAGTCTCCGCACTACGTCCTAAATAGGCCAAGTTGGGTTAAATGTTCTACAGTCCTCAGCTTCACGGACCCCAAATCAGAGAGAGTAATGCCTAACCACAAATAACTTGTGTGACATCAATAGCTCCAAAAGGGTCTCCACTGAGTAGATGGGTCTCAAGCCAACTTGCTAAGGACTACTCCACACAAGTCGAACATGACTATACCATCTTCCTATCTTAATTGCACTCAAGTTCGGGTTAGAACTTATCTCACCACTCAGAGATCACCAAGCACAACAAGCAGATTATATCATACAAACAAATATACAAACACCAAATACACAAATATATACTAAAAAAGTAGGCTAAACCCACTGAGGACTACTCCCCAGCAGAGTCGCCACTTAATTTCTGTAGAGGTAAATTGATGACCATCAAGCTATGGATAAGCTTAACATCAATAAAACCAGAGTCGCCACCGCGCTTTTATTGTTTCCAAAGGAAAAGGGAAAGTACGAAAAAAACCCAAAGTGTCCTAGGTACTCCTAGAGAGCCCTTTTTCATGTGTGTATGTGTTTTGGTATAAAAGATATTTGCAACAAATAGAGTGCGGGGATGAGAAAAGAATTCATTAATTATATTTTTGTGTTTGACAAGACCTTCGAACTTGTGCCTACGTACCAACATAAAAATGACGGATCAAAACCTCGTAGTTCGTGGTATCAATTTCAAAGTGAGTGAATTACTTTTAATCAAAAATTTAAATTTAAAAGAGGCACAAAGGCCCAAAAAGAGTTTGAATGAGTGTTAGTTCTTTTTATCTTTTGAAATTTTTAAGTCAATATGGTTAAGTTCATTTACACGTTTGATTTAAGAAAAGAGTGTAAAAATGCAATGGCATAAGGCCAAAGTTTCTAATTTGCAATAAAGTCTAAGTTTAGAAATCACAAGCAAAGAAGATTTTGAAAAGGGGGAAGATTTGAAATTTAAGAAATGGGAGGAGATGAAGAGACTAATCCAAAGCATAAAACTTAAAAGTTAAGAGTTGAAAAGATCTGACCAATGGGATGCAATCCAATAGACAAGAATGTCATATAGAAACCCATTTTTCCTTTGGACTTTAGAACCAAGCAATATCAATAAGCAAGTAGCAAGATGAAGAACAAGGCATCAAATAAAGATAGCCACATCTAAGCTAGCAACTTCATAGTCTTCTTTTGGATCTTCCCACGTATCAGATGAACTACTCCTTGATTGGCTCAGAATAAGGCATTAGACACTGGTTGAAAGTAACATTTGCATTAAGACCATGTAGCAGATGAATTCATGTGGATCCCCATACTTGCATCAGATGGAAGTTCAACTCATAATAACTTGGTTTCAGAAATGTTGGCATTGGCCAAGTCCTTTTGCATAGGGAATGTTGCCTAATTCTAAGTCCAAATCTCAGATCAAATCCAACAGTCCATACAAACATTTTTTAGGTTTTTTTTGTTGTTTATTAAGTATTTTATGGTCCTAAGACCACAAACACAAACAAGATACACCAACAAGTATACAAACACAATATATGGCTCAAATGAGGAAAGGGAAAATGGCATGAACATAAACAAGTTAAATGATATGTAAAATGGAAAATGAAATGGTATATGACTTGAATTTAAATGTTATAAAGTAAATGACTTGTAATTAAAAGGTTAGTCAAATGTTAGTTTATTAGATGTTAGTGGAGTTTTGCTTTTCAATTGGTTAAGTCATTCTTTGGAAAAACACTCAACCCTCTATTCACAAGCATGGATCCTTGAACCAAGACATCTTCCAAAGGAAGGAAAAAAGGCCAAGTTTCCACACAATACCATGAAAGGGGGGAGACTTACAGTCTCACTTACTAGAATGTTATGCCTTTGGGTCAAAATTTAGCGCTATGTTAAGCAATCGTAATTGGACTTATGTAGAAGTCACAACTATCTGAGGTCGGGAAAAAGAAATTTTGGTGTTAATGCATGTTAGAGATATGGTATAATGAACCTAAAACATACCACACACAAAAAGAAAATGATCAAAGGATGAACCTAATCTCATCCATACTTGTATTGGTTTATCTAACACAAAGCTATTGATGAACCAATTAGCCTTAGGATATTGAGACTTCATTGGTCAATAAGAGGGATGGGATAGAATGGGATTGAAGATGAAGAGGGAGGGGAAATGAGACAAACACAAATTAGTCATGGGAGGAATTTTATCAAATTAATATCATTCATTCATTTTGGAAGATGAAATGTACATTTCATCAATCCCTAAATTCAATGATTTTAATCCAACAAAAGTCATATCAACCTTGACTAAGGCCCAAAGACATAGTCAAACTTCACAAGTCAATAAAAATGGCTCAACATAATTTTCACACAATTAAGCAATTAAAAATCAAATTAAAATGCATTAAATTAAATTATGTTTTATCAAAAACTTAAAACCTCTTCAAAACACCAAATAAATGGCCAAGAGATTTATCATAGGTCAAACAAGGTCAAAAGACCTTGGAGAAAATATTTCATTAATTTTGAAAAGTCAAAAATATTTTTAAACAATTAAAAATATGCACAAAAACAATTAAATCATTAAAAATATCAATATTAATCCAAAAACTATTTTTAATTCAGAAAATGAAAGAGGAAGATATTTGAATTTTTTTGGTGAAAGTCCCATATTTTTTGGATCAATAATGAAATTAATATGAATTAATTAAAAATAAGTAATTAAAAGAAATATTCAAAAATACAAAAAAAAGGAGAGCCATCTGATCTCCCTCATTAATTGAGGTGGTAGATCAGATGGATGAGAGCGCGCGTTCCACGGTGTACTGCAGTCAACGCGGCATAGGCTTGGTATTCAAAAGCAACGCATGAGATTAAAACATTTTAAAAGGATTCTATGGTTGAGATGCAAGACAAAACATCACCGGAACCATCACCAAAATGAAAAAGCAAGACATGGATTTAAAGAAAAAATGCTCAGGAGCTCGAATTTGGCCTCAATTTATTTTAATTCCAAGTATATGAAAAGATACAGGGATTTGAATTTTGAGGATCATGAACTGAGTTGCTTCGATTTGACCTCAAAGCAACTCAATCTTGTTTCCTACATTGGTAGGACTTCAGCAGACCAACAATCAGTCAAAATGGATGAGAAATGAGGGAGAATCGAAGAAGAAAAGTTTTTGAAATCTCACCTTCGAGGAGCTTCAGATTAGCTTGATCTTGCTTCCAATCTGGCTTGGCTTGACTCTAGAAACTTGCAGAAGATGATTTGGATGGTTGAAAAGCTTGGACTCTTGGAGTTTCAATCCTAAAACAGAAGGTGAATTGAAACTCATTTTCTCAAGAAACCTTTAAGATTATCCTTTCAATGGTATTTGGGGAAGAAGAGGGTCGAAGCTTGGGCAAGAGGGATCCTATTTCTGATCATGAAGGGTCTTATTTATTGCCAATGTGAATGATATTTGCACACTTCCAAATTTGGCAAATTTTCAAATTCTCCATTGCATCGATGCATGGGTATGCATTAGGCCCATGAGATGATGTCATCTAATCCAAAGTTCAATGTACTTCATGCTGAAATCATGTTAGAAACTCATGCAAGTGTGTGTGAAAATTGGAACTTGAAATTATCCAAATGGTGCTTTAAATTACACCCATGCGCAAGTCCCTCAATTTTAATCCAAATGGGATAATCTTGGATTATTTGGAAAGGTGAGATCAAGGGGAACAACTTTCATGTTGAAGACTTTTTCATTTGAAGCTTGGATCATGATGAATTTTGAGGTGGAATTTTGGGAAATCAAACATATTTGAAAATTTTCTAAGTCCCAAGTCAAATGTTCACTTCTTCCACTTTGAATAACTTTTTCCATGGGATTCAAATGATAAAAGTTCCTTCATCAAAGTTGTATCTATTTCAAACCTATTCAAAGTTGGCATGAAGGAGTTATGCATTTTATAAGTTGAGGAAAATCACTTGTTCAATGGTATTGGCCCAAAATGACCTATAATGTTTCATCTTGGAACATGCATTTTAAAGTTGAATTTTCACTTCCTACCAACATCAAAGTTGAAGTAGACATATAGAATTTGATCATGCAATTTTAATGGATTTCATCTCATAAAAATTGAGCAAGTTATGGTCTTAGGAAGTTGACCTCCAAACTAGGGTTTAGACAAAATGACCTATAATCTTTCACCATAAAAAATTACTTTCCAAGCAAACCTAGATCTTGACTTCAACATTACAGTTGTTTGGAATGTAATTTAGAGTAACTTTTCTCTTTGAATAATTTTCATATGACAAAAATTGTAGGAGATAGGGTCTAGGGAAACCCAGTTTTGACCAGTTGACTTTCTCTGGTCAACCACCATGAACCAACTTGCTAGCTTGACAATCTCTTGACTTTTGGGACTCATGGAGGATCATATATGCATAATATGATATGATGTGAAGTATCCCTTGAGATATTTGATCAATTGTTGAGGAAACCTGTTGAAGAAGTCACACAAGATACCTAGATGAATTAGGGTTTCCAAGGCAAACAAACTTCAAACTCTTGATGATTTCTTGATCAAAATAATATGCGAAGATCATGGGGATACATATATGATACTTAGAGCCAATGTAAACCAGTTCTTGATTGAGCTCCTTGCATTGAGGGTCTCAAACCCTATATATGAGCTTGATAGAGCATAGATGAGCATGTACACTACCTACAAAAGCAACAAACTATACATTGACATATTTTTGGTATTTTGGTTAGTAAACAAAGAAAAATGAAGTATGATACAATCAAATATGCTTGGTGATCTCTCCCAATGCACAACCAATGGATGAGGGGTAAGGAGGATGCCAAGGGGTGATCCCAATGCTAATGCATATTATGAGATAACATGAGGCATCTTAGGGTCAAAATTGGGGTCTTACAGGGTCTATGAAGCACACATCCCAGAAGAATCCTTAACCACACTGTAAGTTTGTTGTGTAAATTCTTCGCATTAGACAAAAAATTTCCATCTTGAAAAATCAAAGTTGCAATTTGCTCCAATTTTTCCTTTTTGGAAGACATATCAAAGCATCTTTTGTCAGTCCCATAATGATTGAGAAACTTGGCAATTGATTTCTCAGAAATGTAGAACTCCTTCCCTAAAACATACGAAGAAATTTAAAGTTTTGATGCAGTAGCATGAATAAAAAATGGCTTAACTAGTTCAGGATAAACTGGCCCTTATAGACGATTGAAAAACTCTTCCCATTGTTGTTGTCGAGATTTCACGTAGACAATTCCAGCCTTTCTTCGAATTTGCACCCCCTGGTTGGGTTGCTGTACGTGGGGCCCAATTCCAGCCTGTTGGGTTTTTTTTTTCTTGCTGCTTGTTTTTGTTTGTTTAATTAGCAAATAAAAATTTAATTAGCAACTAGGATTTTAGTTTAAGAATTAGGATTTTAGTTTATTAATTAGGACTTAATTAGTAGTTAGAGCTTAAGTCTTAATTAGTTGAAGGGGTTAAAATTAGATTAGTGATTGAAATTTAATTCTAACTAGAATTTTTAGAAATATATTTGATTAGTCTAATTAGATTTAGAAAATTAGGATTTAATTAGAATTGGATAATTTTCTAGAATTTTAGAATAATTAGATTTGTTTAGGATTTAATTGATTTTCATGAGTAAAAATTAATTCGATATCAACATCCTTGTAAAATGACCATTTTGCCCCTTAGGGGTTTATCTTGCCATTTTAGCCATATAAATACATGCTCCTTTAGGATTAGAATCTGACATAGAATTTTAATCAAGTCTTAAGCATGACATGATCCCTTAGGCTATTTTAATTAATTCTAACCATTAGATTAGATTTAGTCTGGTTCTTAAATCAAATCAAACCCTCCGATTCGAATTGATCAAAAGAAATTTTGATCAATTAAATTCTTTGAACTTGTATAATGCCACAGTCTAATTTGAGTAACCAAAAGACCATTGGTCACTTAATAAGACTTTGTCTCTAAACTGTGGAGCTCGAAGCCTCAAGTCAGATCTCTAGTCAAAGCATCCTCAGTCACATCAAGCAACAGGTTATACAAGATAAATCAAAGGTCAACACTTGGTAAATACAATTCAAATTGTATGATATGAGCCTTAAGTAGTAGGAAATGATGATAGAAAGTTTCTCCTATCCTTGTCTAGAGCGACTTTTCATACGGGGCGTTGGCCCTAGCTATTTAAAACGTTCGCCCTTATTCATAGACTTTAGTGCAATACGAATCGAATAAACTACCAAGTCTTCTTCATACAAAACAACATCAACACAAGGATGAACAATGAAGATTCTTCTCCAACAACCTGTCAATTATGAGAAGTATCATACACCACGAGCCTTAAGTAATAAGGAATGATGATATAGAGTTTCTCCCATCCTTGTCTAGAGCGACTTTACGTACGAGGCGTATGCCCTAGCTATTCAAAGCGGTTGCCCTTATTCATAGACTTTAGTGTGATTCTCGTTAATCAACTGTCAAGTCTTTCTCTTTCTTCATCATTACAATAAATAACAACAAACATTCTCCTTCAACTTGAAATTTAAGATGAGAATTACATTCCACGAGCCTTAAGTAGTAAAGAAGGAATGAGATTGGAGCTTTCCTACACTCATTCTGGATATCTTTGGGTGTGGGGCGTTTGGCCCGTTGCTTATCGTATCCACCTTTACTCATAGACTTTAGTGTGATTCTTATCCAATAACTATCAAGTATATCCCACTCTTTCAATCTATCATATTCTTTTGCCTCGATCACCTTGTTTTTAGCCCTAATGGGTTGAACTACAAAAGCTCTGATTTCCTTATTGCACTATAAGGATACGTATGCAGGAGAACCCAATTTTTTCGCGAGCTACCCTATTTATTAACACTTCATTCTTCATCCATTCATCGATACCATATTTTTGAGATCAACCATACTTCTCCTTGGACTCCTTGTACATCCTTTTAGGACGATATAGCGGCAGTCCACCTCATCAATCGAGAGTTTTTTGGGTCATACCCCCAAATATTTAATTCAGTCTTTTTGGGTTTAACCACCACCTTGCTCTTCGATTCAGAGTTTATCTCTTCCATGGGTCCAAGATACTACTCTTCTTTGATCTCAAACTATTTGTTCCCCATCTAGTGATATACTGTTCCTTGTACACAACAATACTTTCTCTTGGCCCCCGCCTATACTCTTTTAGAACGATATAGCGGTAGTCCGTCTTGTGAATCAAGAGTTGTTTTGTTGGTACCCAGACACTTAATTCAGTCTTTGTTTTTGGCTTTACCCTATAGCGGCATCCATGCTAGCCCACGTACTGGTAAATGCATTTTTACTCTTCGATTCCAAGTTCCATCCATTTGTGGGTTCCCTTGATACCATCATGTTGGTACAAGTTATATTTTTCATCACTTATATCTCTATCTATTCTCGTGGTTCCACGAACTACGATTGCTCTGGCTTTCTCATTGCACGATGAGAATACGTAGGCACGAGGATGCAAATCCTTGGCGAGCATACTCCTAATTATTCCTCCCTCCGCCTTAAGTCATCATTCATATCTTTCAAGATTCATTACCTACCGTCGATCATAAATCGTCCACCCAGTGGCATACTATTTCTTTGACACTAAGATACATTTTTCTTTGGATATCCATATACACCCTTTTAGGACGATATAACGGCAGTCCGCATTTGTCCCTAGAGTTGTTTGGCTAATACCCATACATGTAATTCCTTCTTTTTTGGCTAAATATCAGATAGTGGCAACCATGTGGTTCCACGTATTGTTTAACGTTGTTTCCCTCTATGGTACAAATCTCATTTCTCCTATGGATTCCAATATACCTTAACCACCAGTTTCAAATTACACTTATTCAGTCACTTGTTATCAAACATTTCAGTTCTGTGACTTTGGTCACCTCATTTCGTTCATCTCCATGATGCATTCATATTATACCTTCATTCACTCCATGTGATATACCCGTTATCTTTGAACCAAGAGATGTTTGGGTCATACCCCCAAACACTTATTTCTTCATATTTTCGATATTATCCTATAGCGGCAGCCATGCTAGCCCACATACTAGTAAGAGCCATCCTACTATTGGGTTCATGTTTTCACCCTTGTTGGAGCTCAAAACATTATCCTTTGGTTTAGACCATACTGTTGATCATAATTCTTTTCACCTCCCGTCACTAGTTCTTTGAATTACGGAGCTCTCAATTCCTCATTTCACTATGAGAATACGTAGGCACGAGGGTCCCAATCCTCACCGAGCACTTTATCTATTCTTTTTTCTTTTCCCTCATCCTTTTGCGAGTAATCTTTAGATATCACACCTATTCGAGCGAGAATAATGAAAACGGTTCCTATGGAGTACCATGTATGTTAGGGGTGTTAATACCTTCCCCTTGCATAACCGACTCTCTTACCCAGTATATCTCTACTTGGTCATCCATTAGTAGGTTTGAAACAAGGAAGGTTGAATTAATCCTAACCAAACCAACCTCATGACAAAAAGTAGATATCATTGGCCAAAGAGTTCAAGACCTCATAAGTCTATAAAAAATGATCCAAATAAAATAAATGAAGTCACTATTAAATTCTAGAGGCAAAAATAAGGAGGATTGATGTTCAACACTTTTGCAAAATAATAAAATGGAGGGGGTAAAAAATAAAATCAAAAGGAAAATAAATAAATAAAATGAAACAAGTTTGAAAAATAAAATGGTCAGGGTGCACATGCTAGGGTCGAACCCTTGACCTTGGGGTCATTGGGGGATTTACCCCCTCACCCACTGGGACAAAGGCCCGGTTGTGATGACAAATAATCCGAAGCAAATAAATAATAAGAAAGCAAAGTAAATAGGATACGCACACAAACCAACCAATCATAGAGTGACAACACTAATTTTCAAATTTGAAAAACGCGATTGATGGTCGTCTTCAACCGTAGACCCCCCCCCCCCCCCACCCATCCACCAGAATTAAAACTTGAAATCATGGATTTTTAACCACTTTTGAGCATCAAGAAAAGTTACATAAACATAAACAAATTCTTCTCCCCACTCAAGGGCCACTGATTGGCTCTGGGTGGGGAGTTTCAAACCCAAAAATGAAGAACTCAGTTAACCTAAAAATGAAATTAAATTCTAAAAACCAATCAACCAAAGCCAAAAGGTTAAGGGAAATGTTCTATGGATGATTTCGGAGGAGTTAGGAACTTGTTTCAAAGGTGGGGATGAGTATTTCTACCTAATCAGAGTTTGCTTAGATGAGTTTTCCGACGACTGAGCTTAGGTCAGTTGAGGCTCAGGGAGGGTTGTTTGGGTGCTTGGAAAGCTCAAGTGAAGTGTGTAAAATGTGTCTGTGCAGAGATTTGTGTTTGAAAAGCTTTGAAATAAAAAACCCGATGATTTGTTAATAAAGGTTTGAGGGAGAAAGTAAGAATGTGAAGAGAACCTCTTCCAGCGTGCTTGGGCACTGAGACACCTTCACCTATTTATAGGGAAGGTGTATGGATGGTTTTTGGGCAAAATGTTGGAGGTTTGAGCAGAATGGACATGTGAGTGGAAGGTTGGTGTAAGTTGAATTGGGGAACAATGCAACGACTAGATTCTAAGCTTGTTTGGACTGCAGGCAGGTTTATCTTGGTCCTTAGAATGGATTTGGAACAAGCAAGAGCAAAGAAATGGCCTGCTGCAAAAATTGCTTTTTGCCATTTTGAGAAAATTCTGATTTTTGGACATAGGGTCGGGTTTGGCTTTGTGAGGAGTTTTGGCTTGCATTCTGACTTTGATTCATGCCTCAATATCATTTGTGACATGTTTGTGGATCAAAGGGACCAAAATAAATGAATTTGGGGACTTAGCAAGTTGAATTGCACATTCTGACTAGTATGGTCTGCCATTGCACATCATGATGGTCACCTATGTTTGAACCAAGGCCAAATGAATTTGGCTCGTGCACTTTGCTTCACTTTTGGGTCATTTGTTCTTTGCTATGAACTTTATTGAATGCAAAAATAAACAAGTTAAAAGGAATTATGGTTTGGAAATGGAAACATGCCAAAGTAGTGGTCATGACATGATTTTAGGGCATGGTAGACATGTTGGACCAGCTTGACCAATAGCAAAATTGAACCCCTTCCTCAATGAATTAAGTCTTGGACCTTGAAAAAAAGTTGGAGAGGAAGTTATTTAGGACATTTGGATCGAAGTGGAATTAATTTTTTTTGAAAAATGAAGAAGTTATGGTCTTTAGAACTTTCCATAGGTCATTCTTGCCAAAATGTGACCAACCAACATGACCTAGTTTTAGGGTTTTTGTGTCTTCTTACTTTTCAAGCCATAGTGATGGATTTTTTGAGTTCAAATGATCATATCAAGATGGGAAATGAAGTTTGGACCTTTCTGGAATGATTTTAGGTCAAATTGGTGGGTGGATCAAGTCTTGGAAAGTTGAAAAATCAAGTGTGAACCAACTACTTGCAACATGGATTGAATGAATGTTTAAATGGTCGATTGGGATTGTAATGGACATGAAATGATTTTTAATGGATGGTAGGGTGATTGGATGGCCAAAAATGATCAATATCAATGGTCAAGAAGCCCCCAAATTAGAGTTTCTTGAGCCACAAGTTTCATTAAGAATCATGGTCAGATGAATTAGGGTTTGAGTTGTAGGGATCCAATTGAGATGTTTAAAGGTCATGGCGCATAAACAAACTTTGGATTTAAGGGATCCTCAATGGGCTGGTCAAGATACATGGTGAGTCATGAATTGTTCAAGCCAAGAGGAGGGTCAAGAGCTTGGGTTTGGTCCTTGGGTGACCAGATGAATCTTGAAGCTTCTTTAAGCCTTGTGGGATGCTTGAGGATGAGATTAGGGTTGAGGTAGCTTGGGCATACCTCAACATGATCAGAGGATCTTGGGGCTTTACATACGAATCCCATGCCTTGGGCTTGTGCATTATTGTGACTATTAGGTATGGATGCATATGAGATGACATATATGGGATGTATGCTTAGGGTTTAAGGTTCAAGAGAATGATATGGGGTAGGGTAAATTTGAGGGTATGACAGTTGCCTCTATTTAATCATCTCAGACCTGAAGGTATGGATAGAGATGACTTCGATTGTGTTCATGGTATGAGGGGATTAAATGTTTTTAGGAGTAACTGAAAATTTGCTTTGTTGGGGATAATGGTAGTATGAATTTATTTGCTTTGGGGATTATGCATGGTTATGATGATTATGCATGTAATCTGATGTATGCAACAAAATTATTTCTTGATGTTAAAACCTCAAGAAGACGGAGGGAAGAAACTCCATTGGGGAATGAAAATATTGGGAAAGAGAGAAAGGACAGCTGCCCCTAGCCACGCATGGGGAGGAAAAAGAAGGTCATTCCTAGAAATGGCTAGAATACCTAACCCTGATGGGGAAATATAGATTCAACGATGATTCCTAGCAACGGCTGGAATACTTGACATCTACTGGGGACCATCCCAAGTGAATTCAGTGACGATTCTTAGCGACGACTAGGAATACCCGATGTAGAGGGGAATAAACAACTAGGTTCAGTGACGACTCCAACCAACGACTGGAATACCTGGCTTAGCTGGAGATAAACAAAGTATGGTGATGATTCATAGTGACGCGTAGAATACCCGATTCTGTGGGGAAAAAGTCATTCGGTGATGATTCCTAGCAACGGATGGAACACTGGACTTGACCAGAGACAAACTTCTCAAGAAAGTACAATGATGATTCTTAGGGTTTAAGGTTCAAGTGGATGATATGGGGTAGGGAAAATTTGAGGGTATGACACCCATCCATGGGATTTAAGATCTTCAGTGAGGTCGTAACCGTTGGTTTTGAGGTTATCAAAATCAACTATTATTTCACATAACACTTCCAATTCTTCGACCAGAATAGATAGAGAGATATCTTTAATACCTTCTTTATGATATTGTTGTTCTTGTTGCTGAGAAGATTTTTGTTCTTGTTGCTGAGAAGACTGTTGTTCTTGTTGTTGCTAAGAAGATTAAACATGATCTTGAGATTTGTCAGCCACATCAAAGAAAAGGGTTTTGGGTTGTAGAGAAACTTTGTCTTGAAAGAGAGAAAGTGTTTGATAAAAAGTAGTGTAGTGTATGAATATTGAGTGAAGTGGGTTTATAAATAGGGTTTGAAATGATGACAAAATCTTGAATAATGCAAAGGATCTAACCAAGGGAAGGCGTAAAGAGATTTAACCTATTTCTAAGAAATATATTCTCTCAATGTGTCACTCAACAGTTAAAGTGTTTCATTATAAGACACTTGTCTTTAATCTAAACCACAAACTTAAGTTTGATTGACAACTGGTTAATATAGCAAACTCTTCAGAATTCAGAAGGCAAAATTTTTACATAAAGGTTCTGACTAGATACTTCTTATACAACAAACATTTCTTACTTTAGAAGACTCACTGTTAAGAACTCAAAAATCTGAGAGTCTCATTTAATCATTCTGAGAATTTAAACATTCTGAGATATACATATTTTTCCTTCTAGACATCAGTCCATTTTTAAATTCTTTAGAATGAAAACAAATTTATCCTCGGGAAGGGGTTTTATGAAGATGGCAGCCCATTGATGATCTATATCAATAAATTTTAAATTTTAAATTCCCTTCTGAACATAGTCTCGTATAAAATGATGTTTAATCTCAATATGTTTAGCTCTAAAATGTAAAATAGGATTCTTAGATAAACAAATAGCTAAGGTATCATCACAAAGAATAGGAACATTACTCTTATATATATGAAATCCTTCTAGCTGGATTTTCATCTAGAGGATCTAAGTGTTGCATCCAGATCCTGCAATATATTTAGCTTCAACTATTGATAGTGCAATTGTTGATTTCCTGTTGCTGGACCATGAGATCAAATTGTCTCTCAGAAACTGACAGCTTCCAGAAGTGCTTTTTCTTTCTAATCTATCTCCAGCATAATTAGCATCATTGTAACCTATTATCTTGTACTCTTTTGATTTTCTATAACATAATCCAAGGTTTGTAGTACCTTTCAGATACCTAAAAATCCTCTTAACAATTGTTAAGTGGGACTCTCTAGGATCTAATTGGAAGCGAGCACATAAACGACATTGAATATAATGTCAGGTCTAGAATCAGTTAAGTATAAGATAAAACTTATCATACCTATGTACACCTTTTTATCTACCTTATCGCTAACCTCATCCTTCTCCGAAATACAAGTAGGATGCATTAGAGTTTTAATCGCCATGCAGTTTAACATGTCTAACTTCTTCAGAAGTTCTTTGGTATATTTGCTCTGATGGATATATGTTCCTTACAAACTTTGGTTAATCTGGATACCGAGGAAGAACTTGAGTTCTCCCATCAGACTCATCTCAAACTCTTCCTACACTGACTTAGCAAACTTCCTGGAAAAGGTAGCATTAGCAGAACCAAATATAATATCATCCATATAAATTTGAACAGCTAGAATATAATTTTTTAATGTCTTACAGAACAGAGTAATATCAACATTTCCTCTAATAAAATAATTTTCTAAAATAAAATTGATTAGTCTTTAACACTATGTTTTAAGAGCTTGTTTCAGACCATACAAAGATTTCTTAAGTTTGATTTTTTTTTTTTGGATTTTTGTAATTTTCAAAACCAGGAGGTTGGTGTACATACATTTCTTTAGTTATGTAACCATTCAGAAATGCACTCTTAACGTCCATCTGATATAAAATGATATTATGATTAACAACAAATGAAATTAAGAGACGAATAAACCCTAACCTGGAAACTAGAGCAAATGAATCAATATAGTCAATTCCCTATTGCTGACTATAACCTTGTGCCACCAGTCTGGCCTTGTTCCTTACCACTTCTCCTTTCATATTTAGCTTATTTATGGGGAAAAACATTTTGTCTCAATGACATGAATTCCTTTGGGTATAGGCACAAGATTCCACACATCATTTCTGCAAAATTGATTTAATTCTTCTTGCATTTCCAGAATCCACTCAGTGTCCAAAAGTGCTTCATCAACAAATGCAGGTTCAATGAGGGATATCAAACCCAGAAGCGTCTCTTCATATAGTTTGAAAGAGGATCTGGTTTTGACTGGTTTAGTTTTATCTCCCAGAAATAATTCTTCAGAATGTGACAATCTTTGTTTGTGCGTCCTTAGAGGTGTCTGAGCTTCAACAACTTCTGGTTGAACTGTTCCAGGGTCTTTTGCCTCATATTCTTTAGCTTCTAATTCTTTACCTTCAGAGCCTGAATCTGCAATCTCCATCTCTGCAAACTTCTCAACTAGGTTTGACTTTTCAGAGTCAAGCTTATCATCAAATCTAACATGAATTGATTCCTCAACAATTCGTGTTCAGTGTTATATACTCTATAGGCTTTAGAACGTTCAGAGTATCCTAACGGTATACACTTTTGTGCCTTATAATCAAACTTGTTCAGATTGTCTTTAGTGTTCAGAATAAAACAGTTACATAAAAAAGGATGGAAATAAGAATTGTTGGGTTTTCTATTCTTTCATAATTCATAAGGAGTCTTACCCAGAATACGTCTTATAGAGATATTGTTCTGAATATAACATGATGTGTTAACTACCTCTGCCTAGAAGTGCTTAGCCATGCTTTTCCCATTGATCATGGTTCTGGCCATTTCTTACAAAGTCTTATTCTTCCTTTCTACAACTCCACTTTACTATGGAGTTGTAGAGCGGGAGAAATCATGAGAAATGTCATTTTCATCAAAAAGTTTTTCAAAGTGTTTATTTTAGAATTCATCACCATGATCACTTCTGACTTTAACATTTTTAAAATATTTCTTGTTTTGCACTTGTAAGCAGAATATAAAGAACACAAAGTGTGACTCCTCCTTGTGTCTTAATAATTTAACCCATGTCCATCTGTTGTAGTTGTCAACAATGACTAAACCATATTTATTTCCATTGACATAAGCAATTTTCACTGGAATAAAAAGGTCAATATGCAAGAGTTCAAAAGGCCTAAAGGTAGATATAACATTCTTTTCCTTGAAATAAGTTTTTTAAAACTCGCCTTTATGACATGCTTCACAAAGAGTATATGAAGAGAAATTAGATTTGGATGACCTCTGACTAAATTAAGCTTATTTAGGGGAGAAATTCTTGTCATGCTAACATGGTCCAATCGTCTATGCCAGATCCACTGCTCTTTATTAACAAACATGAGACATTTAACATTTTGATGTTTAAGATCAGAAAGTCTAATTTTGTAAATGTTATTTTTCCTCAAGCCATTGAAAAGAATGGATACATTTATCTGACTAGTAACTTTACAAGACTTTTGATTAAAGATTATGTCATCCTCTTCTTGAAGCATTATAAAATTGGAGAATTGAACCCCTTAAACACATATCTCATTATGCTTTTTCTTTCTACTTTGTCTCCACGCCAATTTGAGTCACAAAAACATGTCATCTTATTCCTCTAGCCATTAGGTTTTGGAAGAAAGATGACATGGTCTATTTTTCCTTTAAGATATATCATGATCCTATTGAATGATTTTATAGAAATGCAAAATTGATAGCTAGTTGAACTAGATTTCATTACAATAAGTTAGCCATAACTATCACTAATCTTACTATCTCAATTCTTGCAATAAGTGGAGAGGTTCTTCATTTTGTAAGAATCCCTTTGCAAAAATTCTTGTCATATGTTTGGAAATTGAACCATTTGAGAGGTTCTTCATTTTGTTGACTCATTTGTATGTAATGCGTCTCTTTTGTAGTGGTAAGGAGACTAGGTGCACCAAGTCCTCTCTATTTGCTTAATTTCTTTCCTCATAGCAATAATCTACATAAAATATGTAGTTGTTTCTAAATAGTTGAGGACTCATCATCAACAAATAAGATTATGTGCAATAGATCTCTCTCTAGTGTGATCATTTTGTAAAAATTGATATCATATTCTTGAAGACTTTAAGTTGGAAGTTTAGTCCTTTAGGATATTTTTGCTTATCTACTTTTGCAACGCCTCTTTCAAGTATATGAGGCGAACTTTGGTCATCATGGAATACAAATGACATATTTGAAAATGAAGCAACATATTGACTCAACCAATTTAATAATCAATGTTTGTAATACCTCTATTTGGAACAATCCTCTAAGTAGTGGGGTTGTATTACTTTTATGAACCTACAATATGGTACCTGTAAGACCCCAATTTTGTCCCTAAGATCCCTCATGGCATCATATCATATCATATCATTGCCTCAAGGATCATTGTGCACCTTGCTTCCTTCCTTATGGGTAGGTTATCTTTTAAGATTGTTTCTTGATCACCAAGCATGTTTTGCATTTGTATATCATTGCTTTTCATTTGTTTACTAACCAAAAGTACAAAAATATGTCATCTAACCTTTGTCTTGCAGATGAAGCAATCTTAGGTCAAGACAGTCAAAGGCAGCCATTGAGCAATAGATGGTGGCCATTCTTGAGAATTTGGGCACCATAATCATTCATAAGAGTTCACATGAATCATGATATCATTTTGAATCAAAACCCCAAGTGGTAGAGACTTGAACTTCATCTGAGCATAGCCAGGTCATCTGAAGACCTAGAAAGTCAACTGCCAAGTCAACTGTGGATTTTGGAGGTGGAAAGTGATTAGAAATACTTCATTCATGTTCAAACAAGTCTCATTTGACATTTCAAACATCAACATTGAAGAAAATAAAGTCAGGTCAAAACTTTCCAAAAATAGAAAGTGACCTGTAATTTGGATTTGCCAAAAATGGAAAGGTTTTCTCCTCAAGATTACATCATCAAGAAAGCTTCAAATGAAATTTTGTTGAAAATGAAAGTTGTATATCTTTCTCTCCCATTTCCAAAAAGTCCAAGATCATGAATTTCTCATTTGTGGTTGAAGAGATATGATCAAAACATGGCCAAGTGTGGATTGAACTTCAAAAGTGCATAACTTTCAAACCAATGCTCCAAATCATGTGGCTCTTTTTGCTAAATTCTTGTTTTGACCTATAATTTCATAATCTTGCATTGCATTGCATCAATTCTCATCACATAATTATTTGCCAATTCACTTGATTTTTGGAGGGAATTTTGAAAGTTTAAAATTGGTCAATTGTTGGAGCTTTCTATCATTGCCAATAACTCCAAAATGAGGTTTTAAGTGAATTTGAACTCAGCCACGTGCACTGTTCATCATGCACACCATGCATGAGGTGAATTTGCTAATTTGCACTTACACCTTCATTTTGCTAATCCACTTTGCCAATTGCTTAAACATGATTAGGGAAGTGATTAGGAGGGAGTATATAACATAAATCATAACAGAATTCTGCTAACAATATTCATTATTTTCAGATCTAGATCTAGAATACCAAATTTCTCTCTCAAAATTTTCTTCCACATTCTTCATTTCCAATCCATTTTCTTGCTTAATCCTTGTGTTTGAGTTGTTCTTGAGCAGGATCATCCATAGAATCAGTAGAAATCGTGCAGCATTGGAGCATTTGAAGCTTGGAAGCAACAATGGCAAATCAGAAATTCTATGGATTCGTGCATAATTGAACATCCAGCTCTCATCCAATTAACTTCATAAGCATTGTAGAAGGGTTTTCAAGCATCACAAGGCCTCGAATCCAGCTAATTCCAGCACTGTTCTACAAGAGGTCATAAAATCAACCTTCATAATCTTGCTTTTTATTGACATGATGTTATAGATCTTTTGATGCTGGTTATCGTGAGCTTTAAATCAAAGAATTTCGTGCCAAATTGAGTGAGAACCGATTAAATGAAGTTTGGATGCATGATTCATAATCTCTTCGATCCACGCTTGTTGTTATGATTTATGTTGAAATGATTATGGATTGTGAATGTATGTTGAATGATCTTTACAATGATGTGCGTGATTTGCATTTCCGTGCACGTTGGATTTTTTCTGGAAATTGAGGATGAAGATCTTGAAGATCTTCATCGTGTTCATAGTTGCCTGCATATTTCCTGCGGATTTCGCTACAACCTTCATGTGCTTACCTGCGAATTTTGATGCGTGTTCTTCATGATTTCCTGTGGATTTCCCTTTCCATGCATGCACGTGATGTTAGGGTTTTCAATGAAACGCTGCGTTTGCAGCTTGGCGCGCTTGGCATTTGAATTGAGTCTCCATTCGATTCCCAGCTCCAGCACTTATTCCATATGCTTCACATTTTATTTGATTTTTCTCATATATTCACATACATGCTTCTCATACTTTTTTTATTTTTTTCCTCCACTTCCAAAATTCATAAATAAATGATAAGTGATCCAAAAAATATGAGGATTTTTGTGTTGGATTCCATTTTCTGTCTATTATTTTTTGGTTATTTTTTCACAAATTGTGCATGGCTGAAATTAAATTGGTGCTAGAGAATGTTAACATGTATCATATTTTGTACCTTGCTTGCCATATCTTTTGTGAAATGATGAGTTTTAATCCAATGCCTGTGAAATTTTGTATGCTTAAACTAGACACTTGGCTGGACATTTTGGTGTTGAGTTTGCATTTTTACCATTTGTGGTTTCTGTTTTATGATCATGTGAATGTAGGTGAGACAATGTGTGTCACACCTTTGCTTGCTCAACTTGATTAATTGATTTGCCATGCCAAATAAATTCCAATTGATGTAATTTTTTGTATGATGCTTCTTGTGGATGTTGTGAATGCTCATGATTTTTTATGGAATTTTTGGATTGGTTTCTGATTTGATTGAGATTTTTCTTTCTGGATTGCCATGTATGAGCTTTTGAATAGTCTTGGTGTTCATTTGATCATGAAATACTTGTAGTTTATCCAATGGATGTGAAATTTTACACATTGTTTCTAGACATGTTGCAGATTGTTTTGGCTTTGATTTGAGGTCTTTACCATGTTCCAATTCTGTTTTAGGCTTATTCTAAGTTGATATGCCAAGATGTGTCACCAATATGCTTGTTTGTGCTTACCTTGCCTTATGTAATTTCTTTGCCATGCCTAATGTTGCTCAAGTGCCTTGAATTTTTGTGTGTTGGTCATGTTGTATGTTCTGTTTAGCCATGATTTTTCTTGAGATTATTTGAATCATTTTTGAATTAATGTGCATTTGTTCATTCTGATGTCTCAATGTGCTTTCAACTTGCATACCTTGCCATGTTTTGATTGTGAAATACTTTTGGTATGTGATATTGATGTGAGACCTTTTGGATTGTGTTCCTAGTTGTTTGAAGTTGTTTCATGTTAATTTTCAGCTTCTGTTTTAAATGTTTTCTCCATCTTTGACCCTAGGCTTTGACCTAATGGTTTGCTTCTCATGATTGAACTTTGTTTTCAGGTTGAACATACAAGTTTAATGGTTCATGATGCTCCATCATTTGAGCATTTGATGTCTACCTTTGTCTACTAACATTTGTGTGTTTTGTAGGGTTGTTAACTCATTTGAGCTTGACTTGTGGCTTATGCCTTTGCTTATTGGGTTTGACTGTTGGTATTAACTGTTGGTTGTTTGTCTGTATAATGGTACTGATTTGTTTGATGTTTCAACAGGTACATTAGTTGCTTAAGTTCACTTTGAACTTTCTTTTGCTTGGTTGCTTAACCAATTAGGTATAACCTCTCTTCTTCATGTAGTCTGGAAGACCTGTCCTGTTACTTGGGCAGGCACCTGTCTGAAGTCCTCCTTAAGAGGCAATGCTTGTGTTTGTTTATTTTTGTCCCAAGCAGGAAAAGTCCTTTGATAAGGCAATTGGTAGATAAAAGAGATGTGTAATCCATCTCCTACTATTCAGTGTGTCATCCCTTTGCTCACATAACATGTTGATGCATTGTGGATATTAACCCAAGATCCATAGAGTCATTCACTTGCGGAGAAGAGTTCCAACTTTCTGAACTCCCACACCTTCTATTATTCAAAGCTCTCCCAGGCCAGGGATAGAAGCTATGAGGCACACCCCTCATCTCCATTTCATCTGCTTCACCTTAACTCTCAATGTTAAGGTTAAGAGCACAACTTACCCCATTCCAGTTGACTGTAAAGTCTAACCTTGTTTGAGCCTAATTGCTTGTATATAGTGTGTGCTAATTGACTTGTTTGTCTGATTACTTGATTCATCTGTGCATATTTGCTTATGTGTGCCTTTGTGCATTTATCATCATTAATTGTACATAATTGCATAATCATTGTTCATATCTGTGTGATCATTTTGTTTTGAGGAGTCAACTGTAAGTCCATTTAGTGGCAAGTGTTTCCTATGACCATTGAGGAGTCAATTGTAAGTCCAGTTATTGGCATTTGTTTCCTGTGATATGGTAGGAGATTGGTATAAGTCCAGTGATTGGCATCCGGTATCCTTGTTTCTTTGCTTTTGGAGATTGGTATAAGCCCAAATAGATTGGTATCTGATATCCATATCATTGTTTTGCTTTAGGAGATTAGTATAAGTCCATTTATTAGCATCTGATATCCCTGTTTGTTTTAGGAGATTGGTGTAAATCCATTAATTGGTATCCGGTATCCACTTTTGTTTGTGAGATTGGTGTAAGTCCAGCAATTGGCATCCGGTATCATTTGTTTTGCTTATCTGTTATTGCTCATTGCCTATTCCAAAGGACACACTTGAATCATCTTCCATATGATTTCAAGAGGTGAACATCTGAGAAGTTTTACACTCCCTCACCCTTCCACCTTTTGTTTCTTTTTAAACCTCCACTTGCATGTTAATACCAATTTGAAAACTATTGTGCAAACATTCTCATTTCTTTTCAAATTAGAAACCTAGGCTTTAGGCCTTTGACTTTTTCAAACTTCATTTTCTTAATACTTCTTTGAATTGAATTCTAATCATACTTTGACCATCTTTTGTGAATAAATTCTAATTGGTTAATCCAACTCATTCAATTGTTTTGTGGCTTTGCCCATTCTTGATAAGTTTTCACACATTAGCCATAGGTTTGATTTATCCTAGCTGGTTGATGTTAATCTCACCTTTTGTCCTTAGTGATTGAATTGTAAGACTTCCTTGCTTATTATAGGGTTAACCCCTCACTAGCAAGTTGAAGCTTTTCTCACATGGTGGGCTCGTTATTTGTATAAGGTTGAGTTTTCTCCCGTGGATAACGAAAGACCTTAGGGCTTTTGTTTAAAATGAACCCACTCATATTTTGGAAATCTTTTAGCCGAACTACGGCGTTTTGATCCTTACCTTTCATGGAAGGTACGTAGGCAACGGGTTCATCCGTTCAAACACAAAAATAATAACTTGTATATTCTTTTCTCATCCCTTCATTCATGTTTGCACAATAAATATTTCATAAACAAATAACATTTCATTCAACAAGTGTGAAAAGGGCTCCCTAGGAGTACCTAGGACGTTTTGGGTGCCTAACACCTTCCCATTGCGTAATTTACCCCTTACCCAGATCTCTGATCTTTTCATTAGTTTTCTATGTGTAAAACTTCTTAGGCTTTTGTTCGCTTTTTAGCCATTCCTTAGGATAAATAAAAGTGCGGTGGCGACTCGATTCTTTGTATGCTTTGCTTTTGATTTAATCAATAAATCATAAAGTGACGAATACACCGCTACAGAAAAGTGGCGACTTCACTGGGGAAAGTATCCTTGGTGGTATTGCCTACTTTTCGCCCTTGTGGTATGATATTGTTATTTGTTATTTGACATATTTTTGTACAATTTGGGATAACTGTATTGATTGTAATGTTTGAATTGCTTGATATACAATTGCTGTTTGCTTTGGTGATCTCTGTGAGATGAGTTCTATACCCGAACTCGAGTGCACCTTAGGATAGGAGAATGGCATAGTCTTGTTGACTGGTGTGGAGTATTCCTTAGCCAGTTGACTTGCGAGTCCATTCACTTGGTGGAGGTCATGTTGGATTAATAATGTCACACAAGCTATTTGTGGTTAGGCATTATTCTTTCAATCATGTGCCTTAGAAGCCAAGGACCTTAGTTTACCAAGCCCATCTTGGCCTATTTTAGGATGTAGTGCGGAGGTCGTTCAAATGTCAGATCTGATGCGATTGTTACGCAATACTACACTCATAAGAGTCTCTCTTGAGAATATTTTTGGAATACGAGTATTCGTTCCTCCGATAATATCCGAAAGATGGGACGATGATTATGGGAACCTCTGGTAGAACATGTTCGGCAGGTTTAAACCCTAGTACACTCCCTTTGGGTGGTTCTTAACCGAGACTCCATGCTCGTGACTCTCAGGAAACCCGTGATTCATGGTTGAGTCGTTCAGACAACCTTAATATCAATGGAACTTGGGTGTTGATAAGGTGTAAAACCTAAATCCACCAAAACGGATGGTTGATATTAAGGATGTTTGAGCCGGTTCATGTACCGTTAATATCAATGGAACTTGGATGTTGATAAGGTGAAAACCATAATCCACCAAAATGGATGATTGATATTAAGGATACAATGAGCTTTCCCATGACCTTTGTCTGGTGTGACTTGCTTGATCCTTGAGTGTGATTGCTGCATTCATGCATTCATGCATTCATGCATTCATCTGCATTCATGTCATCAGAAAAATTAGAAAATTTTCAAGGAACTTAAAGGGTTTATTTGCAAAATTTTCAGACATGGAAAGACCAAAAAGGCATACAAAGAAGTACAACTTTAGACAACCTGATGTGAAAGAGTTAAGGAATCTGACATCTTATGTATTAGATCCCTTGGGTTTCAAAGCTCGTTATGGGAAGCTTCTGCCTCTGTTGACTACTCAGGTTGATGAGGGACTGATGAGTACTTTGGCGCAGTTTTATGATCCTCTATATCACTGCTTCTCTTTTCCGGACTTCCAGTTATTGCCTACCTTGGAGGAGTATGCTCATCTTGTGGGTATTCCCATTCTGGATCAAGTGCCGTTCAGTGGCTTGGAGAGTATTCCGACTGCTCGAGAGATTGCAGACTTGTTGCACATAGATGAATCTTTGATTAAAGCTAATCTGACTACCAAAGGTGGAATTCAGGGTCTTCCTTCTGATTTCCTCATCGCTCAAGCTACCGTTTATGGGAAGGCCATGAGTGAGGATGCCTTTGAGGCTTTATTTGTGCTGCTCATCTATGGTTTGGTATTGTTCCCCAACATCGACAAATTTGTGGATGTGAACGCCATTAGGATCTTTTTTGTTCTTAATCCTGTTCCTACTCTGTTGGGTGATGCCTATGTCTCTTTGCATCTGAGGAATGCAAAGGGTGGAGGAGTTATTGTGTGCTGTTTGCCTTTTGCTGTATAAGTGGTTTATTTCTCACTTGCCACAGACGGTCACTTTCAAGGAAAATAAGGGATGTCTACGGTGGTCTCAGAGACTTATGTCTCTCACTAATGATGATATCTCTTGGTATGATCGCGTGTATGATACTGTTCAGATTATTGATTATTGTGGTGAATTCCCTAATGTGCCTCTTCTTGGTACATGTGGTGGGATCAGCTACAATCCTATCTTAGCACGTTGTCAGCTTGGGTTCCCCCTAAAGGATAAACCTCATAACATTCTGTTAGAAGGTGTATTCTTTCAGGAGGGTAAAGATCCCCAAGGCCTGAAAGCCAGGTTTGTCCGCGCTTGGCGCAATATTCATAAGAAGGGTAGGAATGAATTGGGTCCGAAGAATTGCATTGCTTTGGAGCCATATACCTCTTGGGTCAGACAGAGAGCTTCTGAGTATCTTATGTCGTACGACTATCCGAGACCTACACCGTTGGATGTGGCTGGGCCTTCAACCCTCCCCGACCAAGGCGTAGAGGAGTTGAGAGAAGAAGACCTTTCACGTGCTTGGATCCGTGAAAGAGAAGAGTTGCTTCAGCAAATCAAGGAGAAGGACGCTCTGATTGAGTTTCTCGAGCATCAGGTGATCGATGATCCGAATAATACTTGGACTTCTCTGCTTCCCCAGTCTTCCAAGTTCTGGAAGAGGAAGTATGATCGACTTGCAAAGGAGAAAGCAGATATGGAAGCAGCCTATGAGAGAGAGATCAAGAAGCTTTGTGCATCTCGTCTTCCAGTATCCCGAGCTTCTAGGGATCCATAGGATGTTTATTTTCCTTTTCCCTTGTAATGATCAAAAATGATGTACTTCTTTGTTCCAAATATATTTGATGAGATATTTTCCATATGCTATTAAATGCTTAAATATTCAAATTTGCAAATAAATGCCCTAAAAGTTCCTTGAAATAAAAACAAAACATATGCACAAGCATTACATGTATCATTTTGCATAAGCAGGTTGTTCTGGTTTTCTTGTCTGTGGCCTAACTCTGTGCTCTTCATTTATTTTGAAGACAAGCTGACTCACCGATACTATACCAGAGCCAATTCTGCTAGAGTAATGGATCAACTTGAACAAGAGAACAGAGAGCTGAAGGAAGAAGTCGCTCGTTTGAGTGCTCTGATGGAGCAGTTTCTGGCTGCTCATAATCAACCTTCTCCGCCTCCTGCAACTCCTCCCCAGAGGACGGTTATTTCAGAAGTCGTTGCTCCGACTGTGCAAGCTGCCAGTGCTCATTTCATGCCTAATGCCATGCCAGCCGGGTTTCCGTGGGGTATGCCTCCTGGTTTCATGTCAGATATTCCCGCTCCCACTTTTGCTTCTATGCCGGCATCTAGCCCGGTCCTTGCTGCTGCTCCTCCTGTCGTGCATACCATTCCTAGGGTAGACGACACCATCTATCATTCTGAGCCGTCTGAGGGCCCAGATGTCAATGAGAAGATGGAAGCAATGAATGATCAATTCCTTGAGCTGCGTAAGGAATTGAAGACCCTCCGAGGGAAAGATCTGTTTGGCAAGTCTGCTGCTGAACTTTGCCTTGTTCCCGATGTGAAGATTCCAATCAAGTTCAAAGTTCCTGACTTTGAAAAGTATAAGGGGAACACCTGCCCTCTCGCTCACCTGGTCATGTATGCCAGGAAAATGTCTACACAAACAGATAATGATCAGCTTCTGATTCATTATTTCCAGGATAGTTTGTCCAGTGCGGCTCTTCGTTGGTATATGAGCCTTGATAGTGCAAATATCTGATCCTTCAACGATCTTGGCGAAGCCTTCGTCAAGCAGTACAAGTACAATGTTGATATGGCGCCTGACCGTGATCAACTCAGGGCCATGTCCCAGAAGGATAAAGAGACATTTAAGGAGTACGCCCAGAGGTGGCGAGAGCTGGCAGCTCAGATTACTCCTTCGCTGGAAGAGAAGGAAATGACTAAGATCTTTTTGAAGACTCTTAGATCATTCTATTACGAGCGGATGGTCGCTAGCGCTCCCTCTGATTTCACCGAGATGGTGAACATGGGGATGCGTCTGGAGGAAGGAGTCCGTGAGGGACGTCTGTCGAAGGATGAGAGCTCTTCTAAACGATATGGGGCGTTTAAGAAGAAAGATGGGGAGGCACATGCTGTGCAGTCCCATGCTAAACCGAGAAGACCCTCTGTCAAGAGGAAGCCTGTGCGTCACGCCAGCAGTCAGCACCAGGTGGCTCATATAGCACCTGTTTTCAGAGATAGTGCTCAGTATCAGCAGCCTAATCAGCATCAGCATCAGCAACAACCTCAGTATCAACAACAACACCGTCCACAGCAACAGGCTTACCAGCCTCGTGGTAGTACCAGCAACCAAGCTAATCTGAATTATGATAGGAAGAAGATCCGCTTCGATCCCATTCCTATGTCATATGCTGAATTATATCCTTCCTTGTTGGAGAGGAAGCTGGTTACTCCCAGAGATCCTCCAGCTGTGCCTGCGAACCCGCAGTGGTGGTACAAGCCAGATCAACATTGTGTGTATCATTCCGGTGCTCCGGGACATAATATTGAGAATTGTTATCCATTGAAGACTAAGGTGCAAGACCTTATGCGATGCGGTATTCTGAGCTTTGAGGACTCAGGCCCGAATGTTACGAAGAACCCATTGCCTGTGCATGGGAAATCAGTGAACATGGTCCAGGGGTGCCCTGGGAAGTATAAAGTCAAATATGTGAGTCATATTCGACAGTCATTGGTCGAGTTGCACCGTTTGCTGTGTCAGTACAGTTATATGGAGCATGACCATGACAGATGTCGCATCTGTTTCGTTAATAGACTAGGTTGTCGCCAAGTGCGAAGAGAGCTTCAAGAGCTGTTGGATGAAGGTACTATAGAGATTCTTCAGAACCGTAATGTTGATGAAGATGAACCAGAAGTGAATGTTATTTCTCCTGTGTTCAAATTGCCCGAGCCTGTTGTCATCCGTTATGATGGTAGCAAGCCGAAGGTCTCTCCTTCTCTGATAATCAAGCCTGCAGGCCCTGTGCCTTATTCTTCGGATAAAGCTATCCCTTTCAAGTACAATCCCGTTGTTGTGGAAGATGGGAAGGAAGTGCCATTGCCTTCGACTTCAGTTGTTAATATTGCTGACGTGAGCGGGTTGACCCGTAGTGGTCGTGTGTTTTCTGCACCCCCGAAGCATCATGCTGCTCCTGATACTGTTGAGCGTCCGGTTGGGACTGCTGTGAATGTTCAGAATGCGGCACTTGCTGTTGCCAAACCCTCCTCTGTACAAAAGACTCCTGCTTCTTCGGTTGGCCCGAGTGGCACTGTGAATGAAGAATGTGATGAGATGCTGAGGCTCATCAAGAAGAGTGAGTACAATGTTATAGACCAGCTTCTACAAACGCCGTCCAAGATCTCCGTTTTATCTTTGCTGCTGAATTCAGAACCCCATAGGGAGGCTCTGCAGAAAGTATTGGATCTGGCTTATGTCGATCATGATGTCACGATTGAACAGTTTGACAGTATAGTTGCAAACATTACTGCTTGCAACACTTTGAGTTTCTGTGACGCTGATCTCCTTGAGGAGGGAAGAGACCACAACATAGCTCTACATATTTCCATGAACTGCAAGACTGATGCCATGTCCAACGTGCTGGTGGACACTGGATCATCTCTAAATGTATTGCCAAAGACCACTCTTTCGAGACTGTCATATCAGGGGCCTCCCATGAGGCAGAGTGGTGTTGTTGTGAAAGCTTTTGATGGGTCACGTAAGACCGTGATTGGGGAAGTTGATCTCCCAATCAAGATTGGACCAAGCGATTTCCAGGTTACCTTTCAGGTTATGGATATCCACTCATCTTATAGTTGTCTCCTTGGTAGACCATGGATTCACGAAGCTGGCGCCGTGACATCCACCCTACACCAGAAGCTGAAATTCGTCAAGAATAAGAAACTGGTTGTGGTAGGGGGAGAAAAGGCTCTCCTGGTTAGCCACTTGTCTTCTTTCTCATATATTGATGCTGAGGATGAAGTTGGAACGTCGTTCCAAGCTTTGTCTATTGCTGAGCCGATTGAGAAGAAGTCTCCTTCATTTGCTTCCTATCGTGATGCGAAACTGGCCATTGAATGTGGTGCAGTTGCTGGTTTGGGGAAGATGATCGAGCTTGAAGACAACAAATCTCGGGCTGGCATTGGCTATTGTTCTGGGGCATTCAATGAGCAAGGCTTGTTCACGAGTGGAGGTTTCATCCATGCTGATCAAGCTGAGGAAGCTGCTGCTATCTTGGAAGAGGATGCAGAGGACTTGAGCAACTTTATCATACCTGGTGGAGTCTGCCATAATTGGGTCGCTGTAGATGTTCCTACAGTCATTCATAGATCATAGTAATGGTTCACTTTGTTCAAAACCCTTCTCTCATGCCAAAAGGAGAAGTGATGACATTATTGGCAGCATTTAATACAATGATATTTCATTTAATTAATGCATTGTTAAACATTTATTTTTCCATTTGTTTTCACTTTTTGCTTTTGCATGAAATCAGTGATCACAAAAAACCCATAAAAACAAGATAAAAGCAATCCTTTTTCATCTGCATAATGGTTTGCTTGTTTAAATTCCAAAGTTTTTATTAACCAAAATCATTATGCAGGTTGATTCTAAAACCCATTGAACATAATGATCCAACGCCATCTCCCAATTTTGAATTCCCTGTATTCGAGGCAGAGGAAGATGATGTTGAAAAGATTCCTGATGAGATTACCCGTCTCCTTGAGCACGAGAAGAAGATCATTTAGCCGCACCTTGAAGATTTGGAAACAGTCAACTTGGGGTCTGAGGATTGTGTTCGTATGGTGAAGATTGGGGCACTTCTTGAAGAGTCTGTCAAGAAGGGGTTGATCAGTTTGCTACGAGAATATTCCGATATCTTCGCTTGGTCATATGAAGACATGTCGGGTCTAGATACAAATATTATGCAACATTTCCTGCCTTTGAAGCCTGAGTGCGTGCCTGTGAAGCAGAAGCTCAGAAGAACTCATCCAGATATGGCAGTGAAGATCAAAGAGGAAGTTCAGAAGCAAATTGATGCGGGGTTTCTGGTGACTTCTACATATCCTCAATGGGTGGCCAATATTGTGCCTGTGCCTAAGAAAGACGGAAAAGTCCGTATGTGTGTTGATTACAGAGATTTGAATAAAGCTAGTCCGAAAGATGATTTCCCTCTACCACACATTGATATGTTGGTAGACAATACAACTAAATTCAAAGTCTTTTCGTTTATGGACGGATTTTCCGGATATAATCAAATCAAGATGGCACCCAAAGATATGGAGAAGACAACATTCATCACACCTTGGGGAACATTCTGTTATCGAGTGATGCCCTTCGGTTTGAAGAACGCCGGAGCCACGTATCAACGAGCTATGACTACCTTGTTTCATGATATGATGCACAAGGAGATAGAGGTCTATGTTGATGATATGATTGCTAAGTCCCGAACGGAAGTTGAACATGTTGAGCATTTGTTGAAGCTTTTTCAGCGTTTGAGGAAGTTCAGACTTCGTCTGAATCCGAACAAATGTACATTTGGAGTCCGTTCCGGCAAGTTATTGGGTTTCGTTGTCAGCGAGAGAGGTATTGAGGTTGATCCTGCAAAGGTCAAAGCAATACAAGAGATGCCTGCACCCAAAACTGAGAAGCAAGTCCGAGGTTTTCTTGGCCACTTGAACTATATTTCCAGATTTATATCCCACATGACTGCCACATGTGCGCCGATATTCAAGCTCCTCCGGAAAGATCAGTCTCATGATTGGACCGAGGATTGCCAAAAAGCTTTCGACAGTATCAAAGAATATCTGTCTGAACCTCCGATCTTGTCTCCGCCTGTAGAAGGAAGACCTCTGATTATGTACTTGATTGTTCTTGAAGACTCGATGGGTTGTGTACTCGGTCAACAAGACGAATCAGGGAAGAAAGAATCTGCTATCTACTACCTCAGTAAGAAGTTTACTGATTGTGAGTCTCGGTACTCAATGCTTAAGAAGACGTGTTGTGCTTTGGCTTGGGCTGCTAAGCGTTTGCGCCAGTACATGATAAATCATACAACTTGGTTGATATCCAGAATGGATCCAATTAAGTATATTTTCGAGAAGCCTGCTTTAACCGGGAGGATTGCCCGTTGGCAGATGTTGTTGTCTGAGTATGATATCGAGTATCGAGCTCAGAAAGCTATCAAAGGTAGTATCTTGGCTGACCATTTAGCGCACCAGCCGATTGAAGATCATCAGTCTGTTCAGTACGACTTCCCAGATGAAGAGATTCTGTATTTGAAAATGAAAGATTGTGATGAGCCTACACTTGATGAAGGTCCGGAACCTGGTTCCAGATGGACGATGGTGTTTGATGGCGCTGTGAATCAGTATGGAAATGGAATTGGGGCAGTAATCATCACTCCTCATGGCACCCATATTCCGTTTACAGCAAGGCTAACTTTCAAATGCACGAATAATATGGCTGAGTATGAGGCCTGCATTATGGGATTGGAAGAATGTATTGATTTGAGAATCAAGCATCTTCATGTGTATGGTGATTCGGCCCTGGTTGTCAATCAGATCAAGGGTGAATGGGAGACGAATCAGCCTGGTCTCATTCCATACAGAGATTATGCAAGAAGGATTTCAACGTTCTTTACAGAAGTCGACTTTCATCATATTCCTCGAGAGGACAATCGGATGGCAGATGCCCTTGCTACGCTTGCTTCCATGATTGTAGTCAAGTATTGGAATGAAGTGCCCAATATTGCCGTGATGCGCTTGGATAGACCAGCTCACGTATTTGCAGTTGAAGAAGTGAATGATGACAAGCCTTGGTATTTTGATATCAAGAATTTCCTCCAGAACCAGGTCTACCCGCCTGGGGCATCTGTGAAAGATAGGAAAACTTTGAGAAGGTTGTCAGGCAGTTTCTACCTCAGTGGTGAAGTGCTGTATAAGAGAAATTTTGACATGGTTTTGCTCAGATGCGTGGATAGACACGAAGCAAACCTGTTGATGACTGAGGTCCATGAGGGTTCATTTGGTACTCATTCCAATGGACATGCCATGGCTAGAAAGATTTTGAGAGCAGGCTACTATTGGCTGACAATGGAGTCTGACTGCTGCAAATATGTGAAGAAATGCCACAAGTGTCAGATTTATGCGGATAAGATTCATATTCCTCCGACACTTCTGAATGTGATTTCATCACCATGGCCTTTTGTAACACCTCAAATTTGCACCTATCATTATACATACCATTTCATATTAGGTCATAGCATATCATGGTCCATTGCATAGCATTGCATTATTCCCAGTTGCCTCAAGAGCAAGCAAGTCAAGAATTAGGTCAAACTGATCAGGAGATCAGTCAATCAAGCAAGCAAGGGTGTTTCTCAAGTTGCCAAGGCCCTAGGGTTTGTCCAACAAGTTCACATATCTTGGAGGTCCATTTGAAGTGCTTAAGTCAAGGGTTGGATGTTCAGAAGCCATCAGTTCATGCACAATCAGTCAGAAACCCTAGAAAGTCAAAGTTGGTCAACTATGGTTGATTTTATGGTTTTGATGAATGGATTTGGTTTGAGAGAGCTTATTCATGTCCCAATAGGCCTCATATATCATGGCAATCAACATCATTGAAGAATTTGAAGCCAATCAGAAAATTTCCAAAAATAGAAACTGGACCTGTAATTTTAACTGCCAAAAATGGAAACTTCTTGATCCTCAACTTGCATCATGATACAAGCTCCAAATGAATTTTTGCCCAACATGAAAGTTGAAGATCTTGTTCTCCCATTTTCAAAAAGTCCAAGAACACCCAAATCCCATGATTGGTTTGCAAGATATGATCATTTCATTTTCACATTTTTTTGAACTTCAACAAGCCATATCTCATGAACCAAAAGGCCAAATTTGGTGAGGTTTTTTCCTACAAACCACATTTCATCTCCTCTTTCCAAAAATATAAATTTCATGTACCAAAACCTTGCCAATCAAAATGGCATTTTTTGACTTGTTTCATTAAAATTCAAGTTTGACCAATGGTTGACTTTTTGATTTATCCATTTTCAGCATAATTGGCCATTTGGAAATTGTTTTAATTGTCATTTGAGACTTGCCAAGGCCCAAAAATTCGAGCAGCTTGCTATCATACCACCTCCATTTGCATTTTTGGCCAAATTAGTAAAAATGCATTTCACTTCATTCAAGCTAACCAAGTTTAGCATGTGATTAAGCAACCTTAAACAGTCATATATAATCACATTTTCTGAGTTTCTCAACCCTAGCCACAGCCTCCTATCACACAGAATTCCTTCTTCTCTCATTCTTGCATTTTCACACTTTGAGAATTTCTGACCAAAAGCTTCAAAGTGCTCGAGCAACCTTTGATTGTTTCATCACTTGGCCAACCTTTGGAAGCTATTTTGGACCTTGTTCCTCGACTGTAAGCAGAGGAAACTCACTGTTCTATTGCAAGCTCTCTCATGGCAGATTATGGTTCAAGTTATCTCGTGCATTCTTGAGCTGAAAGAACTTCATTATCCATCATTTCAAAGCATAAAGCACATCTGTTTCGAGCTTTGAAGGCCAAATAACCATTACAACTCAACTGTTCTTCAATCTTGGTAACATTTCGAATCTCACCTTTTACCAAATTATGCTATGCTTAGGATAGGTCTTTGTATGCTGATTCCATTGCAACTTGTATCATTCAAAATGGTTATGATATGCGTGAGAAATCTGAATTTCCATTTGTGTGCTCAAACTTATTTTCACTCGATTTGCCTTGCTTAGGATGAGTTAGTGAGATTGGTTGTCATATTTGTGTTGTATGTGGTCTGATGATGCCATTGATGTATTTGATTTGCTGTTCTGGGCATAAAAAATTTCGAGTTGATATGGAGATGATGAAGCTTTACAGTAGATAAACCCTAGAACCATTGTCCAGTTTTTTCTTTTCACATGAACCGTGTTTGTTTTGTTGCTATTGGTCTTTTGTTGCATGAACATTATTGTTGCATTACCATGCTGCTTGTGGAACCTGGTGTAAATTTCGATTGAATGTTGATGATGAAGATGATACCCTGCTGTTCCAAAACTCTTTGAATCTGTCCAGAAATTCACATTGTTTATGTTTGGTTTATTGTTGTTTGGATGCTGTATGAACATCACTATATCATTGCCATGCTTGTGTGCTGATTCTGGGCGTGTTGGTTTTCCATGATTGTTGGAGATAATGAACACACACTGTTCCATTCACAAACCCTAGTTGTTTTCCAGAACTTGGTATTTTCACGTGTATTGCTTGCTTGAGTTACTGTGCCATTTCCATATCAACCAATCACAACATTTCATGGCCATGGTCTGTACGCTGCGTTTAGGTTAGTGGGTGTGGTAATTTCAAAAATGCCACTCGGTCAACCACCATTGACCATTGAATCATGTTCTTTTGCTCATTTCATTTCAAATTGTTACTCATCTTACAAAAATCATAACTTGTGCATTTCACATCCAAAATTCATGAAATTTTTTCCATCATGATCACATGAATGTCTACTTTTTTATCATGATTTTTATTGATTTTTTGGTTGGCTGGATTTTAAATGGTATTAGATTTCTTGTCATGTATGTTTGTTTGATACCTTTTGCCAAAACCCTTGTGAAATGATGAGGATGTATCCTTTGGTTCTGAAATTTTTTGTGGTGAATCTACACTCATTCATGTTCATTTTGGTGTAAAGTTTGTGCATTTATCATATGTGGTTTGTAAGATATAAATTTTGGAAGTAGGGTGTGACAATTTGTGTCACACCATGGATGTGCCCTTTGCTGATTTTTGTTTACATACTTCATGACCTCCAAATGATCCAATATTTTGCATGATCCCTCTCTAATATGTCTAGTTGACTTGTGATTTTTCTTGGAATTAATTGTGCTGTTTTTCATTTGTTTGAGATTTTTCTTCCCTGCCTAGTCAATTGTTGACTTTATGTGACATACCTTGCCATATCATTTGGGAAATTCTCATACCTTATTGTATGATCATGAAATTTTGCATGTGCATACTAGACATCTTGAGCTTTGCATTGGTGTTAATCTCATTCATTTCTCATCTGTTTTCATTTAGTTATGATTTTTTGAAGTTGACCCATGCTTGTTTGACTTCTTTGTGCTTACTTGAATTGATTGTGACTTTCTGATTTTAATTGACTATCTTCCCATGATCCAATTGAGCTGAAATTTCATATGCATGCTATGTTATGGATTGTGATTGAGTATGAATTATTTCATAATTTTTGGAATTGATTATGTTTGCTTTTGAGCTTAGTCTTGCTGTTGACTTCTTTGTGCATGTTTGGATTTGCTTTGACTTCTTGATTTTAATTGGCTGCCTTCCACTTGTCCAAATGCCATGAATTTTGACATGCTTACCATGCTAGATGTTAGGTTTGAACTTGATTTATTTGGTGATTTTTGAAATTGTTTGAGTTGACTTTTGTTGCAAGTCATTCTGTTGACTTCTTTGTGCTTTCATTTGCCATGCCTTGCCTTCCTTTGCTTGTGAATTAATGATGATGCATGATATGCATGTGAATCCAATTGGAATTGCTTCTTGATTGATTGAATTTGATTTTGGTTAAATATGGTTTGCTGTTTTGACTTTTTTTTTCATTCTCTTTTGACCCTAGGCTTGCCCTAGTGGTCCAGTTACTTACTATTGAGTTTGTGTTTTCAGGTTGAGCACCAAATGACCATTGAGATCACTTTCATTTGTTTGAGTTTGCTTGAATGTCACTGAGCTAACCTTTGTTTTGTAGGTCTGGATTCATTTGACTTGAGTTTGTGCTTTGCACATTGGTTCCTCTGTGTTGACTGTTTGTTTATCAATTCCTTTTGTTTTGTTTGTGAACTGTGAACTGATTAGTTTGACTCTTTCAGGTACCCTTAGTTGCTTAAGTTCTCTGAACTTGCTTTGCTTTGCTTTTTAGCAACTTGCTTGAGGTATAATCTCTTTTACTTCATGTAGTCTGGAGACCCGGCCTGTTATTTGGCCGGGCAAACTGTCTGAAGTCCTCCTTAAGAGGCAATGCTTGTGTATGTTTAATTTGTCCTTGTACAGAGTCAAAGACCTCCTAAGTGAAGAGGCAATTGGCAGAACCAAGGGATAAGCAACCTATCTGTAAGATCCCAATTTTGGGCCCTAAGATCCCTCATGGCCCATATCATCTCATATCATGGCCTCAAGGATCATTGCATGCCTTTGTTTCCCTCCTTGTGGGTGGGTTGCTTTGTAATTTGGTTCTTGATCACCAAGCATGCCTTGCATTTGTATATTATTGCTTTTCATATGCTTATCATCCAAAAAGTACAAAAATATTGTCAGTCTAACCTTGTTGCTTGCAGTTGAAGCAATTATCAGCAATTAGGTCAAAGACAGTCAACAGTCAGTCAAAGCAATGGATGATGGTCATTCTTGCAGAATTTGGGCACCATGACCAATAATCAAGAGTTCACACAACTTGGGACATCATTGGAAATCAAGGTCTCAAGGAATTAGGGTCTGGAATTCATCAGAAGTGGTTCAATCATGCAAAACCCTAGAAAAGTCAACAGAAAGTCAAACTTGGTCAACTGGCCATTTAATCAGTGATTTGATGGATGGAATTGATTTGAAGGAGTTCATTCATGCTTATATAAGCCTCATATGTCATGTCCAACCTCATCATGGAAGAATTTGAAGCCAGATCAAAAATTTCCAGAAATGGAAACTGGACCTGTAACTGAAACCTGCCATAAATGGAAAGTCTTGATCCTCAAACTTACATCATGATACAAGTTTCAAATGAATTTTTGCCCAACATGAAAGTTGAAGATCTTGTTCTCCCATTTCCAAAAAGTCCAAGAACTCTCAATTCCCATGTGTGGTTGGCAAGTTATGATCGAATCGATTTCAGAAAATCTTGAACTTCAAAAGGCCATATCTCTCAAACCGTTTGGCCAATTTTGGTGGGGTTTTTTCCTACAAGTCACATTTGATCCCCTCTTTCCAAAAATATAAATTTCATGAGCCAAAACTTCACCAATCAAAATGGCATATTTTGACTTTTCTCACTTAAATGCAAGTTTGACCAAGAGTTGACTTTTTGATATAAACATTTTTTCAACATTTGGCCAATTGGAACAGCTCAAAAATATCATTTAGAGTGTGTTTGCAAAGTCAAAATGTGCAGTACATAAGGCCATTGCTTGGTTGCTTGAATTGTAAGAAAGGTACAATTACACCATGCCATCCATACTTGCCTTTTAGCCATGCCTTGTACTCATCAAAACAGAGTTTTTAGAGGCCATTCTCTGTCATTTTGAAGCCTCATTAGCAGCTCATAACCAACAGAAAGGAGGCCACACTAATTTGCTTGAAATTGGGCAAAAGGACATGTTTACAACAAATCCAATTCATGAACCATACTTGTACCACATCACATTGCAGATTTTTTGCCCATGATTTTCTGTCAAAACCAAACAGTAACAGCATGGCTTTCCATCTCTTTTTCCTGTCATGAGTAACATATTGCAAAAAAAAACCAGAGAGACTTCATTCATTTTCACTTGGCATTTCCCTCCACAAAATTGGAAGATCCTGTTAAGAATAGAGGCAACAGCAAACAGCATACAGGAGCATGATTTCCTGCTACTGTAAACAGAAGTAGCAGCCACATAGAACCAACCAACCTCACTGAAGAAAAAAGATCACATCTTAGCATTTTTCTAAAAGAGAGCAGAGGCAGTCCCAAACAGCAGCAACATCCCACAGCAGACTTGAGCAACAAAACCAGCAAGACCAAGAGCTTCACTCATCCATTGACTTGGCTTGGCATTTCTATTTTTCAATCAAAAACTGCACTTTCCTGTCATGATGAACCCTGCTAGCTGCAAGAGAACCAACATAACTTGACATTCTCTCAAGCCTCACTCTTGGCATTTGTCCAAACCTTGTCCAAAATACCAAAAGAGCCTAGCCATTTTCCTCACCATTTCCTGCCATCAAAATGAAACCAGTGTTGCAGCCACAACACAGCAGAAAAACCTTGTGCTAAAAACCACATCTTGGCATTTCAAATTTTCTGCCAAGAAAACTTCCAAGAGGAACCAGACCTGGCCAAACCACAAAGGAGATAGGACAGCAAAATTTCAAAACCTCACTTTTCTGTCATAAGAAACTTACAGCCATCACAAAAACACTCTCACTTTCATCTTGCATTTTGGGCCAAAACAGGATTTCTGCACAAACCATTCAAAGAACTCAAGGAACCTTTGCTTCCTCCATTATCTAAACCTCATTTGAGAGTCCTTTGAGCCTTTGATTCACAGCTGGAACCCCATCCTCGAGCTCTGTTTTCTTCAAACCCTTCCAATGGCAGATTGAGATTTGGACCTACTCAAGCTTTGTTGAGCTAAGAGGCTTCAAGCATCATCATCATAAACCTGGACCTGCACCTGTTCGAGCTTATAGCCACCAAAATACCACTGTTTGACAACTTGCTTCAAAAACAAGTAAGTTTTCAACTACCTCCTTTCTCCAATCCATGCCATGTATTAAGTAGGTTTTTGTATGCTGGTTTCTATGCAATTTGTTTCATTCAAAATGGTGCTCTCATGAGGGAGAAATCTGGATTTTATTTTGCATGCTCAAACCCATTTTCCATCGAGTTGCTTATCTGTTGTTGATTCAGTGAAGACCATTGCTGGATTTAGTTTGTTTGATGTTTGATGATGCTATTTGTATGCTTGATTGCTGTTTCTGGAATTTTTTTGTTCTTGGTCGAATGCATGATGATGATACCCTGTAGCTGCAACCTTAAACTATGTCCAGAATTTTCTCATGATTTTGTTTGGTTTGTTGTTAGTTAATGTTGCATAATGATGTTGTTTAGCTGCCATGTGGTTTGCCATGATAGAATTTCGATTGATGATGATTGATGAGCATGATGAATATGCCATGCTGCTTGTTTTGAAAACACTAAGACTCATTTCCAGAAATTCATGCTTGTGTTGTTTTGTTGTTCATGTCATGAAGAACATGGTTACTACCATGCTGTTTGCTTGCTGTTGTTAATAACGAGTACATGATGATGATGAACTTGATGCATATGCCCTGTTGTTAAATCCTGCCCAGAAATTCGTATGAACTAATGTTGTGGTTTGTTGCTGTTTACACATTGCATGAACATTGTTATTGCTTTGATGCTTGCCATGCCATTCGATTTTTGGACTGAATGATGAACATTGATGTTGAACTTATGCTGTTGTGCTTGAACCATAAACCTGCCCAGAAATCTACATGGATTATGTTCTGTTGTTTGTGTTAGGATGCCACTTGAGTGTTAATGTTATGCTGTTGTATGCTGGTCGAGTTTTGGTGTTGATGTTTGAATGAAAATGCTGAAAACCATGGCTGCATAAACCCTAAGGGTTTTGAAACTCAGAAAATTTGAGTTGTTTGGCCCGTGCACTGTTCCATTGGCTGTGAGCCAATAGGAACATTTCATTTCCCTTTGCCAAAACGCGCAGCTTTGATAAGTGAGCGCCTAATTACAAAACTGCCATCGGTTGACCACATGTTGACCATTATGCCATGCCTTTTGTTCATATTGCATCCAAATATCATTCAACTTCACAAATTCATTTCTCTTTCAATTTTCATCCAAAAATTATGAAATTTTTTCCTCATGTTCATGAATGTGTCCTCTATTTTATTGTGAATTTTAATTAATTTTTCAGTGGCTGGATTTTAAATGATAATTGTTTTTCCAACATGTATGCCAAAATGATATCTTTTGCCATTCCTTTTGTGAAATACTCATGTTGCATCCAATGAGCCTGAATTTTTTTGTGGTGAAACTAGACACATTGACCTTTGTTTCCATGTAGAGTTTATACATTTCTCATTTGTGGTTTGCTAGTTGTGATTTTTTGAAGTAGGGTGTGACAATTTGTGTCACACCAATGATATGCAAATGTATGATTTTTGTTCACATGTCTCCTGGCCTCCAAACAACTTGAAATTTTGCATGAATGATCTATCACATGTCTAGTTTGTGTATGAATTTTATTGGAATTTACCATGCTGTTTCCAATTTATTTGAGAATTTTCTTCCATACTTAGTCATTTGTTGACTTTATGTGATACATGTTGCCAAATCCTTTGTGAAATTCTCAAATCTTATTGTATGACCATGAAATTTCATATGTGATAACTAGACATCTTGACCTTTGCATTGGTGTTAACCTCATTCATTTCTCTTCTGTTTTCAAATTGATATGAGTTTTTGAAGTTGACCCATGCTTGTTGACTTTCATTATGCTTACTTGAATTTGGTTTGACTTCATGATTTTAATTGACTGCCTTCCTCTCATCCAAATGCAATGAAATTTGACATGCTTGCCATGCTAGGTGTTAGGATTGAATGTGATTTATTTGATAATTTTTGAGATTGTTTGGGTTGACTTTTGAATGAGGTCTTGCTGTTGACCTTTTGTGTGCTTCTCTTGCCATGCTTTGCATTCTTTTGTGTATGAAATGACAATGATGCATGATTTGATTATGAATCCAATTGAGATTGCTTCTTAAATGTTTGAACATGAATTGGGTTGACTTTTCTTTGCTGTTTGACTTTTTTCTTTCACCTTTGACCCTAGGCTAGTCCTAGTGGTCTTTTGAGCTTACAATTGAGTTAATGTTTCAGGTTAAGCACCAATGCCTCAAAGATCATTCAAATTTGATTGAGTTGGATTATATATATTGTGCTAACCCTTGTTTTGTAGGTGTGACTCACATACTTGAGTCTTGTGCTTTGCACATTGGTCCCTCTGTGGTTGACTGTTGCTTCATTTTCTTTTGGTTTGAACTGTTGACTTGTTTACTAATAAGTTTGACTTTTTCAGGTACACTTTAGTTGCTTTAGTTGCTTGCTTTGCTATTTAGCATTTGCTTTGAGGTATAATTACTTCTTCTTCATGTAGTCTGGAGACCCGGTCTGTTATTTGACCGGGCAAACTGTCTGAAGTCCTCCTTAAGAGGCAATGCCTGTGTGTGTTTAAAATTGTCCCAAGCAGGAAAAGTCCTTCAAGTAAGGCAATTGGTGGAAGGTAGGGATAAGCAATCTATCCCCCACTATTCAGTGTGTCCTCTCTTTGCTCCCATTACATGGTTGAAGCATTGAGATAAAAACCCAAGATCTAATCGAGTCAATAATGTGGAAAGAGTTCCATCTTTCTGAACTCCCCCACTTTCTATTATTTGATGCTCTCTCTGATCTGAGATAGAAGCAATGAGGCACACCCCTCATCTCCTATTCATCTGCTTCACCTTAGTCTCTCAATGGCAAGGTTAAGAGCGACCTTCACCTATTACAGTGGACTTTCAAAGTCAAACCCTCTTGTGTGAGCCCCCCATTGTTTGGCTATAGAGTGTACTGTTTGCTATTCATTGATTGATTGATTGCTTCATATGCACTTGTTTGCCTGTATGCTATGCATTTATCATCATCAATTGCCATTAATGCATGATCATCTCATTTGCTTTTGTGATGCTATCATTGTTGTTTGCCCATTGAGGACAATTGTAAGTCCATCTCTTTTGGCCATTTGCTCCTATGATATGGAAGGATAGAGTGTAAGACCTCATTGGTCACTCATAGCTTTTGTTTTGTTTGTTTGATTGTGAGGAAGCAATTGTAAGTCCCTGCAAGTTGGCATTTGCTCTCCTGTGATCATGTTGCATTGTTTGATTGTATGTGAGGATACAACTGTAAGTCCCTGCAAGTTGGCATTTGTTTCCTAGGATCATACTGTGTATGTGAGAGTAAGCCCAGACAGATTGGCATCTAACATCCATGTTTTGCTTTTGTTTGTTTATGTGAGGATGCAATTGTAAGTCCCCGCAAGTTGGCATTTGCTTTCCTATGATCATATGTTGGATATTGGTATAAGTCCAGACAGATTGGCATCCGGTATCCAAGTTTCATTTTGTTTTAGGAGATTAGTATAAGTCCATTGAGTGGCCTCTGATATCCAGTTTTGTTTTAGGATCGCGGTATAAATCCATTGAGTGGTATCCGGTATCCGCTTTTGTTTGTGAGATTGGAGTAAGACCATTGAATGGCATCCGGTATCATTTGTTTGCTTACATTATTATTATTCATTGCCTATTCCAAAGGACACACTTGAATCATCTTCTATATGATTTCAAGAGGTGAACCTTCTAAGAAGTTTTACAATCCCATCCTCATCCATTCATCATTCATTATGTCCTAAACCTTTTCACACTTCAATTTTCAAACTTGACATAGATATTGTGCAAACTTCTTCATGTTTTCCAAACTAAAAACCTGGACCCAAGTCCTTGACTTCTTCAAACTCCATTTTCATAATACTTCTTTCAAATCAATCTTAATCATACTTTGACTTCACTTTCATAATCACAATCAATTAACTTCACTCATTCACTTGTTTTGGCTTTGTCCATTGTTAATCTTTTCATGCATTAGCCATAGGTTTCAATTATCATTGCGGTTGATGTAAATCTTGCCTATCCTTAGTGAGTCGACAGTAAAACCTCCGTACTAAAAACAGGGTTAACCCCTCCAGTACGTCGAAGCTATCCTCGCATGGTGGATGTTGGTTTTGGTCGAGTTTTCTCCCATTGATAATGAAAAGCCTCAGTGCTTGTGTTTAAAACTGAATCCACCAACTTTTTGGAAATCTTTTAGCCGAACTACGGCGTTTTGATCCTTACCTTTGATGGAAGGTACGTAGGCAGCGGGTTCATCCGTTCAAACCCAATAAAAAATGTATATTCTTTCCTCATCCTCCCAATCATGTTTGCACAATACTTATGTCATAACAAATAACAATTTAGTACAACAAGTGTGAAAAGGGCTCCCTAGGAGTACCTAGGACGTAGTGGGTGCCTAACACCTTCCCATTGCATAATTTACCCCTTACCCAGACTCTCTGATCTTTTTATTAGTTTTCTACGTGTAAAACTTCTTAGGCTTTTGTTCGCTTTTTAGCCAGTCCTTTGGATAAATAAAAGTGCGGTGGCGACTCGAAAATCATTGTATGCTTTGCTTATGGTTTAATCGATAAATCATATAGCGACGAATACACCGCTACACTATCCCCTGCTATTCAGTGTGTTTTCTGTCTTGCTCACACCATTGTGTTGATGCATTTCAGATAAAAACCCAAGATCTTGTGCAATTGCACAGTTGAGTCAGTATCAAATGTGTAGAAGGGTTCCCACTTTCTGAACCCACACATTCTTGTCAAATGCTCTCCCAGGCCAGGGATAGAAGCAATGAGGCACACCCCTCATCTCCTTTCATCTGCTTCACCTTAGCCCCTCAATGGCAAGGTTAAGAGCAACACTCACCCCATTCCAGAGGTTTGTTTGTTGAGGTTGATGTGACCCCTCGACTGAAACCTAACCCATGTTTGAGCCCCCCTTGTTGGTGTGTTTACTTTATGCTGAATGTGTTTGTGTGTGCTTATGTGGTGATCATATTCCCCTAGGTTGTTAGACTCCGCGTAGTCTCGTTTGCATGTCAATTAAGGTAGCACGGTTCCTTCGTATAGGACTTCCTTTCTTGCTTGTTTCTTTAAAACACAAACAAACACCATCCCCTCTTAAGGATACATTCACTCCTTCTACTACAGGTGAGTAAGTCTCCAAAGGTCGAGCATCAGGTAGATTGTGCAGTGATGTTGTCCACTTAAAAAACACAAACCAACAGTAATAGTTTAGCCGAACTACGGCAACTCTGATTCTCATGTTCAGATGAGATACGTAGGCACGAGATGCGATGTCTTGTCGAGTTTGACTAACAACTAACACTAATTCTTTTCTCTCGCCCTCGTTGCGATCGAGACCTCCCCTTTCTCTTGCCCTAGTTGCAATCGAGACCCTTGCTCCCTGTGCAAGCCGTGTCTAGGATAGGTTGGCCCTTGTGCCATTTAGCTAGAAACCTTAACTTAGGGTTGACTTTGCATGACAACATCTAGGCTCGAGTCGTAGTCTCCCTAGAGTTGTGTCTCCCTCTGTTATCTGGTTAGGCTAGATCCTTTGTCCCTGCGTAGGGGAACTACATCGCCCTGATCTTCACACCAGATGAAGTATGTAGGCAGGAGATTGAGCTGATCTCTCCGGGCGCCCTTTTTTTCTTTTTCACCCCTTTGTGTCTTAACCACCCTTGTGTGTGTTCTGGTTGGAGTCCGACATAAGTCCAGCGATTGGCAGTTGGTTTCCTGTGTGGGTTTGTTTGGTTCGGATGCTGATGTAAGTCCAGCGATTGGCATTCAGGCTCCACGTTTGCCTGTGTCTTGTTTGTTTGTGTGCGTGTCAGTCGAGCTACGAATGCTCTGATTCTTCTCTCGTCCGAGAAGATACGTATGCATAGGATGCGACATCCTAGCGAGCATGTGTCGTTTCCCCCAGTCCGAACTACTTCGACTCTGATGTCTATGCCTGATAGACTAAGTAGGCCCAGGATACGATGTCCTGCCGAGTCAGTTTCAGTCAGTTTCTTTTGTCTCTTTTCAGCCAGTGTGTGTGGGTGTGAGCAGCGTTTTAGCAACCATTTTCCTTCCTTTTGTGCGTGGATCCCGTAGAGTACTACGGATGCGTAGGGGTGCTAATACCTTCCCTTCGCATAACCGACTCCCGAACCCATTCTCTTTGGTCGCGAGACCATGTTCTTTCCTAGGTTTACTCTGAGCGTTTCCTTTCCCTCTTTTGGGATAAATAACGCACGGTGGCGGCTCTGTTGTTTCTTTCTTTTCCCGCCGGTTTTTCGCGTAATGCGACAGCTGGCGACTCTGCTGGGGACATAGAGAAGTCGACCTCTTGCTGGTCCATCTTCCCTAAGCGAGTCTCTCCTAGCGCTCTCTAGGTTAGGGCTTTGGTTGCTATCTGCTGTTACTTATTGCATTCATGTTATTTATTGTTTGCATTTATTATTTGCATTTATGTTTGCATGCATCATACTGTCATTGAGCTGTCTCCTGTGCAGGTGGTTCCTCTGTTTTGGGGTGGGTGTTCTGAGTGAGGCCCAATACCCAGGCCTGAGTATACACCTAGGATTAGCGTGGTCTCATGTATCTTCACATGTTGTACGACATGATGAGGAGACATGTCACCACAGCCGGACGAGGTTCATTTGAGAGAGTCCTTCCGGGTGGAGTTATTCCGCTTAGGTCGGATTATCTCTTTTGGGCTATTGACTTCGGTGACCGTTCATTTCCCGGATCTTTGGTTTAGACGATCTCAGGAGAACTACAATGGCACACCCGAAAGGGCAAACCCATTGAGTATCTTTGCCCGATTGTCGAGACCATCGTCCGCCTTAGGATGACCTTGTTAGAATTCACCTGTGAGGGGAGAGTTTGATCTCTACAGATACGGTTTCTGCCAGTGGTGCTGTGATGGTGACTTTGGTTCAGCCGAATTTATGGACATTTATTTCTGGGACGCCGGAGTTCTGTCCGTGGTTTAGCAATGGGTTCCGTTTATTTCGGATCCCCGGGTTGAATTTGAGGGTACCTGGTCAGAGGATCTGACTGTTATCCGTTCAGTGGATGTTCCTGTGATGACAGTGATGTAATCTCCGGTTCCGTTTATTTCGGAACTCCCCAAGTCGGATTTATGGTGACTTAGTCCCGATGACTGTGACTGGTTCAGAGATTGGGTCTTCAGATGACTTGGTGGCACCGCGACCTGCATTCATGCATTTGCATCATATCATTTTGCATTCATCTGCATTCAAATCATGCCTGTCCATACTCAGGGACCTCTTTATTTTAATTAATCGAAACTCAGGTTGAGAGACATCCAGATGTCAGAATGTTGTTGATAAAATTTTATTTGTCTCGATGAAACCGGAATCAAAGGACAGAATCTTCCTGGTATGGATAGACATTGCATGCGTGAGTCATACTAACATTTTTGCTGTTTTGTAGGTGTCATTGACCAATTGGTGCGCATAGCTCTTTCGTTCAAGTAGCTCAGACTAATGGATCCTCCCAACGCTGATATCTTCGAGTTGAAAGAAATGATAGGGGAGTTGTTCAAAGCCGTGCAGGGGCTCGCCTGGGGGCAGAAGGCGATTGCTGAGAGGTTGGATAGGATTGAAAGCTGGATGACAAAGGAGAAGGTTCAGGGGGATGCTCCGTCATCTGTGGTACAGAAATCCTCTGGCGATAGTCAGCTTAAGAGGGTCGAATCAGGTGGTATGCCTGTCCGAAAAGAGCGTAGTAAAGATCGTTATCACCCTTATGCTACCACTGTATCCACTCCTGTTAGCAAATCACCTGTTCAACAGCAACAACTGCCACCTCGACAGAAGACACCGAGAGCTGAAAGCCAGGTGAAGAAGAAGAAAGAGGACCGTCAGTTTGAGGAACCACCCGTGACTTACGCCCTTCTGTTCCAAAGGTTGATGGATCTTGCTTTAGTACGGCCAAGGATATTGATTCCCATAGAGCAGCAGAAGAGGCCACCAAACTATGATGAGAATGCCAAGTGCGAGTTCCACTCTGGGGCACCCGGACACAACATTGAGGGCTGTAGAGCTTTTAAGCATGTCGTCCAGGACATGGTGGACTCCGAGACCATTAACTTGGCCCAGATTATGAAGGGGGATGTCAACCCTGTGCCCAGAAAGGGTCCTGTAAAAGTCAAGATGGTGAAGAAGGCCAAGAAAGGATTGGAGATGACTGAGGAGGATCAGCTAAAGGTTCCAATGGCTATGGTCCCAAAACCTCTGGAGCAGGATGGAGTTTTCCCTGTTAGTGATAATTCTTGTGCGATCGTCACCATAGAGGGAAGTGCAGGGATGAAAGACACGACCCAGAAGATGAAGGAAGTAGAAATGGACGATGTAAGGTGTGGAGCACCCCGTCTGGCAGTTGAAACCTTCCAGGTAGAGAAGGCCCTTGTTGCTGAGAAAGAGAAGAAGTTGTCCATTTCTTCTTATAAACAAGCTCTGGAAGTGGTGAAAAATAAAGAGGCGCAAGGCTGGGGAAGAATCATTGACATCGTGATAAAAGCAGACATGTTTGGGGTCGGTTATCAGCCGGGTCAAGAGTCGTCTAGACCAAATAGAGGATGTCGCCCACCATACACCTTCGTCAGTGCAGGGATGTTGGATCCTGGTCATGCCCGTTCAGTGGGTGAAGATGTTGACAGCAACCGCGAGCTTGAGGCGTGGATAAAGTCGTGCGTACCAGGCAACTGGAAGGCCTCCAAAAGCATCACTTTCACTCATCCAGGAGTGTAGTATTTCTGTGTTTTAATCTTGTTTGCATGAAAGCCATACGTTTTGCCCGAAGCGTACTGGTCCATTGTAAGGGCCACCTCATGTGTTTCATTTTGCAACATTTTGCATCAGTAATAAATGGATGTTTTTGTAATTAAAAGCGGCGTTCCCTGTTTTTCACTTTTTGCAGTTTTAAAAAATAAAATAAAATGGCAATGTTTTTATTCTCTTTCCTCTTGATTCATTTGGTTCCGACCTTAAAAGTGACTCTCCTGATCTCACCGATAACAATTTGGTTACACCTCTGTATGACTTCGACGATCCAAGCTATCATGCCGAAGAAGAAGGCGCAGAAGATTGTGATCAGCTGGAATTAGCCAGGTTGTTGAAACAAGGGGAGAAGGTGATTCAACCGCGCGAGAAGCGAGTCAAGTGTCATCCCAGGTACCGCCGAGGTCAGAAGGGAAAGTGAAAGTTGAGGCCGCTTCAGAGGCAAGTCAAGAACAGAATGATAGCCTTGTTTAAAAGAGCAGGTTGATACGTATGCCTGATTGTATTTAGATACACCAGGGCGGAATACCAATGACCTGGGGCACGAGCTACCCTTAAGAGAAGACTGTCCTCCAGTGAAGCGGAAACTGGTGCTGAAAGATGAGAAGGCGTATGGACCACCAAGATGTGAACAGAGCTAATTTGAAGGATGAATTCCCGGTACTTCACAATGAGGTATTGGTTGATTATATGGCTCAGGTCTCAGCATTTATCTTCATGGATGGCTTCTTGGCCAAGACCAGATTGAATTGTTGCCAGATGATATGAAGTAAACCAGGTCCATCGCGCAAGGGGCACCTTCTTGTTCTAAGTTGATGTCGTTCCGTCACATGAGGCCGGTGCCACGTATCAGAGATCTACGATGACTTTGTTTCATGATATGATTCATCGCGAAAGCAAATGCCACGTTGATGACATGATGGCAAAGTCCCAAGCAGAACAGGGGCATCCGGTAGACTTGGGGCAAGTTGGTTGATTGGTTGAGATAACTCACACTGTTGAGCCCGAGTCAGTACACTTAGGGGGTGCTGTTCATCAAGCTACCGAGGCTTGTTGTGAGTAAATCAGAAGAATAAAAAAAAAAAAAAAAAAAAAAAGGGGGAATAAATCGCAGGAACTTCTGATTCCGATGCTTCCCCGGGGGATGATTGTTAATCTGGTACTCGGCAGCCCTCGAGGGGTCTAGGAGGTGCGTACTGAGTTAGCATGACTAGTCTTGTCGAAAAGAGTATGCAATTTACCTAAGCAAAAAGTTTATCGACGGTGAAACAATACACTCACTGTTCGAAAAAAAAAACTTGATGTACTTTGGCATAGGCTGCTCGCCGACTGAGACAGTGTATGCTGATTCATACCACTTCGTGGATATCCAAAATGGATTTGGCTAGGTATGTGTTAGAAAAGCTAGTAGCAACCCATGGAAGGTTATCAACCAAGGAGGTTTGAGGTCCCTGATGAGGACATCTCGAGGTACTCAAATCGAAAGATTGAGAGTGACCGATCCCGGAGGAGGGGCCTGGCCCTGAATCCGAACGGATTCCGATGTCTGATGGGGAAGTTAAAATGAATGAGGTAGTGCTTCCCGAATCCCAGTTGGTTGCACCAACAATAGTGGCTGAACATAAAGTCTGTATCTTGGGTGTCGAACCTTGGGATGTGCATCTACCTGGGGCAGTGTCTTCCACACAGATGTATGAGAAATCAGAGAAGACTGAATGGATAAGGACTCGGAATGACACGTTAAGCCCAACTGAGAAGAGGGGGCTGACAGTTACTTGTCGTGGGGCGTTGTACCCAGTGAATGAAGCGCATTGTTGACTGAGAAGTGTGACCTCGAGCGTACCACGTGGAAGAATTGGTTGAAAAGGATCCTTCCTTCTCAAGACGATCGTGGGGCAAATGGATAAACAGTTATGAGTGTCTCATTCGTGGTCAAGAAGATTTTCTCAGACCAGACCATGTGGTTGATGATTGCGGATGACGACGATTTTCCATTCCCTGTGAATGCGGACGCAGTTAGAAAATACTTCGTGAAAGAAACCCGCTGGACAAAAAGAATAAAGAGTCCAGGCAAAAATGGGCATCCCGGCGAACCAAGAAAAAAGAGAAGGGTTCGGGCAAAAATTAGGGATATAAAAGAAAAGAATTGTACACCCGGCAAGTTGAAAACCCGCGAGGGCGACTTGGGCAAAAAAGGGTATCCCGGTGGACTGAAACCCGAAAGGGCGGTCCAAGCAAAAGAGGGAATGAAACGAACAACTGCGTCCGGCATGATCGTTTTTGCTCATGATGACTTGGCTAATCTCCGACAGAGATCGATTAAAAGCGTCTTGTTCAGAAGACAGAAAGTGCGGAAAGTCTTGAGGACATATGGGGCGTAACCGAGTTGGAACCCGATGAGATCATGGTTTCACATTGCCATTAGGGTAGATTTTTCACTTTTATGCGCAATCACCTCTTTTCAGGGTTTGCTTCCTGTGTTTTGCTCAGTTCTGAGCCACCTTTTTGTTTCAGTCAATAAAATGCGTGTTCAGTCAAATAATTTTGTTTTTATTTTCATTACCGCTTTGATTACGAAAACATCCGTTTATTTTGATAAAGAATATTTGCATGCTGAAACATAGAGGTCCATTCCGATGCATGCTTATAAGATTGAAATCTGGAAATCTTGCTCGGAAGTTTTGAGTGACCTAAGTGTTAAAACATTGAAACGCCTGGGGCACGCCTGGGGCACGTTTTTTATCTAACGATCTCTTGTGCAGGTACTGTTAGATATCCTCATTTACTTATCGGTGGTACTGTGAACCCCTGTTGACAAAAATCTCGGCAGAGCCTGATCAGGGGCAAGGGATAGTTGGACGGTGAACAGACAGTGAAGGATTACGACGATGGTCCTGGAAAGGTAATCAAGATGACTCTTCAAAGACTGATGATTGGAAAGTTTGTATGAATACCAGGAGTTCGATCCCCGTGGAGTACGGACGAGATTGGTAATACAAGATGATGGAGCAGAAAAGTCCAGAAGCGTCTGGAAGTTTGTAAAAGAGGAAAGCCGACACTATGGGTGGACGATGGATGCCGCTGTTCGGCGACTCGACAGGTGTTCCGTGTCTAATAAGCTGTATTTCCCCAGTAGGTGTGAGAGCGTTACCTCCATAACAGATTCGAGATCAGTGTCTCCTCAGCAAGCCTAAAGGTGGCCGTATCCCCAGCGGAGTTGTGACTGTTTTCCAAGTCTGAAGCTGTCTTCCCAGCAGAGGTTGTGTTGATTGGTTTTTCCCCAGCAAGGTTTGTCTTTCCCCAGCAGAATGGAAGTTGACGTGGTTATAGGATCCCCAGCACAGTTCCTGGAGTTCCCCGGTGTTGTCTCTGAAGGAGACGTGTGTTTATGCATTCATCATTTAGATAAGCATAGCATATCGCATCATTAGTGCATAGCATTTCCATAATCATGGGGCATTGTGTAAAGCAAGAAAAAACTCATGCATCAACATTGCAAGCATATCCATTAGCCCTAGGCCGTGGCGATCAACCGAGGTTGGGTTGTTGGAAAGAGTTTAGCATCGCGCCATTGGATCGGCTTCAGAATTGGGTTCATCAGCATGGTTGAGAGGTTGGTGTTTTCCCAACAAGTGATTCCTCAGTCGAGTGGGTATCCCCAGCAGTGTTACTCCCCAATTGTTAGCGTCTTGCCAGCTTGGGTCTTTTTCCTTAAGCAGATATGGGTGTGTCCGATCTCTCCATGTAGAGTCTACCCCTTAAGCAGAAAGTGTCAATCTCTTCCTGCCATTTCCCCACTGAGATACATCCTCGTGGATGACGGTTGCTTCCGTTCCCTCCCTAATGGGATGGGTTTTCCCTATTGAGTTCTTTCCTCATTAGGATGAGTCTTGATTCAGTCTGCCTTTTTGGATCGATCCTAAATTGGCTTCTTGTTGACTGTCTTTTGTGCTGCCCTGGGGCATGAGTGAATAGTGGCTCACTAACCGGCACTCATTCATTTCATCCTCAACGGAATTTGTTGGCCTCTACCACCAAACCGGTAGTTGTAAGTCCTATCTTTGTGGTTTTCTACCCACTAGCTGGTAGTTGTAAAATCCCACTTTCATCCCCTTGGTGGAGTTAACCCTTTGGGCTCATCCCGACGATGACTGGTAACTTTTCCATGGGCCTCTATCACCAAAACGGTAGTTGTAAGTCCTATCTTTGTGGTTTTCTACCCACTAGCTGGTAGTTGTAAAATCCCACTTTCCCCCCCTTGTTGGAATTAACCCTTTGTGCTCATCCCGATGATGACTGGTTACTTTTCCGTGGTTTTCTGCCTACAAACCGGTAGATGTAATCCCCTCTTTGTGGTATTAATGGTCTTGTCCCCTTCGGATGCTTGCTTTGATCAAGCAGTATTGTCCCCATTGGGTCTTCACTTTCTTTTTGGATACTTGCTCCGAGTTAGCAACTTTATCCTCTTTTGATTGGTCATCTTTTGCATACCTAGTCTGGTACCCAGATGCCTTTCTTTTCGGTCGATTATTCATTTAACAACCTACAACCCGGTTATGGATAATCTTCCATGCGAGTGTATTATCTACGTCTTGACGGCTTTAGATAATATGTCTCTTGTTTTTCCGGTATTTAGACCGAAGGAGTTTCCGACGATCAGGTCGATGTACTCATGGCACTCAGGCCAATTTTCCGGTATTCAGACCGAAGAAGTTTCCGACGATCAGGTCGATGTACTTATGTTTTTCCGGTATTCAGACCGAAGGAGTTTCCGACGATCAGGTCGATGTACTCATGGCACTCAGGCCAATTTTCCGGTATTCAGACCGAAGAAGTTTCCGACGATCAGGTCGATGTACTTATGTTTTTCCGGTATTCACACCGAAGAAGTTTCCGACGATCAGGTCGATGTACTTATGTTTTTCCGGTATTCAGACCGAAGGAGTTTCCGACGATCAGGTCGATGTACCCATGGCGTTCAGGCCAATTTCCGATTTTCAAATCGAAGAAGTATTCTCCTCTCCGTTGGTGTCGATAAACGTCGAGTTTTTCCCGATCATCCGTTGATGATTTGGTTGTGTCCTTCTTCCCAAGTGAAGTATTCTCCTCTCCGTTGGTGTCGATAAACGTCGAGTTTTTCCCGATCATCCGTTGATGATTTGGTTGTGTCCTTCTTCCCAAGTGAAGTATTCTCCTCTCCGTTGGTGTCGATAAACGTCGAGTTTTTCCCGATCATCCGTTGATGATTTGGTTGTGTCCTTCTTCCCAAGTGAAGTATTCTCCTCTCCGTTGGTGTCGATAAACGTCGAGTTTTTCCCAATCATCCGTTGATGATTTGGTTGTGTTCATTCTCCCCAGTAGAGTTTCCTCCTCTCCGTTGGTGTCGATAAACGTCGAGTTTTTCCTATTCGTCCTATGACGTCTAGTTGTACCTGTCCCCACGTGGATTTACCTCTCCGTTGGCCTTGGTAAACGTCGAGTTTTTCCTATTCGTCCTATGACGTCTAGTTGTACCTGTCCCACGTGGATTTACCTCTCCGTTGGTCTTGGTAAACGTTAAGTTTTTCCCATTTCGTCCGTTGACGTATGGTTGTACCTTTTCCAGTCATTCATTAATGACTGGTTACCTCTCCGTTGGTTCCGATAAACGCTGAGTTTTTCCTAGTTGTCCGTTGGCATCTAGTTGTGATTTCTTTTCCCATTCATCGTCATTGCGATGTCTGGATGTGGCTGTACCCTTTGAAAACAAAAACAAAAAAATATATACCCAGTAGTAAGAATCAAATCCCAGTGGACGTTTCCATTGGTGGATCCCAGTCGGTGCAAATTTCTATGGTTCTTTTGTATTCAATCCCTGTTTACCCTGAAAGTCTGACAGCAATCGCTATCATCCGTTCGGGTCCCCAGCTGATTGAATAGGGGCAGCTGTAGCACCTCAAATTTGCACCTATCATTGTACATACCATTTCATATTAGGTCATAGCATATCATGGTCCATTGCATAGCATTGCATTATTCCCAGTTGCCTCAAGAGCAAGCAAGTCAAGAATTAGGTCAAACTGATCAGGAGATCAGTCAATCAAGCAAGCAAGGGTGTTTCTCAAGGAGCCAAGGCCCTAGGGTTTGTCCAACAAGTTCACATATCTTGGAGGTCCATTTGAAGTGCTTAAGTCAAGGGTTGGATGTTCAGAAGCCATCAGTTCATGCACAATCAGTCAGAAACCCTAGAAAGTCAAAGTTGGTCAACTGTGGTTGATTTTATGGTTTTGATGAATGGATTTGGTTTGAGAGAGCTTATTCATGTCCCAATAGGCCTCATATATCATGGCAATCAACATCATTGAAGAATTTGAAGCCAATCAGAAAATTTCCAAAAATAGAAACTGGACCTGTAATTTTAACTGCCAAAAATGGAAACTTCTTGATCCTCAACTTGCATCATGATACAAGCTCCAAATGAATTTTTGCCCAACATGAAAGTTGAAGATCTTGTTCTCCCATTTTCAAAAAGTCCAAGAACACCCAAATCCCATGATTGGTTTGCAAGATATGATCATTTCATTTTCACATTTTTTTGAACTTCAACAAGCCATATCTCATGAACCAAAAGGCCAAATTTGGTGAGGTTTTTTCCTACAAACCACATTTCATCTCCTCTTTCCAAAAATATAAATTTCATGTACCAAAACCTTGCCAATCAAAATGGCATTTTTTGACCTGTTTCATTAAAATTCAAGTTTGACCAATGGTTGACTTTTTGATTTATCCATTTTCAGCATAATTGGCCATTTGGAAATTGTTTTAATTGTCATTTGAGACTTGCCAAGGCCCAAAAATTCGAGCAGCTTGCTATCATACCACCTCCATTTGCATTTTTGGCCAAATTAGTAAAAATGCATTTCACTTCATTCAAGCTAACCAAGTTTAGCATGTGATTAAGCAACCTTAAACAGTCATATATAATCACATTTTCTGAGTTTCTCAACCCTAGCCACAGCCTCCTATCACACAGAATTCCTTCTTCTCTCATTCTTGCATTTTCACACTTTGAGAATTTCTGACCAAAAGCTTCAAAGTGCTCGAGCAACCTTTGATTGTTTCATCACTTGGCCAACCTTTGGAAGCTATTTTGGACCTTGTTCCTCGACTGTAAGCAGAGGAAACTCACTGTTCTATTGCAAGCTCTCTCATGGCAGATTATGGTTCAAGCTATCTCGTGCATTCTTGAGCTGAAAGAACTTCATTATCCATCATTTCAAAGCATAAAGCACATCTGTTTCGAGCTTTGAAGGCCAAATAACCATTACAACTCAACTGTTCTTCAATCTTGGTAACATTTCGAATCTCACCTTTTACCAAATTATGCTATGCTTAGGATAGGTCTTTGTATGCTGATTCCATTGCAACTTGTATCATTCAAAATGGTTATGATATGCGTGAGAAATCTGAATTTCCATTTGTGTGCTCAAACTTATTTTCACTCGATTTGCCTTGCTTAGGATGAGTTAGTGAGATTGGTTGTCATATTTGTGTTGTATGTGGTCTGATGATGCCATTGATGTATTTGATTTGCTGTTCTGGGCATAAAAAATTTCGAGTTGATATGGAGATGATGAAGCTTTACAGTAGATAAACCCTAGAACCATTGTCCAGTTTTTTCTTTTCACATGAACCGTGTTTGTTTTGTTGCTATTGGTCTTTTGTTGCATGAACATTATTGTTGCATTACCATGCTGCTTGTGGAACCTGGTGTAAATTTCGATTGAATGTTGATGATGAAGATGATACCCTGCTGTTCCAAAACTCTTTGAATCTGTCCAGAAATTCACATTGTTTATGTTTGGTTTATTGTTGTTTGGATGCTGTATGAACATCACTATATCATTGCCATGCTTGTGTGCTGATTCTGGGCGTGTTGGTTTTCCATGATTGTTGGAGATAATGAACACACACTGTTCCATTCACAAACCCTAGTTGTTTTCCAGAACTTGGTATTTTCACGTGTATTGCTTGCTTGAGTTACTGTGCCATTTCCATATCAACCAATCACAACATTTCATGGCCATGGTCTGTACGCTGCGTTTAGGTTAGTGGGTGTGGTAATTTCAAAAATGCCACTCGGTCAACCACCATTGACCATTGAATCATGTTCTTTTGCTCATTTCATTTCAAATTGTTACTCATCTTACAAAAATCATAACTTGTGCATTTCACATCCAAAATTCATGAAATTTTTCCATCATGATCACATGAATGTCTACTTTTTTATCATGATTTTTATTGATTTTTTGGTTGGCTGGATTTTAAATGGTATTAGATTTCTTGTCATGTATGTTTGTTTGATACCTTTTGCCAAAACCCTTGTGAAATGATGAGGATGTATCCTTTGGTTCTGAAATTTTTTGTGGTGAATCTACACTCATTCATGTTCATTTTGGTGTAAAGTTTGTGCATTTATCATATGTGGTTTGTAAGATATAAATTTTGGAAGTAGGGTGTGACAATTTGTGTCACACCATGGATGTGCCCTTTGCTGATTTTTGTTTACATACTTCATGACCTCCAAATGATCCAATATTTTGCATGATCCCTCTCTAATATGTCTAGTTGACTTGTGATTTTTCTTGGAATTAATTGTACTGTTTTTCATTTGTTTGAGATTTTTCTTCCCTGCCTAGTCAATTGTTGACTTTATGTGACATACCTTGCCATATCATTTGGGAAATTCTCATACCTTATTGTATGATCATGAAATTTTGCATGTGCATACTAGACATCTTGAGATTTGCATTGGTGTTAATCTCATTCATTTCTCATCTGTTTTCATTTAGTTATGATTTTTTGAAGTTGACCCATGCTTGTTTGACTTCTTTGTGCTTACTTGAATTGATTGTGACTTTCTGATTTTAATTGACTATCTTCCCATGATCCAATTGAGCTGAAATTTCATATGCATGCTATGTTATGGATTGTGATTGAGTATGAATTATTTCATAATTTTTGGAATTGATTATGTTTGCTTTTGAGCTTAGTCTTGCTGTTGACTTCTTTGTGCATGTTTGGATTTGCTTTGACTTCTTGATTTTAATTGGCTGCCTTCCACTTGTCCAAATGCCATGAATTTTGACATGCTTACCATGCTAGATGTTAGGTTTGAACTTGATTTATTTGGTGATTTTTGAAATTGTTTGAGTTGACTTTTGTTGCAAGTCATTCTGTTGACTTCTTTGTGCTTTCATTTGCCATGCCTTGCCTTCCTTTGCTTGTGAATTAATGATGATGCATGATATGCATGTGAATCCAATTGGAATTGCTTCTTGATTGATTGAATTTGATTTTGGTTAAATATGGTTTGCTGTTTTGACTTTTTTTTTCATTCTCTTTTGACCCTAGGCTTGCCCTAGTGGTCCAGTTACTTACTATTGAGTTTGTGTTTTCAGGTTGAGCACCAAATGACCATTGAGATCACTTTCATTTGTTTGAGTTTGCTTGAATGTCACTGAACTAACCTTTGTTTTGTAGGTCTGGATTCATTTGACTTGAGTTTGTGCTTTGCACATTGGTTCCTCTGTGTTGACTGTTTGTTTATCAATTCCTTTTGTTTTGTTTGTGAACTGTGAACTGATTAGTTTGACTCTTTCAGGTACCCTTAGTTGCTTAAGTTCTCTGAACTTGCTTTGCTTTGCTTTTTAGCAACTTGCTTGAGGTATAATCTCTTTTACTTCATGTAGTCTGGAGACCCGGCCTGTTATTTGGCCGGGCAAACTGTCTGAAGTCCTCCTTAAGAGGCAATGCTTGTGTATGTTTAATTTGTCCTTGTACAGAGTCAAAGACCTCCTAAGTGAAGAGGCAATTGGCAGAACCAAGGGATAAGCAACCTATCCCCTGCTATTCAGTGTGTTTTCTGTCTTGCTCACACCATTGTGTTGATGCATTTTAGATAAAAACCCAAGATCTTGTGCAATTGCACAGTTGAGTCAGTATCAAATGTGTAGAAGGGTTCCCACTTTCTGAACCCACACATTCTTGTCAAATGCTCTCCCAGGCCAGGGATAGAAGCAATGAGGCACACCCCTCATCTCCTTTCATCTGCTTCACCTTAGCCCCTCAATGGCAAGGTTAAGAGCAACACTCACCCCATTCCAGAGGTTTGTTTGTTGAGGTTGATGTGACCCCTCGACTGAAACCTAACCCATGTTTGAGCCCCCCTTGTTGGTGTGTTTACTTTATGCTGAATGTGTTTGTGTGTGCTTATGTGGTGATCATATTCCCCTAGGTTGTTAGACTCCGCGTAGTCTCGTTTGCATGTCAATTAAGGTAGCACGGTTCCTTCGTATAGGACTTCCTTTCTTGCTTGTTTCTTTAAAACACAAACAAACACCATCCCCTCTTAAGGATACATTCACTCCTTCTACTACAGGTGAGTAAGTCTCCAAAGGTCGAGCATCAGGTAGATTGTGCAGTGATGTTGTCCACTTAAAAAACACAAACCAACAGTAATAGTTTAGCCGAACTACGGCAACTCTGATTCTCATGTTCAGATGAGATACGTAGGCACGAGATGCGATGTCTTGTCGAGTTTGACTAACAACTAACACTAATTCTTTTCTCTCGCCCTCGTTGCGATCGAGACCTCCCCTTTCTCTTGCCCTAGTTGCAATCGAGACCCTTGCTTCCTGTGCAAGCCGTGTCTAGGATAGGTTGGCCCTTGTGCCATTTAGCTAGAAACCTTAACTTAGGGTTGACTTTGCATGACAACATCTAGGCTCGAGTCGTAGTCTCCCTAGAGTTGTGTCTCCCTCTGTTATCTGGTTAGGCTAGATCCTTTGTCCCTGCGTAGGGGAACTACATCGCCCTGATCTTCACACCAGATGAAGTATGTAGGCAGGAGATTGAGCTGATCTCTCCGGGCGCCCTTTTTTTCTTTTTCACCCCTTTGTGTCTTAACCACCCTTGTGTGTGTTCTGGTTGGAGTCCGACATAAGTCCAGCGATTGGCAGTTGGTTTCCTGTGTGGGTTTGTTTGGTTCGGATGCTGATGTAAGTCCAGCGATTGGCATTCAGGCTCCACGTTTGCTTGTGTCTTGTTTGTTTGTGTGCGTGTCAGCCGAGCTACGAATGCTCTGATTCTTCTCTCGTCCGAGAAGATACGTATGCATAGGATGCGACATCCTAGCGAGCATGTGTCGTTTCCCCCAGTCCGAACTACTTCGACTCTGATGTCTATGCCTGATAGACTAAGTAGGCCCAGGATACGATGTCCTGCCGAGTCAGTTTCAGTCAGTTTCTTTTGTCTCTTTTCAGCCAGTGTGTGTGGGTGTGAGCAGCGTTTTAGCAACCATTTTCCTTCCTTTTGTGCGTGGATCCCGTAGAGTACTACGGATGCGTAGGGGTGCTAATACCTTCCCTTCGCATAACCGACTCCCGAACCCATTCTCTTTGGTCGCGAGACCATGTTCTTTCCTAGGTTTACTCTGAGCGTTTCCTTTCCCTCTTTTGGGATAAATAACGCACGGTGGCGGCTCTGTTGTTTCTTTCTTTTCCCGTCGGTTTTTCGCGTAATGCGACACCTTTCTCTATGTGGGGAATCGACATGATTGGCATGATTGAACCGAAAGCGTCCAACGGACACAGGTTTATTCTCGTAGCAATTGATTACTTCACCAAATGGGTTGAGGCCGCATCGTATGCGAATGTGACCAGGCAGGTGGTTGTGAAGTTTATCAAGAACCAACTAATTTGCCGTTATGGTGTTCCAGATAAGATCATTACTGATAATGGATCTAATCTGAATAATAAGATGATGGATGAGTTGTGCGCTGAATTCAAGATTGCACACCATAACTCCTCTCCCTACAGACCTAAGATGAATGGGGCTGTTGAAGCCGCTAACAAGAATATCAAGAAGATTATCCAGAAGATGACAGTTACGTACAAAGATTGGCATGAAATGCTGCCATTTGCTTTGCATGGTTATCGTACATCTGTCCGCACTTCAACAGGGGCAACCCCTTTTTCTCTTGTTTACGGCATGGAGGCTGTAACACCCTTCTAAAATACCCCAAGTATATAATTAAAATAACACATATCAATCAGAGTAAATATGCAATCAAGGGTGTCACACAACATTTCACACCATAATAACTGTCATGCTCTTCATTTAATCAAAATAAACATTTTCTTGCATAATTCGCAGCGGATAGAAATCAACTAACCATTCAAAACATATAACATATTACAGGTAAAAAGGTTCAACAACCAACAATAAAACAATTAAAACATCCCGTCCCGATGTTACATCTATCAGAGCACGACCCTCTAAGTAGACTACACTAGACTCCAAGCACTAGCTTCCACTCAACTCATTTGTTCGTTACCTGAAAAATAGTTGTAAGGGTGAGTTCCTCAACCGATATAATAAGCATTATAAATCATCATGTAATGCTAAGTAAATTCACACATTTCATCACCCTAATCGTAACATACATCCAGTAACGGCACATCAACTCAAACATCATACTTAATATCAACACAATTCCACTCCTCAATTAAATTAAATATCCATACAACAAGCCAACAAAATGCAACTCTAATGAGACTCGACTCGTCATGCGTGTGGTACCATTCGGAGTAAAACTCCCAACTTAAAATCATTGCCATTTTATTGGGCATCAAGGCATAAGCCTTCAACTTTCAACTTAAAATTTGCCAATCCAGGCCAACGTGGTGTGAGCAAAGCTCCGACTTAATGCATATGAATGTACATGGCATACACGACTTTAAACTGTCGACAACATAATAATAATAACAATACAACAATGTTTTCCACACATCAACTTATAATCAACTTTGGCTCACCAAGCCTACAACTCAGTATTTTCAACAACTTTCCGTACACGGAACAACTCAGCAACATACTTGTATCAACACTTCATAACATAAATCCAACAAAATTACTCATCACAATTAACTATAATAGGCCAATCACCAATTAGGTTCACAACATTAAAAATATCAATTTTTCTAATTTCCAACAGTGTTAACCGGTTAACGCCCTGGGTTAACCGGTTAACGCAGGACAAAACACACTTTCTGGCAAAACGCAACAGTGTTAACCGGTTAACGCCCTGGGTTAACCGGTTAACGCAGGCAAAACAGCACATTTTCACAAAATATAACAGTGTTAACCGGTTAACGCCCTGGGTTAACCGGTTAACGCAGACAAAACAGCAGTTCCTGCGCTAACACAAGGCAGAATGCAGAGTTCTCCGCATTTTCCGCCGTTGGAGGACTTCCGGACCTCCGATTCAATTTCCGTAAAAAGCTATACGTTCGGGGGAACACGACTCACACAATTATGGACTCAATTACAGCTTTAATACAACTTATTCATCACAATATTTCAGCATTCAACATCCCAATTAGGGTCACTTCAACGGTTTATCACTACCCATGACATGTTAATCTATAATACCCATTAAACGACGATAAACCCCCCTTACCTGAGATAATCCGGCAATCTCTAAGCTTCAAGCTTTTCCGTTCTTCAACCTTTGCTCTCTAGCTCTTCCTCTTTGCCCTTTCTCCACTTTCCACTTTTCAGCCGCTTCTCTGTTTCACGTGAAAACTCTTTACCAAAAATGAAAACCCTTTCTCTTATTCCAACTTATATATTTTCCACTAATTATTATTCCAAATAATAATAATAATAATAATCCAATAATTCAATTTATTTAATTAAATTAATAAATATATTATTAACTTAATTTAAATAATTCTCTTATTTTATTCGGGGTGTTACAACTCTCCCCCACTAAAAGAGTTTTCGTCCTCGAAAACATACCTCAAGCAAATAACTCTGGATAAGACTCTTTCATCTGACTCTCCAGTTCCCAAGTCACATTGCCACCTGCTGGTCCTCCCCAAGCTACCTTCACTAAGGCAATCTCTTTATCCCGCAACTGCTTCAACTCTCGATCCTCAATCCTCATAGGCGATATTTCAACAGTCAGGTTATCTCTTACCTGTACATCATCTACTTGGATCACATGCGACGGATCATGAATGTACCTCCTCAACTGAGACACATGAAAAACCTCATGCAAATTCGCAAGTGACGGCGGTAAAGCGATACGATAGGCTACCTCTCCTATCCTCTCCAAAATCTGATAAGGACCAATAAATCGAGGTGTCAACTTCTTTGACTTCAAAGCTCGACCAACCCCAGTTATCGGAGTAACACGAAGAAACACGTGATCTCCCTCTCGGAACTCAAGTGATTTCCTCCTCTTGTCATGATAACTCTTCTGATGACTCTGAGCAATTCTCATCTTCTCCTGAATCATCTTAATCTTTTCCGTAGTTTGTTGAACAATTTCCGGTCCAACCACAACACTCTCACCGGACTCATACCAACATAAAGGTGTCCGACATCTCCTACCATACAAAGCTTCAAACGGTGCCATACCAATGCTCGAATGAAAACTATTGTTGTAGGTAAACTCAATCAAAGGTAAATAACAATCCCAAGCACCTCCCTTTTCCAAAATGCAAGCTCTCAAAAGATCCTCTAATGACTGAATCGTCCTCTCAGTCTGACCATCAGTCTGCGGGTGATATGCAGAGCTCAATCTCAGCTTAGTTCCCAAAGCCCTCTGCAAACCTTCCCAGAACTTCGATGTAAATCTAGGATCTCTCTCCGAAACAATACTCGACGGAATACCATGCAAACTTACAATTTTCTCAATATACAACTCAGCTAATTTCTCTAACGGATAGTCCATTCTGATCGGAATGAAATGAGCCGACTTTGTCAATCTGTCAACAATCACCCAAATAGCTTCAAAATTCTTACTTGTTCTCGGTAACCCAGAAACAAAATCCATACTGATACTATCCCACTTCCACTCTGGAATAGCCAACGGTTGCATTAGCCCAGACGGCTTCTGATGCTCAATCTTTGACTTCTGACAAGTCAAACAAGAATAAACAAAACTCGCAATTTCTCTTTTCATTCCCGGCCACCAAAATAACTTTTTCAAATCATGATACATCTTCGTAGCTCCAGGATGAATACTCAGGCCACTACGATGTCCTTCTTCAAGAATACTCTTCTTAAGTTCGGCAACATCCGGAATACACACCCGCTTACCAAATTTCAGAATACCATTCTCATCAACTCTGAATTCGCCACCTTGACCTTGATTCACTAGAGTCAACTTATCAACCAAAAGCACATCGGATTTCTGACCCTCTCTGATCTCATCCGGAATACCACTTGTTAACTTCAACATTCCCAATTTAACACTATTGTGAGTACTCTCACACACCAAACTCAAGTCTCTAAACTGCTCAATTAAATCCAATTCCTTAACCATTAACATAGACATATGTAATGATTTCCGACTCAATGCATCAGCCACTACGTTTGCTTTACCCGGATGGTAATTCAAACCAAAGTCATAATCCTTCAGAAACTCTAACCATCTTCTCTGTCTCATATTCAGCTCTTTCTGATCAAACAAATACTTTAAACTTTTATGGTCACTGAAAACCTCAAATCTTGACCCGTACAAGTAATGCCTCCACAACTTCAGAACAAACACCACAGCCGCCAACTCTAAATCGTGCGTCGGGTAGTTCCTCTCATGAACCCTCAGCTGTCTTGAAGCATAAGCTATAACCTGCTTATTCTGCATCAACACGCCACCCAAACCCAACAATGAAGCATCACAGTAAACTTCAAATGATTCCGACGAACTCGGTAATATCAGAATAGGAGCAGTAGTTAACCTTCTCTTTAACTCTTGGAAACCTCCTTCACATTTTGAGTCCCAAACAAACGCTTGCCCCTTCCTAGTCAACATCGTCAATGGTAACGCCAACTTAGAAAATCCCTCAATGAACTTCCTATAATAACCAGCCAAACCAAGGAAACTTCGAATCTCAGCAACAGACTTTGGAGCTTCCCACTTAGATACCGCTTCTATCTTAGAAGGATCAACAGCAACACCACCTCTTGAAATCACATGACCCAGAAAACTTACCTTTCCTAACCAAAATTCACACTTGGACAATTTAGCAAATAACTTCTTTTCTCGTAGAACTCCCAAAACCACTCTCAAATGTTCAGCATGCTCTTCTTCAGATATCGAATACACCAAAATATCATCAATAAACACCACAACAAACTTGCCTAGGTACGGATGGAAAATCCTATTCATGTACTCCATAAATACTCCAGGCGCATTAGTCACACCAAAAGGCATTACAGAATACTCATAATGTCCATACCTTGTTCTGAAAGCAGTCTTCTGAATATCCTCGGTTTTCACACGGATCTGATGATACCCAGATCTCAAATCTATTTTGCTGAACACACTTGCACCAACCAACTGATCCATCAAATCATCAATCCTCGGCAAAGGATACCGATTCTTGATCGTCACTTTATTCAGTTGCCTGTAGTCCACACACAACCTCATAGTACCTTCTTTCTTCTTAACCAATAGCACTGGTGCACCCCACGGTGACACACTCGGACGAATAAATTTCTTATCCAACAGATCTTCCAACTGACTCTTCAATTCAGTTAACTCAACAGCAGACATACGGTACGGAGCCATCGATATCGGCCTAGTACCAGGTACCAAATCAATCGAGAACTCCACTTCCCGCTCTGGCGGTAATTCATTCACCTCTTCCGGAAACACATCAGGAAAATCACACACCACGGCTAGATCGCCAATCACCAGTTTATCTTTAGCCTCCAAAGTCGCTAACAGCATAAACAACTCTGCCCCATCAGCTACTTCTTCATTCACTTGCCTTGCTGATAGAAACAAACTCTTTCCCTCCTCAATCTCAGGAAAGATCACCGTCTTATCAAAACAGTTGATAGAAACTCGGTTAAACACCAACCAGTTCATACCCAGAATAACATCAATCTGCACTAGTGGAAGACACACTAGGTCCATCCCAAAGTCTCTACCAAAAATACTCAAAGGACAATTTAAACAAACCGAAGTAGTAGTCACTGAACCCTTCGCAGGAGTATCAATTACCATACTACCAAACATCTCAGATATCTCTAACTTAAGTTTCACAGCACAATCCAAAGATATAAAGGAATGAGTCGCACCTGTGTCAATAATAGCTACAAGAGGAAAGCCATTAATATAACACGTACCTCGAATAAGTCTGTCCTCACTGGAGGTTTGAGTTCCGGTCAATGCGAACACCTTCCCAGTTTGAGATTTCTTCGGCTTCTGACACTGACTTCCAATATGCCCTTCTTCGCCACAATTAAAACAAATCACTTCCTTGTGCTTGCAATCAGCTATTACATGACCAGTCTTACCACAACGAAAACACCTCTTTACTTCAGCAGTGCATACGTTACTCTTATGACCAGCCTGACCACATTTGAAGCAAACTATACCAGCAGGAGCACCTCCCCTACTAGTCCTCTGAGCCGGAGCAGCTCCTTGTTTCCCTTTTCCCACTGGGGCATCATACGGCTTGCCACGATTTTGATGTTGCTTGCCCCTGCGGTCACTGACAATCTTGTAATGAGCATTATTGTCTTCTTCAAATATCCTGCAGCTATCAACCAATTCAGTAAAAATGCGTATCTTCTGATACCCAACAGCCTTCTTAATTTCAGAGCGCAGTCCATTTTCAAACTTGATGCACTTTGAAAATTCAGCACCAGCACCAGTGTAATGAGGATAAAATTTGGACAGCTCCACAAATTTCGCAGCATAATCAGTGACAGACATGTTTCCTTGCTTCAGCTCAAGGAACTCAATTTCCTTCTTACCACGGACATCTTCCGGATAATACTTTCTCATGAATTCCCTACGGAATACATCCCAAGTAATGACTTCACCTGCCACGGTTAACCTCTCGTGAGTCTCTAGCCACCAGTCATCAGCTTCGACTGCTAGCATGTGAGTACCATACCGAACCTTCTGAGCTGGAGTGCAATCCATAACACGGAAGATTCTCTCAATCTCTTTCAACCATCCCAAGGCTGCATCTGGATCATGCTTCCCTTTAAACACCGGCGGATTCTCTCTCTGAAAAGTCGCCAAGCTACGTGATCCAGCATCACCACCAGCATTTGGCAAGTTCTGCACAGCTTGTGCCATCGCTTGCATTGCGGCAGCCATTGCAGCGTCATTCCTTCCAACCATTTCAACTTATCAATACAACACAACTTAAAAGTTAGATTAGTAACAATACACAATTGTTAGACAGTAACGACACGACAACTGGCCGGACAGACCGACCTGCTCTGATACCACTAATGTAACACCCTTCTAAAATACCCCAAGTATATAATTAAAATAACACATATCAATCAGAGTAAATATGCAATCAAGGGTGTCACACAACATTTCACACCATAATAACTGTCATGCTCTTCATTTAATCAAAATAAACATTTTCTTGCATAATTCGCAGCGGATAGAAATCAACTAACCATTCAAAACATATAACATATTACAGGTAAAAAGGTTCAACAACCAACAATAAAACAATTAAAACATCCCGTCCCGATGTTACATCTATCAGAGCACGACCCTCTAAGTAGACTACACTAGACTCCAAGCACTAGCTTCCACTCAACTCATTTGTTCGTTACCTGAAAAATAGTTGTAAGGGTGAGTTCCTCAACCGATATAATAAGCATTATAAATCATCATGTAATGCTAAGTAAATTCACACATTTCATCACCCTAATCGTAACATACATCCAGTAACGGCACATCAACTCAAACATCATACTTAATATCAACACAATTCCACTCCTCAATTAAATTAAATATCCATACAACAAGCCAACAAAATGCAACTCTAATGAGACTCGACTCGTCATGCGTGTGGTACCATTCGGAGTAAAACTCCCAACTTAAAATCATTGCCATTTTATTGGGCATCAAGGCATAAGCCTTCAACTTTCAACTTAAAATTTGCCAATCCAGGCCAACGTGGTGTGAGCAAAGCTCCGACTTAATGCATATGAATGTACATGGCATACACGACTTTAAACTGTCGACAACATAATAATAATAGCAATACAACAATGTTTTCCACACATCAACTTATAATCAACTTTGGCTCACCAAGCCTACAACTCAGTATTTTCAACAACTTTCCGTACACGGAACAACTCAGCAACATACTTGTATCAACACTTTATAACATAAATCCAACAAAATTACTCATCACAATTAACTATAATAGGCCAATCACCAATTAGGTTCACAACATTAAAAATATCAATTTTTCTAATTTCCAACAGTGTTAACCGGTTAACGCCCTGGGTTAACCGGTTAACGCAGGACAAAACACACTTTCTGGCAAAACGCAACAGTGTTAACCGGTTAACGCCCTGGGTTAACCGGTTAACGCAGGCAAAACAGCACATTTTCACAAAATATAACAGTGTTAACCGGTTAACGCCCTGGGTTAACCGGTTAACGCAGACAAAACAGCAGTTCCTGCGCTAACACAAGGCAGAATGCAGAGTTCTCCGCATTTTCCGCCGTTGGAGGACTTCCGGACCTCCGATTCAATTTCCGTAAAAAGCTATACGTTCGGGGGAACACGACTCACACAATTACGGACTCAATTACAGCTTTAATACAACTTATTCATCACAATATTTCAGCATTCAACATCCCAATTAGGGTCACTTCAACGGTTTATCACTACCCATGACATGTTAATCTATAATACCCATTAAACGACGATAAACCCCCCTTACCTGAGATAATCCGGCAATCTCTAAGCTTCAAGCTTTTCCGTTCTTCAACCTTTGCTCTCTAGCTCTTCCTCTTTGCCCTTTCTCCACTTTCCACTTTTCAGCCGCTTCTCTGTTTCACGTGAAAACTCTTTACCAAAAATGAAAACCCTTTTCTCTTATTCCAACTTATATATTTTCCACTAATTATTATTCCAAATAATAATAATAATAATAATAATCCAATAATTCAATTTATTTAATTAAATTAATAAATATATTATTAACTTAATTTAAATAATTCTCTTATTTTATTCGGGGTGTTACAGAGGCTGTTCTCCCAGTAGAGGTGGAGATCCCATCAATGAGAGTCTTGATGGAAGCCAAGTTGACTGATGCTGAATGGATTCAGAGTCGTTATGACCAATTGAATTTGATTGAAGAGAAGAGATTGACTGCCATGTGTCATGGTCAGTTATATCAGCAGAGAATGAAGAAAGCATTCGATAAGAAGGTCAAGCCTCGTGTGTTCTGAGAAGGTGACCTCGTGCTCAAGAAAGTCTTGTCTTTCGCGCCCGATTCCAGGGGCAAGTGGACTCCAAACTACGAGGGTCCATATGTTGTCAAGAGAGCCTTTTCAAGCGGAGGTTTGATGCTTACAACAATGGATGGGGAGGATTTCACTCGTCCTGTGAATTCAGATGCAGTCAAGAAATACTTTGCCTAAAAAAAAAGTATGCAAAAGAAAAATAGAATAGCTCGCTAAGTTGAAAACCCGAAAGGGCGGCTTAGGCAAAAATGAGCCTCTCGGTGGAGAACCCGAAAGGGTAATCCAGGCAAAAGTTAGAGACATGAAAAAAAGAAGAATATTTGCATCCCGCTAGATTGAGTACCTCACCCTGGGGCAATCTAGGCAAAAATTAGGGATTTGGCAAGTAACTGCATCCTGACAAGACTTTCTGTTCCACAGCTGTCTTTTCGTCAGAGATTCTCGATTCGTCGTCAACTGAAGCTTCGAATACATCGAGATTCAAATTGGTAGAGAAAGGATCATTATGTTCAATGTAGCCCTCTTCAAATATGTATCACTGATTTCAAATTTGTACAGATCTATGGAGTCTTGCCATTTGCAGGCTACCATTCCATCAAATCAATTTGAGCTTTTATCCAATTATTTGCATTCTTATTTGTTTCAATTCAACAAATGTTTTGCATGTTTTAATTGATAAAATGTCATTGTTTTAAACAAATAAACTTTTCAAACCATTGTTTTAAACAAAGTGAACATTCACAATGACGAAAGGATACTTAAGAATCTCTCAGTGCTCTCCCAAGGGTGGCATGATTTCCAACAGGTAAGACATTTGTTCATATTCCTGGCTTGGTTGTATCCTCTTTCTCCCGATCGTTGTTGGGGTTGTTCCCCAAGCAGAGTTGTTGTTGGGGTTGTTCCCTAAGCAGAGTGCTTATTGAAGACTCTGTTTTCTTCTCCAGCAGTATTCTCTCCCAGCATGGGTGTTTTCCTTTGGAAGATTCAGTAGTTGGTGGTTTGAGACCCTGGTACCCCGTTTCTTCCCTAGTGCAGTCGCCAGAGCGGAGTTGTTGTCTATCTCCTCAGCATGGTTGCTTTCTTTTTGAAGATTCAGTGGTTGGTGGAGTGATATCCCGATACTTTACCACTTTTGTCAGTGCAGTCGCCTGCAGAGTTATTGATATGATATACTGCATTTTAGGCTATATCTCTCCACCAGAGTGTTTCTCCCTTCAGCAGGGCAGTGATTTGTTCCTCCTCAGCAGTTGTTGGTTTCCTTGTTGGAAGGTGCAGCATTTGGTGGTTGATCCCCAACTCTCCTCCATATCCCCAGTGGATTCTTCAGTGGATTCCCCAGTAGATCTGCCATTAGATTTGTGCTTTGGTGGATTGTATTTATGCAAAATCCCCAAAAGAGTTGGTATCCCCTCAGAGTCTCCGCCAGAGCTGGTATCCTCGACAGATTTGCTTTTGTGGCATTTTCTGCTTGTTGAAACCTCTGTTTCCCCAGTAGGGTCGGTTGGTGGTCTAGCATCCAGAGATTTGGTTGATTTCCTGATTGCTTTTGATCCTCAGTAGAGTGGCTTGTTGCAGAATCTACTTGTGTGATCTGTTTTTCCTTCAGTGGGTGTATCCCCGATGGAGTGGCTACTTGTGTTTTCCCCAGGTAGAATTGCTTGTGCAGTAGATTCTACGTGGATGATCTGTTCTCCCTCAGTGGGTTGTTCCCCCAGCGGAGTTATGTGGAGTTGCTTTCATAGCAGTTCTTGCTTGTGCAGTGAACTCTTGTTTCCCAGTTGATAACTGAGGACCCCTGCAGATTTTTGGGATTTCTTCCATTTCCCCAACAGATTGGTCTTTGTGGCAGTTTCTTGCTTGTTGTGACTTTCTGTTTCCCCAGTTGGGTTGATTTGTTGATCCATCACTCAGAGATTTTGTGATATCTCTGACCTCTTTTGCCTCCCCGCAGATCTTTTCTCTTTAGCATTGAAGATCTCCAGCAGATTGGCTTTCCAGTTGGTCTTTCCCCTAGAATTGTAGTACCGGGCGTTTGATTTCCTGGACCCTGTTTGTGTTAGATATGTCTGTTTTGTCAGCATTCATCAAACATAAATTACGCATATTCACGCATACTCATAAACATTCAGATATTCATGTTGCATTTTTTGCCATATATCTCTTGTTTGTTGTTCCATGCTGTGGGTGATATAGATCTCAATAGATCTCCCCAAGCAGATGTCGGGCGTTTAAATCTCTCCATATAAAGTCAGCCCCATAAGCAGAAAGTGTCTGTCTTTCCTTCTGCAGTTCCCCACTGAGATATATCCTCGTGGATGACGGTTTCTTCCGTTTCCTCCCAACACATATATTGGGATGGAGTTTCCTATTGAGTTATATCCTCATTAGGACGAGTCTTGATTCAGTCTATCTGTTCGGTTTGATTCCGAATTGACTATTTGTCAGCTGTTTCTTGTGCTTCCCTGTGGAATAAATGAATGAATTGCCCAGTAACCGGCAATAATTCTTTTTATCCCCAGCGGAGTTTGGACCTCTACCCTCATACCGGTAGTTGTAAGTCCTACGTTCCCTCTTCTTGGCGGAATTTGTGGTTATATACCTTTTATTCCTCAGCAAGAGTTGGTTGGTTTTCTACCCAATATTCGGTAGTCGTAAATCCTAGTTTTTTCTGCTCTTCAGCAGTTGGTGGTTTGTTATAAACCCTATTTTGTTCCCGTGCGGTTTTGTGATTCTTTCATTCCCCACGCGGAGTTGTTGGTTTTCTACCCCGTATTCGGTAGATGTAAACCCTATCTTTTATCCTCATCAGAGTTGTTGGCTACTACCCCGTATTCGGTAGTCGTAAGTCCTATCTCTTTTCCCCTAGCAGAGGTAACCTTTTTGTGGTTCGTTCTGGTTGATGGTGGATTTTGTGCTATTGTGGTTTTACCCCCAACGGAGTCTGTGCTTTCTTGTGGATAATTGCCGGATGCTAGCAACCCTATCCCCAGCCAGAGTTTTGGTATTCTACCCCGTATTCGGTAGTTGTAAACCCTAATTTCTCCCCTTTGCAGAGTTAACCTTGTTGTTCATCCTAACCGATGATGGTTACTCTTTGTGGTTATCTTCATCCAGTATTCGATGTTGATATTCCTTATTTGCTTATGGACAATTGCTGGTTGCTAGCAATTGTATCCTCATCAGTCTTCTGGATCATTGTCGTATGCTTGCAATGTTATTTCCTTTGAAGTCGCCAGCAAGTCTGTGTGGATAATTGTTGTTTATGCAATTTATCCCCAGTGAGTCTTCTTTCATTTACCCGTTTGCTTGGTAATGATTGTTGCTCCCTTTGATTGGTCATCATTATATACCTAGTTTTGGTATCCCGATGCCGTTCTTTTCGGTTGATTTATCCTTTGTTAACCCAGTAACCGGTTGTGGATAATCTTCCATGCGAGTATGTTATCCATGTTCTGACGGTAATGGATAATATATCTCATGCACTCTTCAGTCGAAGCCTGTTGTGTTTCCCCAGTCGAGTAAGATTCGTATTCCTTTGCGAAATCGAATATTTGTTGGATAATTGTCGGATGCTTGCAATTTATCCCTTGTGAGTTGTCTTTCGTTTACCCTGTTGTTGGTATCGATTGTCTCTATTTTGGTTAGTCACCTATTATATACCTTGTAACCGGTATCTCTGGTGTCTCTTCCATTCGAGTATATTATTCACGTTCTGACGGTAATGAATAATATATCTCTTTCACTCTTTGGTTGGAGTCCTTTGTTGATTTTCCCCAGTAGAGTAAGATTCGTATTCTTTGTAGAATCGAATATCCATCCTTTAACAATTTTGTGTTTTGGATGATGAGTGTTTTGGCATATATACCAATTCACGTTTTCGGTAGGTCACCTATTATATACCCAGTAACCGGTATCCCTGGTGTTTCCTTCCATGCGAGTGTATTATCTACGTTCTGACGGTAATAGATAATATATCTCATGCGAGTATTCTATCCACGTTCTGACGGTAATGGATATTATATCTCATGCGCTCTTTGGGTTTGTGTCCCCAGCTGAGTAAGATTCGTTTTCCCGTTGTGGATTCGAATGTCCATCCTGTAAGTCGATTTGCTTTTTCAAGCCCTCCTTTCGGATGATGAGTGTCTTGGCACATATACCAATTCACGCTTTGGTCGGTCGCCTATTATATGCCCTAACCGGTATCCCTGGTGTTCCTTCCTTTCTGCTCCCTATTATGACTTTGGTCCCCTGTGGAGTCAGATTTTCCTGAGTTGATGTACCTTTTTCAGGTCTTTCTCAGATGTTTGGTTGATTGATATCTCTCACCCTTATACCGGTCTTAGATATTCATTCTTCCTGAGCTTGTTACCCTTATACCGGTAACACCTCATTTGTTTGTTGCTTCCCCGGGAGAGTCTCTTTGTTTACCCTCTTGCTGTATTGGTGTTTTCCCCAATATACGCATTTTTCTCCGGCAGGGAGGTTCTTTGTGAATCTTTCCTGGTCCGAGTCCGGATTTTCATCCGAAGTATCCTTTGCGGATAGTTTGAGTCAGCTCGAGTCGTTCCAATGGATGTGTTCTCCTTTGGAATTCTTTCTTTCCCCGGTTTGAGTCCTTCACTCCCCAGTGAGGTCTCCAGTCCCGTCGTGTCTTGTTCACGCAGTGTCAGTTTGTCCCCTAATTCAGAGTCGTGTCCTGCTCACGCATTCTTTTTCTTTTTCTTATCCCCATGAGAGTCCTGTTAGAGTCTCTGTTCCTGGTGAGTATATTACTCCGACGGATCGTCGTTTCTTCTTTGTGGACCCATATTCCCCACAGAGTTTTGTTTCTTTTGCATGCATACATCTGCATCATAAGGTCTCTTAGGGACCAAAATTTGTCTCATTACTGTTATTTAAGCCCATTCTACCACGTCGAGATGAAGATTTCTAAACTTCACTTCTCCGGCTAGAATGACCTTAAATAGGGGCATCTGTAAGACCCCAATTTTGTCCCTAAGATCCCTCATGGCATCATATCATATCATATCATTGCCTCAAGGATCATTATGCACCTTGCTTCCTTCCCTATGGGTAGGTTATCTTTTAAGATTGTTTCTTGATCACCAAGCATGTTTTGCATTTGTATATCATTGCTTTTCATTTGTTTACTAACCAAAAGTACAAAAATATGTCATCTAACCTTTGTCTTGCAGATGAAGCAATCTTAGGTCAAGACAGTCAAAGGCAGCCATTGAGCAATAGATGGTGGCCATTCTTGAGAATTTGGGCACCATAATCATTCATAAGAGTTCACATGAATCATGATATCATTTTGAATCAAAACCCCAAGTGGTAGAGACTTGAACTTCATCTGAGCATAGCCAGGTCATCTGAAGACCTAGAAAGTCAACTGCCAAGTCAATTGTGGATTTTGGAGGTGGGAAGTGATTAGAAATACTTCATTCATGTTCAAACAAGTCTCATTTGACATTTCAAACATCAACATTGAAGAAAATAAAGTCAGGTCAAAACTTTCCAAAAATAGAAAGTGACCTGTAATTTGGATTTGCCAAAAATGGAAAGGTTTTCTCCTCAAGATTACATCATCAAGAAAGCTTCAAATGAAATTTTGTTGAAAATGAAAGTTGTAGATCTTTCTCTCCCATTTTCAAAAAGTCCAAGATCATGAATTTCTCATTTTTGGTTGAAGAGATATGATCAAAACATGGCCAAGTGTGGATTGAACTTCAAAAGTGCATAACTTTCAAATCAATGCTCCAAATCATGTGGCTCTTTTTGCTAAATTCTTGTTTTGACCTATAATTTCATAATCTTGCATTGCATTGCATCAATTCTCATCACATAATTATTTGCCAATTCACTTGATTTTTGGAGGGAATTTTGAAAGTTTAAAATTGGTCAATTGTTGGAGCTTTCTATCATTGCCAATAACTCCAAAATGAGGTTTTAAGTGAATTTGAACTCAGCCACGTGCATTATTCATCATGCACACCATGCATGAGGTGAATTTGCTAATTTACACTTACACCTTCATTTTGCTAATCCACTTTGCCAATTGCTTAAACATGATTAGGGAAGTGATTAGGAGGGAGTATATAACATAAATCATAACAGAATTCTGCTAACAACATTCATTATTTTCAGATCTAGATCTAGAATACCAAATTTCTCTCTCAAAATTTTCTTCCACATTCTTCATTTCCAATCCATTTTCTTGCTTAATCCTTGTGTTTGAGTTGTTCTTGAGCAGGATCATCCATAGAATCAGTAGAAATCGTGCAGCGTTGGAGCATTTGAAGCTTGGAAGCAACAATGGCAAATCAGAAATTCTATGGATTCGTGCATAATTGAACATCCAGGTCTCATCCAATTAACTTCATAAGCATTGTAGAAGAGTTTTCAAGCATCACAAGGCCTCGAATCCAGCTAATTCCAGCACTGTTCTACAAGAGGTCATAAAATCAACCTTCATAATCTTGCTTTTTATTGACATGATGTTATAGATCTTTTGATGCTGGTTATCGTGAGCTTTAAATCAAAGAATTTTGTGCCAAATTGAGTGAGAACCGATTAAATGAAGTTTGGATGCATGATTCATAATCTCTTCGATCCACGCTTGTTGTTATGATTTATGTTGAAATGATTATGGATTGTGAATGTATGTTGAATGATCTTTACAATGATGTGCGTGATTTGCATTTCCGTGCACGTTGGATTTTTTCTGGAAATTGAGGATGAAGATCTTGAAGATCTTCATCGTGTTCATAGTTGCCTGCATATTTCCTGCGGATTTCGCTACAACCTTCATGTGCTTACCTACGAATTTTGATGCGTGTTCTTCATGATTTCCTGTGGATTTCCCTTTCCATGCATGCACGTGATGTTAGGGTTTTCAATGAAACGCTGCGTTTGCAGCTTGGCGCGCTTGGCATTTGAATTGAGTCTCCATTCGATTCCCAGCTCCAGCACTTATTCCATATGCTTCACATTTTATTTGATTTTTCTCATATATTCACATACATGCTTCTCATACTTTTTTTATTTTTTTCCTCCACTTCCAAAATTCATAAATAAATGATAAGTGATCCAAAAATATGAGGATTTTTGTGTTGGATTCCATTTTCTGTCTATTATTTTTGGTTATTTTTTCACAAATTGTGCATGGCTGAAATTAAATTGGTGCTAGAGAATGTTAACATGTATCATATTTTGTACCTTGCTTGCCATATCTTTTGTGAAATGATGAGTTTTAATCCAATGCCTGTGAAATTTTGTATGCTTAAACTAGACACTTGGCTGGACATTTTGGTGTTGAGTTTGCATTTTTACCATTTGTGGTTTCTGTTTTATGATCATGTGAATGTAGGTGTGACAATGTGTGTCACACCTTTGCTTGCTCAACTTGATTAATTGATTTGCCATGCCAAATAAATTCCAATTGATGTAATTTTCTGTATGATGCTTCTTGTGGATGTTGTGAATGCTCATGATTTTTTATGGAATTTTTGGATTGGTTTCTGATTTGATTGAGATTTTTCTTTCTGGATTGCCATGTATGAGCTTTTGAATAGTCTTGGTGTTCATTTGATCATGAAATACTTGTAGTTTATCCAATGGATGTGAAATTTTACACATTGTTTCTAGACATGTTGCAGATTGTTTTGGCTTTGATTTGAGGTCTTTACCATGTTCCAATTCTGTTTTAGGCTTATTCTAAGTTGATATGCCAAGATGTGTCACCAATATGCTTGTTTGTGCTTACCTTGCCTTATGTAATTTCTTTGCCATGCCTAATGTTGCTCAAGTGCCTTGAATTTTTGTGTGTTGGTCATGTTGTATGTTCTGTTTAGCCATGATTTTTCTTGAGATTATTTGAATCATTTTTGAATTAATGTGCATTTGTTCATTCTGATGTCTCAATGTGCTTTCAACTTGCATACCTTGCCATGTTTTGATTGTGAAATACTTTTGGTATGTGATATTGATGTGATACCTTTTGGATTGTGTTCCTAGTTGTTTGAAGTTGTTTCATGTTAATTTTCAGCTTCTGTTTTAAATGTTTTCTCCATCTTTGACCTAATGGTTTGCTTCTCATGATTGAACTTTGTTTTCAGGTTGAACATACAAGTTTAATGGTTCATGATGCTCCATCATTTGAGCATTTGATGTCTACCTTTGTCTACTAACATTTGTGTGTTTTGTAGGGTTGTTAACTCATTTGAGCTTGACTTGTGGCTTATGCCTTTGCTTATTGGGTTTGACTGTTGGTATTAACTGTTGGTTGTTTGTCTGTATAATGGTACTGATTTGTTTGATGTTTCAACAGGTACATTAGTTGCTTAAGTTCACTTTGAACTTGCTTTTGCTTGGTTGCTTAACCAATTAGGTATAACCTCTCTTCTTCATGTAGTCTGGAAGACCTGTCCTGTTACTTGGGCAGGCACCTGTCTGAAGTCCTCCTTAAGAGACAATGCTTGTGTTTGTTTATTTTTGTCCCTAGCAGGAAAAGTCCTTTGATAAGGCAATTGGTAGATAAAAGAGATGTGTAATCCATCTCCTACTATTCAGTGTGTCATCCCTTTGCTCACATAACATGTTGATGCATTGTGGATATTAACCCAAGATCCATAGAGTCATTCACTTGTGGAGAAGAGTTCAAACTTTCTGAACTCCCACACCTTCTATTATTCAAAGCTCTCCCAGGCCAGGGATAGAAGCTATGAGGCACACCCCTCATCTCCATTTCATCTGCTTCACCTTAACTCTCAATGTTAAGGTTAAGAGCACAACTTACCCCATTCCAGTTGACTGTAAAGTCTAACCTTGTTTGAGCCTAATTGCTTGTATATAGTGTGTGCTAATTGACTTGTTTGTCTGATTACTTGATTCATCTGTGCATATTTGCTTATGTGTGCCTTTGTGCATTTATCATCATTAATTGTACATAATTGCATAATCATTGTTCATATCTGTGTGATCATTTTGTTTTGAGGAGTCAACTGTAAGTCCATTTAGTGGCAAGTGTTTCCTATGACCATTGAGGAGTCAATTGTAAGTCCAGTTATTGGCATTTGTTTCCTGTGATATGGTAGGAGATTGGTATAAGTCCAGTGATTGGCATCCGGTATCCTTGTTTCTTTGTTTTTGGAGATTGGTATAAGCCCAGATAGATTGGCATCTGATATCCATATCATTGTTTTGCTTTAGGAGATTAGTATAAGTCCATTTATTGGCATCTGATATCCCTGTTTGTTTTAGGAGATTGGTGTAAATCCATTAATTGGTATCCGGTATCCACTTTTGTTTGTGAGATTGGTGTAAGTCCAGCAATTGGCATCCGGTATCATTTGTTTTGCTTATCTGTTATTGCTCATTGCCTATTCCAAAGGACACACTTGAATCATCTTCCATATGATTTCAAGAGGTGAACATCTGAGAAGTTTTACACTCCCTCACCCTCCCACCTTTTGTTTCTTTTTAAACCTCCACTTGCATGTTAATACCAATTTGAAAACTATTGTGCAAACATTCTCATTTCTTTTCAAATTAGAAACCTAGGCTTTAGGCCTTTGACTTTTTCAAACTTCATTTTCTTAATACTTCTTTGAATTGAATTCTAATCATACTTTGACCATCTTTTGTGAATAAATTCTAATTGGTTAATCCAACTCATTCAATTGTTTTGTGGCTTTGCCCATTCTTGATCAGTTTTCATACATTAGTCATAGGTTTGATTTATCCTAGTTGGTTGATGTTAATCTCACCTTTTGTCCTTAGTGATTGAATTGTAAGACTTCCTTGCTTATTATAGGGTTAACCCCTCACTAGCAAGTTGAAGCTTTTCTTACATGGTGGGCTCGTTGTTTGTATAAGATTGAGTTTTCTTACGTGGATAACGAAAGACCTTAGGGCTTTTGTTTAAAATGAACCCATTCATATTTTGGAAATCTTTTAGCCGAACTACGGCGTTTTGATCCTTACCTTTCATGGAAGGTACGTAGGCAACGGGTTCATCCGTTCAAACACAAAAATAATAACTTATATATTCTTTTCTCATCCCTTCATTCATGTTTGCACAATAAATATTTCATAAACAAATAACATTTCATTCAACAAGTGTGAAAAGGGCTCCCTAGGAGTACCTAGGACGTTTTGGGGGCCTAACACCTTCCTATTGCGTAATTTACCCCTTACCCAGATCTCTGATCTTTTCATTAGTTTTCTATGTGTAAAATTTCTTAGGCTTTTGTTCGCTTTTTAGCCATTCCTTAGGATAAATAAAAGTGCGGTGGCGACTCGATTCTTTGTATGCTTTGCTTTTGATTTAATCAATAAATCATAAAGTGACGAATACACCGCTAGAGTATCCTACGAGAATCATCCTTTTCACTCTCATCCTTAACTTTCTACCTTATTTGGTATGGAACGTGTTTGAAACATAAAGAGTCAAAAATTCTCAAGTGCTTCACAAATGAAGTGACCTAGCCAAATTGGTGCTAGAACCATGAATAATCTCTTGGTTAGACTCATGTTGGTCACATAATAGGAAGTTGTGACAATTTCACTCCAAAAATCATGTGGAATTTTTATTTATTTCAAACATGCATCCTATCATGTTTATGATAGTCATATTCCTCCTCTTATCATGACCATTATGTTGAGGGATGCACAATGCACTTATCTCAGCTCAATTCTCATCTTTTCACAAAAAGATTCAATTTTTTTCAAATTTACTCACAATCTCCCTCACTTTAGAGAATCTTCGGTTGCATTTTACCTTATTTTTCTTGCTCTCGACACCTTAAATTTTTGAAAATTTAAAGCACTTCATCTTTAGTTTTTGATAGATAGGTCGAAATTATTCTACTGAATTTGTGAAACAATGAAAAAAAGGTGCCTATTGCATAATGCTACAGCACTTGTCTTATAGGTGTTTTAGTGGGAGAATGTTTTGTTTCCAATTTTCAAAATTAACACACAATTGGATTTCATGTTTCTTCTTTCTTAAAATGTAATTAAAAATGTGTCAACAAATTTAAAGAAAAAGATATAGGTTGATAATCATTTGTTCAATAATCATTAAATCCCAATTATATGCTGCATGTGTGGTTGTCCGATTAGGATTTAATAATTTGCTCATTGGACTTTTAATTGTGTCCTACACATGGTCATTTGCTCACACATAAACATCACATGGCCATTTTGTCCCTAAGTTATGGACGGCATTTGAGAGTAGGGACATGGTTACCACATCAGGACCACAGTGAAAGGTGCTTATAGATAAAAGTTTTATTCGGAAAACAGTCGAAATTGACAAGATATAATCGAATCTCCAACTAACAAAAATCAACAAGTGCATTAGAGGAGGGATATGGTATGGATAAAGTGTGGCACCTTTGGAATTTGGATCATAAGAAATCAGTGTTTGATTGAAAAATTGAAATAGAGTGAGGCTACTGTTAGATGTTAAACTTGATTTGATCTATTGCATAATGAGGTGTTAGGTATGTTTTTGTTTTTGTGGTATAGGTTTAAAAAAAATTGAGGGTATATAATTATATTATTAGTGATATAATAATAAATGTATTTTGTAAAAAGAAGTGTAAAGTGTTGAAATATAAGTGTGAGTTGGAAGATTCACGTTGATTAGAAAAGTGAATGTTTAATATTTTATAAATGAGATAACTCATATATCTAATACTTTTTAAAAAAATGGTAAATATATGGTGTCTCTCTTACTTGTTTGAGTGAGTCTTTGACTTAATGTGAATGATTCACATAGTGATGAATTCTATTAGTGGTATTAGAGTCGATGATTTGAGTAAGGTTTTGATTCCTTGTATCGAAAGTCTTCTTGACATGGTGGTGGTCAGGTGGCATGTCCTGTTGAAGTGTTCGTGGCGTGGTAAGGGTGTCAACGACGATACAAGTGAAAGTGGATGAAAGAGTTTCCACTCGATGAGGAGCATAATGGATGAATTCAGACTTGGGGGAGAGATTTTTGAGATACAAGTGTGAGTTGGATGTTCTACCTTGTTTGAAAGTCCCACATTGGTCTATAAATGAGAGTACTCATATACCCAGTGCTTTAAGATTTTTGATGAATATGTGATGTCTCTCTCACTTATTTTGGTGAGTCTTTGGCCCAACGTGGATGTTTCCCCTCATGATGACCCATCGTGTATAACTCTTTCTTTTTTGTTGAAAAGGCTATAAGAAAGCGCAAGATTAAAATTACTTAACTCAAGAACAAAATGATGTTTCGATATATTCAAAAAAGTTATTTTTCTCATTTACTAAGAATCGGATAAAGATAAGTTTAAGAAGAATTCAAGTGTAACATCTTCTAAGGACTCATGGGAGAAACTTCAAACCTCTTGCAAAGGTGAAGATAAAATAAAGAAGGTGCGTCAACAAACTCTAAGAGGTGAGTTTGAATCCTTGCATATGAAAGAGTTAGAGTCTATTTTCGAATATTTTTCAAGAATTATCGATGTTTGAAATCAATTAAAATAAATGGTGGGATTTTAGAAGATGTGAGAATCATGGAGAAAATACTCCGCTTATTTGATCCTAAATTTGAGAATATTTGTGACAATCGAGGAAATAAAATATTTAGAGACTATGGCAATAGATATACTTCAAGGATTATTGTTCGCTTATGAGAAGAAACACAAGGATAATAAAAATATCACTAAATATATATTCAAGATGCAACTAAAAGAGAATGAAAAGTCAAAGAAATGAGAGAATTCAATTGAGTCAGGGTATAAGTAGAGGACAAGGCCCCAATCAAGAGCATTTTGGACGTGGCAACAATGTAGGAAGTTCAAATTTTAGTGGCAACACTCATGAGAAATAACAAACCTCAAAAAAAGGACCCAAAAAAAGGATTCATAAATACAAGGTATGATAAATCTTAAATTCAGTGTTATGATTGTTAGAAGTTTGGACAATACACTTTAGAATATAAACCTTTTAAGAATGTTGTTGAAGAGAAGACCAACTATGTAAAAGGAAAAGATAAGAACTTTGAAATGATGTTGTTAGCGCATGAAATAATGAAGGAAGAAAGAAATTCATTGTATGTTGACACTTGTGCAAACAACCATATTGTGGGGAAAAAGAGAATATTCATGGTACTTGATGAATAAGTAAGTGGAAATGTCTCATTTGGAGATGATTTTAAGATTCTATTAAAAGGAAAAGGTAATATCTTAGTTATTTTAAAATATGGATGATATCAATTTATTTCAAATGTTTACTACGTTCCAAATATGAAGAATAATATTGAGTTTACGACACATTTTTAAAAAGGATTATGATATTCACATAAAATATTTATCTCTCTTCATCAAATATGAAATTGACAATTTGATCACTAAGGTACCAATATTAGGATATATTATGTTCTTTTTGAAAATTCAAAATGATATGACAAAATGATTCAAAGTGTGGTACATTTATGCATCTTGGTTTTGGCACCTTCGAGATTGATGTCAAAATAAAATATGGATAGACGTTTATCATCAATGAACCATCCAGATCAGTTGCACCAAGGATGATTCTTTGAAAAATAATTTAGGATGAGTTTTCCAAATAATTCAAGCTCAAGAGCTAAGAATCTCTCGTGCTTATACATTCTGAGGTTTATGGGCCTATCAAGCTAAGCTCACTAGAAAAAAAGCAACTATTTAATTATTTATTACTCGATAGGCCTAGATCTAGAGAGAGAGGAGGTAGATCTAGAGAGATAGAGGAGGGAGGATGGGTGAATAGATCACGAGTTTAAAACTTGAACTAAAATTGGTTTTGAAAAATTTTATAGCACGGAAGCAAGTTTCAAATATTTCCCGGATCAAAAATCGTCTAACTGAACCTACTATCAAAAATCTCGAATATACGTAGAGGTGTCAATGCAATGATAATAATCCACAAGTTAATCAACAACAACTAATTACAATTAATTGAATACAATACAATAGGAAAAGTCTATCTTCAATGAATAAAACGCACAAAAAATTAAGTCAAGCAATTTGTCGAACACTTAGTGTGCAATCAACAATGTTTAGAACTTTAGGTAGTGTTTGTTTTTCTTAGAAATCCAATCACAACCAAATGGTTTGCGATATACACAACAACACAAACTTCAAAACACATTCAAAATTAGGATCCAAACAATATTGATCAAATGATCAATCCAATCGATAATTTGCAAACTATAAAATAAAAGAGATAGATAGATAGATAAATAGATAGATAGATAGATAGATAGATAGATAGATAGATAGATAGATAGATAGATAGATAGATCGATAGATAGATAGATAGATAGATAGATAGATAGATAGTAGATAGATAGATAGATAGATAGATAGATAGAAATAGATAGATAGATAGATAGATAGATAGATAGATAGATAGATAGATAGATAGATAGATAGATAGATAGATAGATAGATAGATAGATAGATAGATAGACGATAGATAGATAGATAGATAGATAGATAGATAGATAGATAGATAGATAGATAGATAGATAGATAGATAGATAGATAGATAGATAGATAGATAGATATAGATAGAGATAGATAGATAGATAGAGAGATAGATAGATAGATAGATAGATAGATAGATAGATAGATAGATAGATAGATAGATAGATAGATAGATAGATAGATAGATTAGATAGATAGATAGATAGATAGATAGATAGATAGATAGATAGATAGATAGATAGATAGATAGATAGATAGATAGATAGATAGATAGATAGATAGATAGATAGATAGATAGATAGATAGATAGATAGATAGATAGATAGATAGATAGATAGATAGATAGATAGATAGATAGATAGATAGATAGATAGTAGATAGATAGATAGATAGATAGATAGATAGATAGATAGATAGATAGATAGATAGATAGATAGATAGATAGATAGATAGATAGATAGATAGATAGATAGATAGATAGATAGATAGATAGATAGATAGATGATAGATAGATAGATAGATAGATAGATAGATAGATAGATAGATAGATAGATAGATAGATGTAGATAGATAGATAGATAGATAGATAGATAGATAGATAGATAGATAGATAGTAGATAGATAGATAGATAGATAGATAGATAGATAGATAGATAGATAGATAGATAGATAGATAGATGATAGATAGTAGATAGATAGATAGATAGATAGATAGATAGATAGATAGATAGATAGATAGATAGATAGATAGTAGATAGATAGATAGATAGATAGATAGATAGATAGATAGATAGATAGATAGATAGATAGATAGATAGATAGATAGATAGATAGATAGATAGATAGATAGATAGATAGATAGATAGATAGATAGTAGATAGATAGATCGATAGATAGATAGATGATAGATAGATAGATAGATAGATAGATAGATAGATAGATAGATAGATAGATAGATAGATAGATAGATAGATAGATAGATAGATAGATAGATAGATAGATAGATAGATAGATAGATAGATAGATAGATAGATAGATAGATAGATAGATAGATAGATAGATAGATAGATAGATAGATAGATAGATAGAGATAGATAGATAGATAGATCGATAGATAGATAGATAGATAGATAGATAGATAGATAGATAGATAGATAGATAGATAGATAGCTAGATAGATAGATAGATAGATAGATAGATAGATAGATAGATAGATAGATAGATAGATAGATAGATAGATAGATAGTAGATAGATAGATAGATAGATAGATAGATAGATAGATAGATAGATAGATCGATAGATAGATAGATAGATAGATAGATAGATAGATAGATAGATAGATAGATAGATAGATAGATAGATAGATAGATAGATAGATAGATAGATAGATAGATAGATAGATAGATAGATAGATAGTAGATAGATAGATAGTAGATAGATAGTAGATAGATAGATAGATAGATAGATAGATAGATAGATAGATAGATAGATAGATAGATAGATAGATAGATAGATAGATAGATAGATAGATAGATAGATAGATAGATAGTAGATAGATAGATAGATAGATAGATAGATAGATAGATAGATAGATAGATAGATAGATAGATAGATAGATAGATAGATAGATAGATAGATAGATAGATAGATAGATAGATAGATAGATAGATAGATAGATAGATAGATAGATAGATAGATAGATAGATAGATAGATAGATAGATAGATAGATAGATAGATAGATAGATAGATAGATAGATAGATAGATAGATAGATAGATAGATAGATAGATAGATAGATAGATAGATAGATAGATAGATAGATAGATAGATAGATAGATAGATAGATAGATAGATAGATAGATAGATAGATAGATAGATAGATAGATATTAGATAGATAGATAGATAGATAGATAGATAGATAGATAGATAGATAGATAGATAGATAGATAGATAGATAGATAGATAGATAGATAGATAGATAGATAGATAGATAGGTCGATAGATAGATAGATAGATAGATAGATAGATAGGTAGATAGATAGATAGATAGATAGATAGATAGATAGATAGATAGATAGATAGATAGATAGATAGATAGATAGATAGATAGATAGATAGATAGATAGATAGATAGATAGATAGATAGATAGATAGATAGATAGATAGATAGATAGATAGATAGATAGATAGATAGATAGATAGATAGATAGATAGATAGATAGATAGATAGATAGATAGATAGATAGATAGATAGATAGATAGATAGATAGATAGATAGATAGAGATAGTAGATAGATAGATAGATAGATAGATAGATAGATAGATAGATAGATAGATAGATAGATAGATAGATAGATAGATAGATAGATAGATAGATAGATAGATAGATAGATAGATAGATAGATAGATAGTAGATAGATAGATAGATAGATAGATAGATAGATAGATAGATAGATAGATAGATAGATAGATAGATAGATAGATATAGATAGAATAGATAGATAGATAGATAGATAGATAGATAGATAGATATAGATTAGATAGATAGATAGATAGATAGATAGATAGATAGATAGATAGATAGATAGTAGATAGATAGATAGATAGATAGATAGATAGATAGATAGATAGATAGATAGATAGATAGATAGATAGATAGATAGATAGATAGATAGAT